>NC_066619.1:49907444-50207444 GCF_025201925.1 Gopherus flavomarginatus
TTCTCATTGTCAAACACCTAATCTTTTTCTTTTTAATCCTGTTAAATTCTTAGCTTCTATTCTATGCCTCAATTCTACATTATGTATGTACTCTGCGGGACAGTTTCATCAGTTTCTATTTTATGTTTGTTCTTACCTGGGACTTCATCGTCATCATCCTCTCCAGTAGCAAGTGGTGCTTTTCCATCCACAGCTGTAACCACAAATAATGTAATGTCCATTTTAAATGCCAAGCTTATTTGTAAAAATCTCAATTTACAAAAAATTTTTTGGAATAAAGCCAAAACTGAAGTTTGACGTAAACTTGAAATACATTTTCAGCAGGGGAAGTGTCTGTGATGCAAGTTTATTACACAATTGTGAAATAAGACCCAGCTAGCAGTATATTTTTTTTTTTTTTGGCTATTTCATTATGTCTCATCAGAAGACACCCAGCACATCAGTAAAAATAGTTGTAGCATATGTCCTGTTTCCTTGGTCAACTTATTACAGCAATGTACACTTATTTCAATCAACACTGCAAATTAAGTGCCTTGCATGAACAACAATTTTCATCTGCAAATGCAAAAGCTGGGATTTTACTCAGATTAAAACAGCATCTTGATCTATTGATAATTCATTTGTTCTCTGTCTATCCCAGACAGTAAACCAGGGGTCGGCAACTTACAGCACGCGTGTCAAAGGTGGCACGTGAGCCGATTTTTGATGGCACGCAATGACAGGCTGAGTGGCTTAGCCAACCACCGCTCTGGGGTTCCGGATGCTGCCTCATTGCCAACCGGGGTCCTGGCTGCCGGCCCCACTCAGCACCCACTGCTGGCCTGGGGACCCCCAGGGAACCCCAGGCTGGCAGCAGGCTGAGCAGGCCGGCAGCTGAGACCCTGGCTGGCAGGAGTCAGCAGCCAGAACCCCAGAGTGACAGCGGGCTGAGCCGCTCAGCCTGCTGCCGGCCTGGGGTTCCATTCACTCAGCCTGCGGCGGGTTGAGTGGCTCAGTCCACTGCCAGTCGGGGAGTGCTGGCAGCACTCGGCAGGGTGCCGGTCTGGGGTTCCAGCTGCCAGTCCCGTCAGCCTCCTGCTGGCCTGGGTGAGCAGAACCACAGGCTGGTAGATGGCTGAGCAGGGCCTGCGTCCAGGATCCTGGCTGGCAGGAGCTGGCGGACAGAACCTCAGACCAGACCAGCTCTTGCCAGCCAGGATCCTGGACGCCAGCCCCCCTCAGGCCTCTACCAGCCTGAGGTTCTGCTCACCCAGGCCAGCAGGAGGCTGAGTGGAGCCGATGGCTGGGACCCCGACTGGCAAGGGGCCGGCAGCAGGCTGAGTGCTGCCGGCACCCCAAACTGACAAGCAGACTGAACCACTCAGCCCCCCGCCGGCTCCTCTCAGTCTAACACCGGCCTGCTCAGCCCGCTGCCGGCTGAGTGAATGGAACCCCAGATCAGCAGCGGGCTGAGCGGGGCTGCTGGCTGGAACCCCAGACAAAGATCACACTAAACTGATAAGATCTTCATTTTAAATTTTATTTTAAATGAAGCTTCTTAAATATTTTTAAAACCTTGTTTACTTTAAACACAACAGTTTATTTATAAAATATAGGACATAGAGAGACCTTCTACAAACGTTAAAATGTATTACTGGCATGCAAAACCTTAAATTACAGTGAACTTGGCACACCACTTCTGAAAGGTTGCTGACCCCTGCTCTAAACAATAAGCTACAGCATGCTTAATTGTGCTTATCTTGGAGATTATAAAAAGTAGTGAGTGTGTTTACCAGAAATTTGAGTTGGGAAGACTGAACACCTTCATCAATCAATCCTTCCCATTAAAAGTCTGGGAAGAGCGTGATGACTTTGCAGCAGATTTCTGAAATCACTAAATCCTGGCTCTGGGGACCAAAAGGGTAGGTAGGAAGTAAATTCAAGCTCCCGCCTCCCAACCAAGAGGATCCTGCACCACCCTCATCCCACATTAGAGTCCCACATTCTGGCAGCTCTATGTGCCCTTTGTTCACTCTCCCCATTCTCCCCCTATGGCAGGGGTTCTGTGTACCCCCCATTCCGCTACCCCACTCTAGGATCCCCCATTCTCCTTCCCATGGCAGGGACTCTGTGCACACTTCTATTTCTCCCTTCCCCACCTCCACTTATTCCAGCATCCCCAATTCTGCCCCCTTCCCCTCCACATACCAAGTCCCCCATTCTTTGCCCCATAGCTGGGGCTGTGTGTATGCCTCCATTCCCCTTTTGCCCCCACCATTCTTCTGTCTGGGACAGAACTGTGTGTCAACATGTTAAACTCTATTGGGAGGATAACAGGAGATAAGATACACTTTAGCTGGAAAGCGCTGAAGGGTTCTGCCAAGCAGTCTGATCTATAGCCAACTGCAGAGATACTCAAAGTTGTGGTTGTGCTAAAGAGCTTCCTGTGTCCCTCATTTTCCCCCAAATCAATAAGGTTCTGGCCAATGATGTCTAGCACATTCCCTGAAATTACTGATCAGATGCAGCACTCAAAAGCTAGCATTCTACAGAGAAACTCCATCAAGTGTAAGGCCTCCACAAGCTTAGCCAATAAACTGGAGGAAATCAGCTATTTCAGTCAGTTATAAATTGAGCAGTTTTAATAAAACAGCATGGGCAAGTTACTTTTCAACAATTACAGATTCCCAAATCCAATAAGCAATATTGCATGGTGGATTTAAGCAACTGTTTATCAATTCAAAGTTGAAGAATGTTTTACTGGCTCAAAGTAACATTTTAAACTTTTTAATATTAGACCTTCAAAGTTTTGATGTATCCAAGATTAGCACTTGGTCATATAAAAGAGAGTCAGGGTCCATTATGGTGTCACAGGGTCCTTTTATTTTTGAGGATTTAGGAGACCCAAGGAATCTTGCTATTGCTGTCCTGAGGAAACCTAAAAGGATGACAGGAGGAAGGGAGGGATCTGAACTTCTGGTGAGACAGGAACAGGCTGCCCAGCTGCTGAAGATGTTCTGCAGATTCCTCTGGGCCATAGGAAAGCATAAAGAACCCTCTAGTCTATCAGAGGGGATCGAGCAACCTCCTCATCAACATCTGAATTAACAGCAGAAAACAGGACCCTCTCCCATCCATAGAATAGACAACTATGCCTCC
The DNA here is from genome assembly GCF_025201925.1 of Gopherus flavomarginatus. Lineage (NCBI taxonomy): Eukaryota > Metazoa > Chordata > Testudines > Testudinidae > Gopherus > Gopherus flavomarginatus. Next base: position 49,910,583 of record NC_066619.1, read on the forward strand.
CCTACCCAGAAAAGGGCCATGCTGGAGGAGACTCAGTATGTCCACACTGCAATTAGACACTCGTGGCTAGCCCATGCCAGCTGACTCAGGTTCGCAGGGCTTGGGCTAAGGGGCTCTTTAACTGCCGTATAGACATTCAGTCTCAGGCTGCAGCCTGAGCTCTAGGACCTTCCCACCTCGCAGGGTCCCAGAGTCTGGGTTCCAGACAGAGCATCTACACTGCAATTAAATAGCCCCTTAATCTAAACCCCTTAGTCCAAGTCAGTTGGCATGGGCCAGACACAGGTTTTTAATTGCAGTGTACACAACACCTAAGCCATTCACTACCTGACCGCAGATATAAAAGCAGCAGGCGGAGCCAGAGGACTGTCTAAGCAACATTTCTCCACCCCCCAAAAAACAAATGTCTTAGATCCTAAGTAGGGTGCACTGGAACAGGGAAAGCTGCAGCTAGGCTCACTATTGCTGGAAACTGGCTATCACTCCAACTGCTCGCAAAGGCCTCATCCTCCGAAGGAGAGGGGACAAGCTTGGGCGAACAGTTTGTGATTCCTCTCCCAGGTATTTCAAAAGTTTAACCTGGAAGAGAAGAGCAAGACCAGGAAGCCCCCATCCACAGGCAGTAAGAGAGATGCCCAGTGACAGTTAAACTAGCCACATTCCACCCATTCCCTCTCCTCCAAACCCTGCTCTGTAGCAGCAGCACCTTTCTGTGCTGAGGGGACCCACACTCATCTCTACTTACCTCCTCTTTACAATTCAGGCATATGGCCTTGATGGTACCTCTCTCAGCCCCTACCTGTGTTAATCCAAGGCTGCACGGTGATGATTGCTTCTGCTGCTGGTGGGAGCTGTCTTGCTCCCCTCTTCTCATTTACCTAGCAATTTGGAGGTGGAAGCCTTGATTCTCTCTCCCCCATACCAACTCTAGGAACTCCCTGATACTGCTTCATTGCCTCCTGGCTACTGAAATGTTTCGCCAGGCAGACCTACCTTTGCTAAACCAGACGGGGAGCATGACAGCAGAGCTCCTTAGTGCCTCTAAATCCCCTCCTGAAATTCTGTGCAAGTGAACACAGCCAGTTCAAGAGGAAAAACAGCCCAGGCTACTTTTTAAAAAAAAAAAAATGTAAATTAATAAATTTTCCAGATACAAATGTGCTAACCTATTTTACAGATGAGTATCCTCAAATTAAGCAAGCTGACCTAGGGGAGTAAAATAACCATTAATTACGTTGCTTCCAATTTCTTGGAATTTGGAAAACTACATGCAGGTTAAGGGATGTGTGCCACTTTCTTTTATTTTATTATATCATGTTGGAAAATGATGTGTGAACAGGATCTGAGAATTAAATTTCTCTTGATTACATTTATTAGCTTATGGGTGGAACACCAAATTTTTACTCCTGAAGTTTACTGCTGTGATACAAAAAAAAAAAAAAAAAAAACGTATAAATCTGCTAAAAAAGTACGTTGAGGTTACTACTTACGTTGCTTGGGTAGAGCCTCTGCCAATCTCCTCAAGCTAGTCAGACTGTCAGCTCCAAGCTGGTTTAAGATGCTGGGAAGCATTTCCGTCAGCTGCTTTGTCTCAGCATGGCCTGTGATAGTGAAAGTGTTAGCAGCCAGAGATGCCTGAACTTTAGGGTTATTGAAGTGGATGACTGTTCCCTGGTTGGTAAACATGTTTACCTGCAAGAAAAAGTAAAATCATAAAGACAGTCAAATTTTGGACTACAATTTAATGTCAACAGAAAACTTGAACTACTAAGCATTGTTCAAGCTCAAGGCTTACTTCCAACATTTCTAACAGCTCAAGAATGTACTCAGAAGTAGATATAACAAATTTCACAAAACTAATTAAAATTAATTAAATAAAGCAGTTACCTCTTCAATACCAGAGATGTTGTTGACTCCCAGTTTCTTTAAGGAGAACTGAAGTTTCTTGTCATCTGCTGTAGCTGTTCTGTGGACAACCTTCTTCTTTCGGCGAGCAGTTCCCTTTATGGAAAGGGCATATGTTTTACCTTTATACTACAGCAGTTCTCAAATTAAAGTACTCTTATTTCACACATCACTCACAGGGGATGATGATAGTATAAATGTTAAGAAGGAAGAACTGGTAAATTTGACATCTATGTCAACATCATGCGCTAAAGATTTCAAAGAAACATCCCATCTTGGCACACTTTAAAGATTTGCCACGTATACTTTATGGAAAGTCTATCAAATCCTCTTTCCAAGAGAGACATTTCTAGAAAGGAGAATGGAAACCTTTCTAGGTTTCTTAAATTATATCCAAATTGATATTTTTATAAACTTAAAATTAAAGGAAACAAGTACAAGAATGATTTCCTCAAGTTATCAGAAATCAATATCTATTCAAAAAGAAATGAGAAAAACTATACAGAACCCCAAGAATAAGACATGCTACAGCAGTAAATAGGAATGTGTCACTCAAACACAGAGAAACTTTGCCCCAAGCAGATGATACCTATGTCTGACAGATTGGGATTGGTCTTTTCTGATTTGGCAACTCATATTTTGCACATCAATAAAGGAACTATTGAACTGAATTCTAGGTCACACCCATTTACAAAGCAGATGAGATGAGTTCTCTCCTTGCTGAGGGCCAACTCCCCCCAACCAAAGAGCCCTAGATTTATGATTTGGTGCAGTTATTTGGCAGGGAAGACTGCTCTTCCCCACGTCAAAAATCAGCATTGCCACTTAATGATTCTATTACGGTCACAAGATTTTGGCATCCCCTGAACTAAAAAGAGCACAAAACTGATGGCTCTATTAACCTCACTCCTTTTCCTCCCTGAGCCTGCTGTCCCAAACCTTGCTGGTTCTGCTTCAGGCCAGCCAGATCCTAGCAATAAGAAACGGTTGCACATCCATTTAGACATAATTCTCTCAGAGAGCGTACGGATCAGTGAACTGGTGTAAAGAAAAATGTGGGTGGACATTATGGGCTTTAATCCAGTCAAAGCAAAAAGCCCAGCCCCTTTTAAAGTTGTGTGTGGAGAAAGGCCCCCCAGGATGGGTAGGCTAGTATAGGAAGACCAATAGTAGCCCCAGTTAAGGTGAAATTCTACCACCAAATTGGAAAGGAATCTCAGCCTGAAACTCTCTGCCTGCCTAGAGTCTGAACCCAGCTCACTCAGCAATTTGAAAGTCACTACAACCAGAACAGCGACCTTTCATGTAAGAAAAGCTCTTTTTGGATCACTCATCAGCCTGTCAGGACTACATTAGTATTTCAGAACAAACGGCTTTTTAATACATTTAGAAAGTCATGCCTTGCAGGAATCTGACAAAAAAGTTTTTTTGAGCAGGTGTCTGCAGAGACACCTGCCAATTCACAATAGGTTAAAACAGGTGTCAAATGCATTTGGACTGATTTAAGTCTTTATGTTAGAGTTGTCTACTAGCTGAATCTCATAGTTAATTTCCATTAAGAGGATAGCAGCTTTCATCTTTACAGAACTGAAGCCTGTACAGATTACAGGTTTCTGACGCATAATCCACCTTGATCCTGCCGAGACATGCACAATTCCTGGGGTTCCACCTATGTATTAAAGATGAGTGGCTGCTGCAGACTATGTTTGGAATACTGTGAAACACATCTGGCCAACGCTGCCCTAAAATTAAAAAAAATTTGAAGTGCCCTTGCTCACTGGCAACGACTATATCTTAGGCAAAAACAGCAAGTGATAATAGTATCGTCAAGTGGCATAATAATCCTGAAACTCCACCCAAATGAATTGAAAGAAATTTTGCTAAAGCTAGATATGGAGCTGACAAAGAAGTCTTATAAAACAGCCTTGAAAATTTTCTAGACTAGGCACATTCTATTCTGTGCATGATTACCAAACTTAAGTTTTCCCCATGAGTAAAATAGTATTTATAACAAGTGAGTGGAGGAGCAGGATATTGCAATGCTGCAATAAAGTACTTCTGACAGTATGAGACACCATCAAATCCAGTCTATTTTTAAAATAGCATATTCAGGTACTATCTCTGCCCCAATTCTCCCAGGCCTATTTGAAACTGAACTATAACATCTCTACCATATTAAAACTCCACTGTTTTCGGTTACAGTCACAAAGCAGCTAGTATGCCTACAAACACACCCAGTTTTGACGCTTATCAACACTACAATGAGCAAGTTGTAATCTGGAGCAAACTAGGTGTGCACATGTACGTGACTAGAATAAAAATGTCTATAGCCAGCACTGCCATATCAGGTTTATCTAGACTAGGTATGTAACCAGACAAGCCTCATTAACAAGACACTTCAATTTGTGGCTGAAAGCATTTCTGTGTGCTTTATAAACCAGATTTATGTAATGACTATGCTACTTAAATGCTTTCATGCAGAAAAATCCTGTTTAGTTCACTATAATCTGTATTTATAGAGATCGCAATCTGCATTTGTTATTTCCTGGTTCTGCAGCAATTTTATAACCCCCTTCCTTCAAAACAAAGACAAGACAAAAGTTTGCCTTTAAAGAAAACTACAAATCTATTCCCTCAAGGGTGGGTATAGCAGACAGCCATCAATAGGTTCCCTCCACCACTTCTAATTTTCACACTACATGCGTGCAACAACTCCACATCTCAAAGATAATATGCAGTAGTGTTTTCCTGAAAAATTCCCTTAACATTAAGGAAATCATTTAAAATAAGCCTAGCTTAAGTAGTTAACAGCTGTAGATGTAAAATTACATAAAGGCCTATTTCAAAGGCTAATAGAAAGGTGTTCATCCAGCCAACACAATAACTGACAGTTTGTCTACATCTAAAATTTTGCAGCGCTGGTTGTTACAGCTGTATTAGTACAGCTGTACAGGGCCAGCGCTGCAGAGTGGCCACACTTACAGCAACCAGCGCTGCAAGTGGTGTTAGATGTGGCCACACTGCAGCGCTGTTGGGCGGCTTCAAGGGGTTTCGGGGAACGCGAGAGCAAACCGGGAAAGGAGACCAGCTTCGCCGCGGTTTGCTCTCGCGTTCCGCGAACCACCCTGCAAACCGCAGGGAAGGAGACCTGCTTGCTCGGGTTCGGGGAACGCGAGAGCAAACCGGGAAAGGAGACCAGCTTCGCCGCGGTTTGCTCTCGCGTTCCGCAAACCACCCTGCAAACCGCAGGGAAGGAGACCTGCTTGTTCGGGGAACGCGAGAGCAAACCGCGACGAAGCTGGTTTCCTTCCCCGGTTTGCTCTCGCGTTCCCCGAACCGCCGAGCAAGCAGGTCTCCTTCCCTGCGGTTTGCAGGGTGGTTCGCGGAACGCGAGAGCAAACCGCGGCGAAGCTGGTCTCCTTCCCCGGTTTGCTCTCACGTTCCCGGAACCACCCTGCAAACCGCAGGGAAGGAGACCTGCTTGCTCGGGGAACGCGAGAGCAAGCCGGGGAAGGAGACCAGCTTGATTACCAGAGGCTTCCTCAGGTATGCTGGGATACCTGCTTATTCCACGGAGGTCAAGAAAAGCACTGGTAAGTGTCTATACTTGATTACCAGCGCTGAATCACCAGCGCTGGATCCTCTACACCCGAGACAAAACGGGAGTACGGCCAGCGCTGCAAACAGGGAGTTGCAGCGCTGGTGGTGCCCTGCAGATGTGTACACCTCCTAAGTTGCAGTGCTGTAACTCCCTCACCAGCGCTGCAACTTTCTGATGTAGACAAGCCCTGAGAAAATGTTTCCCCTGCAAGAATTGATGACATCACTAACAATCTAAACAAGGCACTAGTTCTGGTACTAGTGATATCAGTTCTTGCAGGAAGGCACAGAACCTTTAATCCCTCTTTACAAACAAACAAAGGACTGCCTGGTTTTAAAATGTTTTAAATGACAAATAATTTTGTGTCTAGAGATTTGTTAATGATTTGGATCTTGTTTTAAAGACATGGAACTGATACTTCAGAAAGTAGTTTACCTATTCAATACAATGATACCAGACAAATGCAGGAAAACCTAGTCAGTCTGAAAACTAGAACATACATATGGGCAATTAATCTTGTTGGGTAAGAAATATGGTATGCAGTATCATAAATGTAATTTTGGTTTCTTTTTATGAAAACCCCTATGCTTAAACTGAATGTATATTTTGCTTTTTAAAATCCAAAGGTTTCCCAATCCAAGTTATGAATCACACATTTAATGAGACACTTGATCAGCCTCGCTTTTGCCAGATTTCACTGGAAAAATCAATTAGAAGAATTTCCATTCTATTTTTACTACTGACCCAGAAGACCATAAATACATAGGTAATATGTAGTCATAAGGAAAGTATGTCGGATTTGATAGGCAAGAGACTGTGGGAAAACATATTACTAACAGAAACAGTACATTGGTTAGATCATATTCATACCTCGCCAAGATAAAACAATAAGTTTAGACAGATTTAAAGTTTCACGTACGCTACTTTGTGCCCATCTGCATGGCGGAGCTGTGCCTTACCTTTCCCCCAATGCGCACTTGAGCCTGGAGTTTGGCTAGTTTTTCTTGATTCATGATTGTTTCTTTCATCTGAAAAGGAAGGACAGTAACGACACTATGGACACGGCTCTGCTCGCTGGGGAGATCAGCCCCGCGACGGGCAGCGCCTCCAACGCGGCGGAGGCCCCGGCTATCTCCGGAACGAGGGGAAGCCTCCCTTGCCCCCCACCCCACGCTCCGTACCGGGAGGGCCAGCCAGGGAGCAAGGCCACGCTGCGGACACCAGCCACATCCCGGGGACAGGATGGGGAAGCAGGAGGCGAAACCAGGGAGCGGAGGCAGGGGCTCGAGGCCTCTCACTGGGGGGGGGGGGGGGAAGGACAATTTACTCAACCCCGAGTAACTCCCACAGCCGCATCCCGGCCCTTTCCCAGCAGCAGGGCCGCGCCCCCGCCGCGGCTTATCGCTCCCCGACTGCTGGGCCCCGCGCGGCCTAACCCGCCGGTGTCTCTCCCGACTCACAGGCCCGAGCGCTGCGCTAGGGAACCTCCCCGCGACCCCGCTCCCCCAGGCCAGCCCCGGGCCCCTTTGTACCTTCCCGGGCGGAAGCGGCTCTGTCCTGGCAGAGGACAGGGCGGGGAGCGCCGAGCTGAGCGCACACACGCGGAGGGGCGCAAGATGGTGGCCGGAAGGAAGGCAGGAAGGAGCTAGGGGCGGGCGGCGCGACGCGACGCGCCGACGACACCCAATGTCCGGCGCTCGCGCTCCTCCTACTTCAGCCCAGGAACTCGGCGCGCGCTCCTTGTGTGGCGCCGCTGGGGTGAGCCCAGCCAGCGCGGGGACCGTCACACAGGTGGGGCGGGTGGGAGCCCGGGGCCCGAGAGCAGCTGGGATTGGGGCCTAGAGAGCGGCCCCTTCACAGCCCCAGAGATGGCGGGGGATGCTGGACCGAGCGTCCGGGAAACCCGTTCTCAGCTGGGCACCTTTGTCAGGCGCCTGCCTGCAGCAACCGCGGCACGAAACCAGGTCGCCGCCTTTGGTCTGTGTTTTGCCTCCCTAGCTGCTGCAATCGGGATTGCTGGAGAATTGCGGCTCTGTCTCTGGGCACGCGCGTGGGCTTTCTTCTGCATTTCCCTAAACCCTGTTCTTCTTTCTGCTCGCATACAGCTAAACTCTGGCCATTCCCTCCTATCTACATTGCTAAAACCTTGTTGTTGTTTTCATCGCTTCTTCCCTGTATTGCAGTAACCTCTGTTCCTCTGGCCTCTGTGCCTGTTATTTTCTAATCTCCTTCATTTTATCCCCAGAAACCACTGCTAAAATCATTCTCCTCCACCAAGCTTCCTTCTATCAAATCATCCTTCCTTCACTCTCTTGATTGCCTGCCTGTTTTTCAGGATATATAATTCAGGCTCCTTGGATTTTCTTTTGAGGCCCTATATAATCTCAATCCTGCCCACATCTCTGTTTTTATTTTCCGGTACTCTTTCCCTTTCCATCTTACTCCTCTCACCTCAAGACTCTCTTTGGCTTCATACCTTTTTTCATGTTATATCCTACACTTAGAACAGTTTCCCACTTCTTGTCTAACAAACCCTCTGTGGTCATCTCCAAGAGTCTTCTCTAGGTTAGTGTTTTTATCAATAATTCTTCACGCTCTCTTTACCTGGACTGTTGCCCTGCATTTTGGTATTATCTGAACTGGATCCTGATACTGCAAATCATTAAACACATAACTCCACACTGAGAATACTTATGTGTGGAATGGGACACCCAAATACGCGGAAAATCTGTTTCAATACAGGAAAAAACAAACATTGATCACACACTTTTAGTTGTCACCTACCACCTCATACTAGAACCCATACAGGTATCACCAAACAAATACAACCTGTGCCTGATGGGGACCACATCATGAAAGAAAATTTTCCCAAACCTTCAAACAACCCACCAGCCTTGCTAAACTCATCATCAGAAGCAAACTCCCTACAGACTGGGATATACCAATTCAAATCAACACCAGATCCTGCCAGAACAACAGATGTAAAACCTGAAGACTTATCTCCATTGCTACGATGATCACTACTTCAAAATACCACCTTTTAAGATTCATGGGTCCTACATATGCCTATCACAACATGTAGTGTAGCTCACCCAGTGCATCAAATGCTCTAGCCACAACTATATGGGTGAAACCAGACAAGCACTATGCTCTTGAATGAATTCACACAGAAAAATTATAAAAGACAAAAACATCTTGTCACCTGTGGGTGACACTTTTCACTAAGTGATCACTGTATATCTGGCCTCTCAGTCCTCATCCTCAAAGGAAACCTGCACAACATCTTTGAAAGGTGAGCCTGGAAACTTAAATTCGTGAGTCTGCTGGATGCTAAACACCATGGACTTAGCAGAGAGACTGGTTTTATGGCTCATTACAACAACTCGTAATACACCTTACTGCCTACTAACCCTTCATAGTCCTGTGACTTCAAAGGTATTAATTGGCCACTTCATTCTAAGTGATCTCCTTCAACATGTATGAACTTATGGTTAACAATCTGTCCTATCTTGTATTTAGCTTGAACACTCTTGTTTTCTTCTCCAGATCTGAAGAAGAGCTCAGTGAATCATCTCAAAAGCTTATCCCTTCCTCCAAAAGAAGTTGGTTCAATAAAAGATATGACCTCATCCACCTTGTCTCTCTCATGTGCATAGTTATTCAGGTGTGTAAATGTTTTCAGGATTAGGGCCTTCGGTTGTAAATTCTTCATGGCAGGGACCATTTCTTCATCTAAGGCCCGATTCTGCACAGACTTAGACCAGGTCTACATTATGAATTTACATCAGTATAAAATCCATACTCTGAGCAATGCAGTTATACCAGCTTAACCCCCAGTGTTGACAGTGCTGTGTCCACAAGAGGACTTCTTCCATCAACATAGCTACCACCTCTCATGGAAGTGGATTAACTAAGCCAACAGGAGAAGCTCGCTGGTCGGAGTAGTACTGTCTTCACTAAAGCACTGCAGAAGCACAGCGGCACTAGTGCTGCTGCTGCAACTTTTTAGGTGTAGACCTGCCCTTAGCAATGTACTTGACTTTGCTCACTGTGAGGAGGCAAGTGGGCCAAGTCACATGATTAACTGGGACTCATATGATTGACTTCAATGGGACTAATCACCTTGCATAAAAGTAAGCACATACATAAGCTTTTGCAGAATCTGGGCCTACATTTTGTAAAGTTCAGTGTATGTTGTTAGTGCTATATACGTTAATAATAATAATAGAATATTAACTTGTCCTTTAACTTTGATAACTTTTTGGTGACTTATTTGCTAGGAATTTCATGACTAAATTACAGTTTTAATATTTGTTGTTATAACAAGACATGTTTTAAAAGACTGTTAAAAAACTTAGCCCCAAAATATAGTTTTATTTGTTTTAACAAGTCTACAGAAAAGTAAAATGAATATAAAATTATGTAATCAGTTTTAAAAAATGAGAATATTTTTTGTTTTAAGTATTTAAATATTTCCCTCTGGTACTCAAGGCCAATCAGAGGGCGGGCCAGGAGGGCCGTTTGGCCTGGGCCTCAAGCTCAAAGGGGACCTCAAATTTAGACACTTGTTAAACTTATAAAATGCCAAAAAATTAACAATGTGTTTTTTGTGCATCCCTATCAGATCAAAATGTGACACCTTCTCACAGATTAGAGTGGCAAATTTAAGCAAATAGAAGATGTGATTTGGTAAAACACATTTTTTTTTGTTAACTGATATAGATTTTATCATATTAAAGAGTTAAAATGTTCATAAATATTAATAAAAATGTCAGTTTTGGTGGCATAAGATTAGACCGTGATGAATGTGTCCTCAGATCAGCTGATTATATAAAGAAACCACTACTAGTGGCTGGTGCTGGATCAAGTGTGTATTGCAAGGTAGAGAATTGTTACATTTTAATGTCTTTATAGTTTTACATCTAGTTGACTAAGGAATTATTTATGTGTGAGAATTCCTCATTATTATCTTCATATGGTAGCTAAAATTGGTGACTGGTTGGCTGATTGAGCCCTAGCTTGGTAGCTTGGCTATCATCATAGATTTTTGTAGTCTATGGGCTCAGATTCAAGGTGAAAATTTGAGAGGACTATCTTGTACAGTGATTTTCGTTGGGACACATGTTCATGGGCAGTGAGTTCTATGGGCTCGAAGTGCCTGGGCACCAGGTGCCCAGGCACCACAGGCCTGGTTCCAGCACTGGTTTCTCCCTCAGCCCTGCCTTCTGCCCCCTCCCCCCTGTGCGTTCCCCAGGCCATTTAAAACCACCCGGGGCCAACACTCACCAGCAGTGCAGCAGAGCTGAGCAGTTTCCTGCCTGCTTGCTCTGTGTGGCTGCTGGCCCCTACCTGAGGCCTCTGGGCGGGGTGGGTCTGTGTCCCACCCCAAGCACTCCTGTGGCCAATGGGAAGCTGCTGGGGCAGTGCCTGGGGGTAACAGTGCATGGAGACCCTCTGCTTGCCCTGCCTAGGAGCCCCAGGTAAGCACCACCCCCCCCACAGCCTGCACCCCCACCCCTTTCCCACATCCTCTGTACAGCCCCCAAACTACCTCCCAGAGCCTGCACCCCCTCCCTCCACACCCCCTCCCAGAGCCTGGACCCCAACTCCCCCCCAGAGCCTGCACCCCCAGCCCAGAGCCCGCACCCAAACTCTGTCCCAGAGCCTTTACCCCCACTCTTTTCCCAAGCCCAGAGCCTGCAACCAGCACCCAAACTCCGTCCCTGAGCCTGCACCCACACCCCCTTCCCACATACCTTCTCCCACCCTCAAACTCCTTCTAAGAGCCTGCACCCAAACTCCCCCAGAGCCTGCACCCCCACCTCTTGCCTCATCCCAGAGCCTACACCCAAACTCCATTCCAGAGCCTGCACCCCAGACCCCCTCCTGTACCCCCACCCCCTGCCACATTCCACAGCCTGCACCCAGCACCCAAATTCCATCCCAGAGTCTGCACCTTAGACCCCCTTCTGCACACCCACCCTCTGCCCCAGCCCAGGGCCTGCACCCTAGATTCTCCCCCCACCCAAACTCCTTCCCAGAGCCTTAAGCAGGTGGGGGAGGAGTTTGTAGGGGCAGAGTCTGGGCGTTCTTGGCACCACCAAAATTTCTACAAACCTGCCACCCCTGCACACATTTGAAATTTTTGGACATTATCCCTCTGTCTGTATCCGTGTCTGTGTTTACTATATATATGTCATTCCTTTGTCTTCAGCTCAGCCTGTTATGTTATACCTTGCATACTTGAGATTTGACTCAGTGATAAGGATAATAACTTGTCTGACTGTTTAATTTTGTGTTCTTAATTAGTATTCCTTCGTTTTAAGTCTTTTCATCATTTGTGTACCATTCAGCAGTTGTGTACATGTTTACAGCAGAATATTTCAAGTGTGAATAGGCTACATATTGACCAGATAGATCACTATGAAGAGGAGATTTGAAAGTGGTGCAAGCAACAGACAGCGAAAACAAGTGAGTGAAGCAGCAGCTAAGAGCGCAAAGCCAATAACTTCATTTCTCAAACCACTGGAAAACACATCTTACCCAACAAACAATGCTACAGAAATATCAGTAGTCAAGAAGATGTGCCAACAGTAACAGATGCAGCAGAAGATACTGTGTAGGATCAAGAAACTCAACAGCAACAGGAAGATGTAGATCTTGCGCATCAAGAACAATTCATGAGTACTACAGGTTTGACTGTGACAGACATTGGAATTATTGATAAGAGCAATGCTACCCAAATGCAGTCTTTTCTTCAAATTAGTTGTTTTGAAATTCCAAGTAACATTCCATCCAAGTAATCATGCTTTCCCTACTCGTCTGCTGAGAAAAACTTTTCCAAATGATGAGACCTGCACAAGAGACTGATTATGCTGGAGTACGGAAAAACAATCTCTGTACTGTACATCCTTCTTCATTTTGAACAATAGTGCTGCAAATGCATCAATTCTCTCTGATCAATCAGGATAGAGCATCAACAGAGATTGGAGGAAGTTGAAAGACCGAATACCGTCACATGAGAGTTCAGTGTCACACAAAGAAAACTGTGTTGCATGAAATCAGCCAGTAGGGCAGCATCTGCTGAAAGCTCAGTTGAAAATTTACTCTTGACTGAACTCTCCACAGAAACTAATAACTGGAAAAAACTTCTTGAGCACATCCTGGATGTCATCCTTTTTCTTTCTGAGGAGATTGGCTTTCTTTGGTTCCAGTCAACGTATTGGTGATCATGCAAATGGAAACTTTCTAGGCATAGTTGAGCTCTTCAGAAAAGATGACCCACTTTTATCAGAGCATGTTAAACGTGTTCGAGAATCACAAGAGAGACAGAAGTGCATGCAAGTCCATTATCTCTCCACATGCATACACAACGAGTTTATTGAGCTATGTGGGTCATTTGTACAAATAACAATTCTTGATGAGATTCAAAATGCCAAGTATTTTTCAATCGTTGTTGATTCCACTCCAGATTGTTCTCACAAGGAACAGACTACTATGGTTATTCGATATTTTAAGATTTTAGACAGCTCAACATTTTCAATTGAAGAAAGGTTTATTTTGTTTGATAATTTCACGAGAAAAACCGGAAAAGAAATTGCTGCTTGAGTATTAGCAATTCTAGAAGGTTTTAAGTGAGATTTTCAAGTCTGCATTGGTCAAGCCTATTACAATGGATCTAACATGGCTGGGAAGTACAAAGGTATACAAGCAGTTCTGCTTGAACATAATTCAAATTGTATTTTCTCCAGCTGTGGAAACCACATACTAAACTTTGTAGGTGTTGACTGTGCTGAATCATGCAAGGAGGCAATTACTTACTTTGGAACTGTTCAGCAAATGTACAATATCTTCAGTAGCAGTCCACAAAGGTGGGAAATTCTGAAGCAATATCTTCCTGTTTCACTGCATGGGATGTCCAAAACTAGATGGTCTGCATGGATTGATGGTGTTCAACCAGTTGTGCAACATTTGAATTCAGTGAGAGAGGCTTTATATGAGCTTGAGTCTCTCATTCTCACTGCACAGGCTTGAACTGAACTTCAGTCTATTCAAAAGCACATGTCCAAATTTTAATGCATTCTGATGTCATCTTTGTGGTTGAAGCTACTTACAATGATCCACCAAACGAATCTGGTAATTGAATCATGCAATGCTACACTTGATGTTGAGAGGGATAACATTGAAAGTTTTATCAATGACATTCAACAAATTCGTGAACAATGGGAAGCGATCCTGACTTAATCCATCTGAAGAAGTGGTGTTTTACCCACAAAAGCTTATGCCCAAATAAATCTGTTAGTCTTTAAGGTGCCACCAGACTCCTTGTTGCTTTTGTGGATACAGACTTACACGGCTACTCCCTGATACTTGAGTCCAAATTAGTAGCACGGAATTTTGACATTTCATCTGAGTTCTCCACCAATCGTATCTTACCTACTGAATCCAATGTCGAGCAGTATTATAGGGTCATCCTTGTCTTCCTTGTCATCATTGACTCTATTCAATCAGGTCTTACACGTCGATTTGAGTCACTGCGACTAATTTGTACCCTTCTGGGATTTCTTTGCCAGTTCGACAGGCAGAGTAATGAAGATCTACTTTCTGCAACTGAACAATTTCAGCAACTGTACAACAAAGAAATCTCAAAAGATCTCAGTGACAAGGTCATCTTCCTCAAACGAATATATTCCATGAACTTTAAATTGGATTGCAAGACAAAGGAATTGCTTCAAAAAATACTCAAATTTGGACTTTCTGGGGTGCTTCCTAATATCACAATTGCATTGCGTATTTTTGTCCGTTTGCCTGCATCAGTGGTTTCAGCTGAACGCATCTTCAACGTGTTGAAGCAGGTAAAGAACTATCACCGTTCAACTATGGGACAAGAACGTTTGAATGGGCTCACCATGCTTAATATCAACTGTGACATTGCACGAAAGCTAGATTTTTCCTCAATAATTAGTGCATTTGCACAGAAAAAGGCTAGAAAAGCATTTGTTAGATAAAAAAATATTCAAATTATGTCTCACTCTTGTTTTGGTGCCTTATTTTGTTTTCAAGTGTCATCATCTTTTATTTTTATTATGACTAGGGGCCTCAAAAGCTGGAAGTGGCCTGGGCCTCAAAAGCTGGAAGTGGTCCAGGCCTCTCTGGACCTCTGAGAGGGCCTGCCAGTACTTCAGCAACAACATTGTTGCTCAGGGCAGGTCTGCACTATCCCTGTCTTGCGGTTACTCACTATTTTGGGGGTCTTGTGGCTCATGTGCGCTTGCCTGGGGTCAGACAGTTAGTGACAGGTGTTCTGAGTACTGGCTGTGTTTTAAAGCACTAAATCAGTGTTGTCTGTGTTGCAAACAATACTGCTTCTGTAAAATGTAAACTTCACAGAGATGACCTTGAGAGCCCAGCCTTGCTCTTTGTTATCAGCAGCAAAACAGCTGTGCAGAATTAGAAAGTGGTCAAGAAGAACTAAGAAGGACCTTCTCCATGAGGTTATGATGCACTCCGCCACCGAGAAACAGGAATTGAAGGAGTGGCGGGACAGTGAGAAGAGGGACCTAAAGGAGAACGCAAAACACCAGAAAGAAGCCACGGAGCAGCTCTTAAACATTATGGAGTGTCAAGTGGACACACTCCAGGCGATACTAGCTCTTCAAACTAAGCAGCTCTGTGCCCGCCCTCCCCTGCAGCTGCTGTCGCAAAACTCTTTCCCATGTGCTTTCCACACACCGCCAACACACAGTTATCAACCTCCTGGCTCCACTCTCTACCAGCAGCTCCACTCCTCCCTCCTCACAGTCCAGCACTCTCAACTCCCACTACCCACTGCACTCAACACCCATCCCTCTGCAGTTTGGCCCTGCTGAAGTATAGCACCCACTGCATTGTACTCCAAAGGAGAAAGTTGGGTATGATCCCTGAACATACACAAATCTGTAGCTGTCCTGGGACCCCTCCTCCTCTTGAGACTTCCCCTTACCTCATCCCCCATTCTCCTCCCTGATGATGAATTTTTTTCTTTTTACTCTCTCTTCCGGTTGTTGTCTTTTAATAAAATAATTGTGTTTGTTTGAAAGCAATCTTTTATTCTATTAAGTGAAAGAGTGCACTGCAAAGCAACATATAATTATGTTAAGGCCCCTTCTTGCATCATGTACATCAATCACCTCCAAGCATTACAAGGACAGCAATCCCAAGCATAGCAACAAATATTAGTGGCTTTCAGTTTCAAATTGCTGCCTTAAGGCATCCCTGATCCTTATATGCCCCTCTAATAGCAAGCCATCTTGGAAAAAGTGTTGGTTGGCAAACAATTCAAACTCACTATCGCTAAACCAGAACTCCTTATTTTTCCTCCTAAAATTGTCTTCTATGCTCCATTACTGTTGAAGACACCACCATCCTCCTCAACTTTTGTCCTCAAAACTTTGATTCCTCCAGAGTTTGCTTTCTGTTTATCTGTTCGTCCAGGTTTTTGTAATGTCACCCTTTGTGGTCATCTCTGAATACCTCCTGAAGAGTTGCATACAAAATTTACAGCTGTCCCATAGCTTACATTTTCTCTCAACTTCCCCCAACACAGTAGGGGAATTTTTTTATTTGAGATTTTATTTCCTCCTTCCCTCTTCTTTTACTTCTCTCTTTTTTTCTTTTCCTTCTGGTTTTCACAACTTTTTATTCCTGTTCCACCTCCTCTCTACTTCTTTGCTGGTTGTAGTTGGGGATTAGCTTTTCCAAAGTCAAAGAAGTGAGTTTTACACTTCATTCTGAGGGTTGTGAAATTAGTTGTTATTCAAAAGCTCTGGTGCCAAGAAAGTCCTGTTGCCTGGTCTCGTAAGTTTCATCCTTGAGGATAATAGTTTCTGAGGTATATAGCTGCTAAGGGAGAATGTTATCTGAGAAAATGAGAGGCTTTCTGTGAGATACTTAAGGTTAGTTTCATGGAAAGCCTTGAAAATGGACCATGACTTTAACCTTGACTAGGTATTCTATGGGGAGCAGTGTAGTGAGTTAAGCGTAGTTATTTATGCTCTCAGTGATGGATATTACTGAGGAGACTGCATGCTGCATTCTGAACTAACTGAAGCTTTTAAAATGCAGAGTACTCATGCCCAGTATACCGAGTTGCAGTGATGTAGCCTGTAGGACATGAAGGTGTAACTGACCATGGCCAAGTCATCATCTGATAACATGGGACACAGTTTTGTAAGACTCCGTTGCAAGAAGGCATATGTTGTAGCTGCAGGTATTTGAGAAGCTGGAAGTATTGAAGAGTGCAAAAGGATCCCAATAATGTGGACTAATCTGACATTCTGGGTGCATATTCCTTGGAGAAAATATTATCTTTCAGCAATGGATATTTAGTTTCTAAATTTCACAAGTAATGTAAAACCATACCTGTGTCATATTTTTCTTTCATTGTATTTCTTCTCTCCCCTCCCTGTCATGGTTGGAACCAACTTGTTCTTTTAATGATGTAACTGCTGGCTCACACTGGGTATCAACAAGGGATCAAACTTGGGACCTAAATGCATCAGCCTCTACTGTCTGGGCTAGAAGATATTTTACTCTTAGCTAAGGCTGTAGTAGGCTCATCAAGCACTAGCTGGCCTAGCCACCACCAGAAGGGGACAGAGGGCCACTCTGAGCAGGCAGGGTTACAATGAAACCATCTTTCCAAATCACCCATTGGTCTGAACTGAGCTCCAATGAAGAGTAAACACAAATACCATAATTGTGTGAAGCTCAGCAGTGTTCCTGTTCCACAGCAATTACATCCAGCATGTCAATGTTGTAATTCATGAACAAGCTTTGAGAAGTCTGTGTAAAGGACACTTTGTGTCATCCTTAATAAATAATGTGTTTTAATGGGGCTTGTTTTATTTTGAGTGAGGTAAATCTGGGCACACACTGAAGAACCTGTTTTATTAGCAGTGGCTCAAACAGCTGGCTGTGCACACTCATGTGCTATTCCAGTCCACTCTGAGAATCCCAGCTGAATTTGGTTTGGTTTTTAACAGTGATTGCATTAAAAAAGTGATTCTCAAATTTATTTAATCAGGCCTCCCTTCTTTGTGTCTGTAGTTATTTATGTCCCCTCCCCCTGCAAGTACATCTACCGCCACCCAGCTCTGAAGGCAAAACAGAGAGCAGTGTCTGCTGACTGGGTGCCTAGCTCTGAAGGCAGCAGCACAGAAGTAAAGGTGGCAATGTGAAAAGTGATATTTGTCAATATCACTTTTCACAGCAGACTTAGCGCCCATATTGCCAGCCTTACTTCTGCACTGCTGCTAACAGCTGTTGCCTTGCTGCCTCCAGGTAATTGAATGGTGGGAGGGGAGAGACCGAGCCCAGGCTCCATCTGTCCGCTTTATCCCCACGTCTGGGGTGTGCAGGGCCCTTCTGCACATGCCCCAGCCTCCCAGGGCTGACAGTCAGAGCCCTTTAAAAAAACAAACAAAAAACCAAAACCCACACAGGTTATGCCTCTCTTCACACATTCCTGAGCCCCACAGTTAGAGAACTGCTGCATTAAAGTATACCATAGCATTCCAAAACTTACGTTGTATATCCGTTTTTATCATATTAATTGTATTATTTTATTTGCAAAATGCTACATTTTTGCATACCTTCCCATGACCCTCTTAGGTCACTTCTGAAACCATGAGGGTCCCAACCTGTACTTTGGGGAATTGCCTTCAAAGTGAAGGAAAGCCACAAGTTTGTGTGACCTAACTGAGCTGTGAAGTGATCATGCACATCTCATTCACTGTATTATAAAGTACACACTGAATAAGGCATGGCTCACTTCCTTCCAATATTCCTTGCATAGGGCATATTCCATTCACTTGCCTTACTTAAGGAAAGTAGTCCCAAAACTTATGACCCCTTTCTGCCTCCTTCTTCACCATCATCTACTCCACAACATCCTTTCCACTCCTACCCTCCTTTCATTTCTTCTTCCTTCCAAGTCAATAGCTATAGCTCAACCCGCCCACACTCGGCCAGTTTTTGAGCAGTGAATAGGAAGTTTTACAGACATGTACATGCATATGTGAACTGTGTTTGAGAATATGTGAATCTAATTTGATGTTGAGCAGCCTTTGCATGAATTTACAGGTGAAATTCCCAACTTTTACAGATTCAGATAATATGCATTAATTTGAGAAAATCATCCTTAATGAATAAAAATATGCATGTTCCTGACTTCTTGAGAAAATGAGGAAGAGGCATCCTAATTCTTCCAAATCAGAAATAATTCCTGCAGATTTTTCCAATTTTCCCCTAAAATAATGTAGTTGTTAGTACTTCTGAGCAAGAGCAAAGTCTGACCTCATCCTAAATGTCTGGCAAAGTGTGCTCACATTCCCTGACTCCAGTGCCAATCCAAACATAAGGTTCAAAGGGTGCCGTGCTATGTGTTGAACTAAAAATCACCTGGGGAAGGTTATTGTGTAGATCATTAGTTCTGAGCTATTATTTTTTATAAGACTCAAAAGGCTCACCATCAACATAGCGGTGAAGCCACCCAGAACAGCCTAGATGACTAAAATGCCAGGTCAGATGGGAATTTACTCATCTCTTACAAGAAGCATATTTGATTTAGCAGGTGCTACATCTGTTTCCATATGCAATCCAAGGTATTGGTTTTAACCTAGAATGCCTCAGATGCTCAGCTTGTGACTAGCTAAGAGACTGCTTCTCTGCTTAGTCATCCTTCCCAACAGTGGCGGTCAACTAAAGAATTCTTGTTCCATCTCCAGATTTGAATCCTGGGGATTGGATACAGGGGAATGTCCTTGGCTTTGGAACTTGCTCATCCCCAGCCTTCTTGAGACTGTGAACTTTTAGGGAACAGCATAGGACTGGTCTGTTGGATCAAATATGTGCTTGAAGGTGGTTTGGATATACAGGGATTTTAAAAGATGGGTTAGAATGAATAATAGTCAAGGGGACTATTTGCACTAGTAAACTAAGCAGGATTTGATCCTATGTATGTAGTTAAACCCTGGTCTACATTACGAGGTTAGGTCGAATTTAGCCACGCTG
The DNA here is from genome assembly GCF_025201925.1 of Gopherus flavomarginatus. Classification (NCBI taxonomy): domain Eukaryota; kingdom Metazoa; phylum Chordata; order Testudines; family Testudinidae; genus Gopherus; species Gopherus flavomarginatus. The sequence continues at coordinate 49,930,141 of NC_066619.1, forward strand.
GGTCGATTTTATAAGCAATGCGTCTACACAACCAACCCCATTCTGTCGACCTAAAGGGCTCTTAAAATCAACTTCTGTATTTCTCCCCGGCGAGGGGAGTAGCACTAAAATAGATCTTGCTGGATCGAATTTGGGGTAGTGCAGACACAATTCAATGGTATTGGCCTCTAGGTATCAGAGCACCATACATGCTGCTTCTATGATCAGCTGCATGCCATTCTAGGGGAAGACCCTACCACTACCCCACCACTGTCCGTGGATACCTGCAAGGGGGGAGTCTCACGCAACAGGGAGGAGGATTTGGGGATGAGGTAGAGGAGGAGGAGAATGTGCAGCAGGCAAGCAGTGAATCCGTTCTCCCCGGCAGCCAGGACCTTTTCATCACTCTGGAGCCAATACCCTCCTAAGGCGGATTCTCGGACTCTGAAGGTGGAGAAGGCACCTCTGGTGAGTGCACATTTGTAACTACAGTGCAGGGTTTAAAAGGAATTGTGTTTAATGTTTGATTTCCTTGAAGAATTAAGATGCATTCGCGGCCAGTACAGCTACTGGAAAAGTCTGTTAACGTGTGTGGGGATGGAGCAGGAATCCTCTAGGGACATCTCCATGACTTCTATAAAATCAACCTAATTTTGTAGTGTAGACATACTCTAAGGTATAAGTTATGGAGTATATGATACAAGCATTTTAGCAAGTGAAAAGAAGTATGTGTATGTGTGTGGATACTTAAAAAAAAATCCCAACATTATTCTAATCATGTTGTCCTCCCCAGGGTAACAGAGCTACAGACTTTTAACCCAAACTTCCCTTCCTTCCCAGTTCTGGTATTTTAAACATTCCTGTTGTTTGAAAGTTCTAAAAAGACTCTGTTTCTTTTTAGGAAGTGTCTCATATTATGTGTCTGCCAGTGAACCCAGGATAGAATACCTGCCATGGTAATCATTCATGCCCAGGCATATTCCTGCTAATGATGCTGGCAATCTTACTCTGCATGAACAGAAGGACAAAGGATGATCTGAGTCTGAGTTATTGTGGATCATTATGATTATTATTTTGCAAATATAGCTGTAGTCTGGGTGTGAGAAACTATTGGGGGATTTTGTCATTTTTATTCTTTTGTGCTGTATTGTGTAATTGTTGTAGCAGTGCCGAGGCCTTAGGAGAAGTGCCCTAAAGGAAATACAAATACATACATTACATTTACTATTTTGCTGCTTCTCTAGGGCTTCACAAACTTTTTACACACTACGATTTTCATGTTGTTTTGGTGTTGCAGGTTAAATCATGCTTTTGCCCGTTCCCCGTTCTCATCTCTCCCACTTTGTCTGTATTGTTCCCCGCCCCCTCACTTAGCAGCCTACATTATTTGTGCACCCTCATTGAAGTCAGTGGCAAAACTCCCATTAACCTAAAGGCCCTATAAGCGAACTAAATGGGGACTGGATAAAAAATGAATGATAGAAACAAGAAAACAAGCCTCCCTCCTGATAGTAATCCCATGGACTAAAATGGAACTATTTCTAGGTGTAAAGGTTTGCAGGTTTGGATTTATAGTTTCTCTCCTTATATAATTGGCATTGAAAAGGCCCATCTCTTACACCCCTGGGTCATATAGCAGCAGATACAGCCCAGGAAAATGTTTCTTTTATTACAAAAGCTCACTGATGATTTGTAAATTAAACAAGAAATCTGAAAGTACATTGGGACAAATTCTGCTCTCAGTCATACCCTTGAGACCATGATCATTGAAGTCAGTGAGGATCAAGGAATATAGGGTAGAATTTGGCCCAATTTGGGGCTGGTGACGGGGTCTGAATGGAAATCCTAATAGTTTCCTCTTGTCTAGAAGGTGGGTATAAAAATGATTAACCTGTCCACAATGCGACTGCTTTGGTTTGTTAGACAATGTCAGGGTTGGCAAATACTAGAGAGACTCTCTCCTCAGAAATGGCCTGTTCATTGCAGAGGATGTTCAGTGTTATCAGCAGTCATGAAAATTCCTTAGTTAGGGCAAATAATTGTCCCTTTTTGCATTGTCGGTTAAACCTTTGCTGACACCAACTCTTCCCGATTGTGAAACCTGCTTAGAAAACAAGTTTCCTGCTCAGTGTAATGTACTGAATGGCAATCTCCTATTCACATTCCTGTATCAGTTGAAATATCCATATTGAATAAATGGCTAGAGTTGTTTGCTGTGAACGCTGATGGCTGCATCTTTTCTTTTCTTTTCTTTTCTTTTCTTTTCTTTTCTTTTCTTTTCTTTTCTTTTCTTTTCTTTTCTTTTCTTTATTGACTGTGGGTTTTCCAGAGGAATGCTTCCATTTAAATAAATGTACACAGTAAATAAATGGGGACACTTTTACATGAATATAGACTAGAAAGCAAGAATGTAATGAGTAAATGTATTTTCTATGAGCCTAATTGTGTCATCAATTTGAGGGAATTCTGGTTACAAATCGATAGCATGATATGGCCCCATATCGTTTTAGCGAAGACTTTTATGTTTACACACTCTGCTGTCTAGAATGAAGTATACAAATCGGTAGAATCATTGCCATTAACAGTTAATATCCGGATCTCTACTGTTCACATTAAATAACAACATGCCATAACTGTCTGTAGGAATTATATTAACATGCTGCATATTACTAATGTATTCAGTTTCTAAAACTCTCTCCAGTATTATGAACTTGTACAAAGTGCATTGTCAATAGAAGAATGAAGTGGTGGAAGCGCTTCCACACCTTGAAATTAGCATTTGACAAGTGTACAAAGAATAGACACTAAACGTCAATCAGAATTAATCCGGGAAAAAACTCAGGGATATAAACAATGTAGTCTGGTAGTTTGTTTCCATAACAGTCCTACATATTTTCTCCAGTGGATTGCTGTTATTTGCAGATACTTAGAATCATATAAATTCCTGTGTTCTTCCTTTTAATCTTTGCTTGTTAGCATTCTCATCAAATTTTTTAATGCAAACTGCACTTCTGTGCCATGGATCTGGAAGCAGAACTCCCTATTGATTTCACAATCGATAGCACAATATTGGCCCAAAGAATTCCATTTAGCTGCCCAGGCACCGGCAGTGTCTTTTCCTACAGCTGGGGCTGGAGCTAATCACCCCGTGGCAATGCTCAGGTTTCTGGGGTTGGGGACTAGGGCTGTCATCCCAGCGCACTGTACTGAACAAACTCCAAAAGCAAACTTGGCCGACCGCGGTGGAGAGCGCACAAATACCCGTGTTCCGGCATGCCAGCATCTTTGCCGGTAGGTGGCATCCCTTGTCCGCAGAGAATCTCCGCCAAAGAGAGCTCACTGAAAGGAAATCTGCAGAGAAGCAGCGCGATTTCGGTTCTGATGAGCAAACTCAACTTTGAGTTTCGCTGTCTTGTCTGTAAAAAGAGCAAAACATCAAATCGCTGGGCTGGCGGTTGTTTAGCAAAGAGCTCCTATCTAGGACCGACAGTTCTTCACGCCGAGCACTGTCGTTCATTTGACACATGCAAGAAAATGGACTTTGCTTTCTCCTTCTTTACCTGCTGTTTGATTTCCTGCACGAGCGAAACACAGCAGAACTGTCCAGAGAACTGCAGCCAGGGCCTGCTCCCGAGGTTATTTCCCTGATGAGCGTTGTTTGTTTCGTTGTCTTCTGTTACACATTTTTAGCAAAGCCTTTATAAGTTTGGAAGGAAAGAAGTCTATTCTTTTGGACAAAAAAAAGTCCCCATCATTCTGAGGGACTGCAATAAAACCTTATCTTAATTGTCTGTAGACAGAGCTGACTCACTGCCCTTCAGAAAACCCCGCCTCTCTTTCCTCGAGTGACAGACGATGACTTATAACATTTTCAAAGTGTGTTGGGAAGATACATTTTAATCACCTAAGACAAAGGGACTCAGGGTATGTGAATGTTTCAGTTTTTCATCGGCGTGTGCGTCAAAATCATGGAAATAGAATGTTGCGATACGGGTCATATTCGAACACTGTTTTCTGCATGTGTTAGGCATATAAAATGTACATAGATGAATCATGCACGGGTTTTGGCAGACAAGATAAAGGCAGGTCTGGTTATTTTTTGCATTCTTATTTCTGTGAAGCTGGTGCCGACCCACGAATGTTAAACTCCATTCTTTTTATTTAGTTCTTTTTGGGCGACTATAAACATTCTGGAATGTAATAAAAACACAATGAGAGGTACTAGAAGACAAGGAGAATTGAAAAAAAAACACTAATTAAGAAACTAGAACAAACAAAAACCAACTGTAAACACTTTTCAAGCAGGGAAACTTTCTATAATAACTTGCCTTGGTATCCAAAACGGAAAACTATTTTCCCACATAAACGATATTTTACTCACTATTTTTAAATACAACTCGAGTTACTTTATCATTTCTCCAAAGGTACAAAATCTATTAGCCAAAACATAGCTATTGCTTTAATTATTCTTTTGCTTTTGTAGCTTTTTGCGGTATGCTCCTTTGGCTTCTCAGTAATGAACACAATGTAAATAGGATTATTTGGAAATAGTAACAAGGATTATGTTCGCAAATCCATGAACCTGAGTTTGAAACGGTTTTGCTTGCAACTTCTGATTTAGAAAATATGTTGAAAGTGTATTTGAATAAAATGTTATATTTGGCGTATGTGTTATAGCGCGTGGTTATTTTTTCTTCTCAAAATAATTGTAATCAGAATAAAAATATATTTTGTATATACTATCCTACATTAAAACAGATGATCATTTAGAATTAATTCGGTAGAACTATGTATAATATGTATTTAAGATGGTTCTTTTTAATATCAGAGTGCTTAGAAGTGCTCTAACGTCGGAAGTGATCCATTAAATGTGTGCGCCCTCTGAGAGGAGTATGATCTTTTGTCATCATAAAGTGTGTCGTCTGACATTGAAAAATATCATGATTTTATTAGGAAATATAATTTTGTTTCATTTTCTTATTACTTTTGCTCCACAGCTCAAAGGCGAAGAGATTCTTAAAATATTATGTTTTGTTTTTCCTTGCAGGAGTTTTCTGTGTTTCCTACAACCGAAAGGGCTACACTTCTTCCTTTAAATAAAGTCCTTAAAATCAAATACAAAAATAGTGGGGGTATTTTTTATTTGATTGACAGCTAGAGCTATACAGTATGTGTGATACCACTCCTAAATGACAAATACCATGAAGAGAGGAAAAAAAGAGTTTTCTAAAAGTTTCTGCCTAAGAAGCATTTTTCACTGGAGGTTTAGACCACTACCCCCATCCTGATGGTTAGGAAATGTTCCTATCTACCAAAAGTTCCATTCAGATCCTGTCCTGGACTCGAAGACTGACTTTAATTTTCAAGGGCTCCTATATTAAAATAATGTCTATATTTGTATCAGGCGTGTTCTCCTTTTCCTTCGGCTTAAATTGCAGTTATTGAATTAAAATCAAATTGTCTTCAGAAGAAATCCATCTGCAAAAACGACTATGTTCTGCTAACATTCCGGTGAAAACAGATGGTTTTGCAACTTCTCCTCCGCAGGGGAAAAAAAGAAAACATGTCCGCTGAGAGTCTCAAAATCCTAATGAATGAAACAGTAAAATGCAGATTTCCCTGCCACCCGTGGGATATTTGCATGGACGGTTCCTGTATTTGGGATTGCCTCGCTCCCTTTTTGGTGCGATTTCGCCTTTTCTTGGGAAGGTTCGAGCTACAAAAGACATGGAGGGCGTTCTGTTTTTGAAATGCCTTGCGATTTGGGCAGTGATTTGGGTTGCAAATATGTTCTCCGGCGACTACTCAAAATAACCCCAGCAACAGAAGTGCACTTTGGGGTTGCGGCCCATGGAGAGCGGAGGGCGGGGGAAGAACTGCAATAGGATGGCACACTGTATATTGGGAGATGCAGCAGAAAGTACTGCGTATTTCACTTTCCCAACCCTGACCTTTAGCAGTGCGAGCAGTCGAGTTTCTTGGAAGCATCAGGACTAGTGGGGCGGGCGATTTTGTCGTGCCTCCCCCCGCAGTCCCCTGCCCCCGGACTTTGCCTGCTCTGGGCTGGTTTGATTTCTCCAAGGAGGAACGCGCTAAGATGTTTCCCCAGTTGTGGCGCTGACGTTTGGAGCCATGTGATGGGCCCCCTTTCGCTATAAGGAGAGAAGAAAGGCCGCCCTCTTCTGGACTCAGCCCCAGCCTTTTCAAGACCTTTCCCAAGACTCTTCCCCCACACCGCCCCCCAATACTAATCGCTCTCCTCCTTCCCTGGATCCATTAATGTCCGAGGGCTCCTGCGAGGAGGAGAAAGAGAGGAACCAACTCCAGGGCGCAGCCAAGGGGGAGAGATTTCCCGCTGCCTGCTCGGCTGAGGCTACTGCTGGCTGCTGTGTTTGTTGCTTGTTCGCACCAGGGCAGCAGATCCTGGCTGTGTCTGGGCGGATTCGCCGCCTGGAGCAAAGCAGGGGGACTCCAGCGTGCACGGCTCCCCGGCCCCGATGAGCAGCTCCGACAAGCCATGACTCTGAGCTCGGAGATGTCCGATGCCTCGGCACTGGCTGAAGAGACCGACATCGATGTGGTGGGCGAGGAGGAAGACGAGGAGCCCCGGCGCGGCGGGCGCCCCTATGCCCAGGAGGAGGAAGAGGAGGAGGAGGAGGACGACGAGGAGGTGGGGGAGCTCCCCGATGACATCTCGCTGCCCAGGTCCCCGGCGTGCGGCGACGCGGGCAGCTCCCCCACCTCCTCCCAGCGCCCCTACAAGGCGGCGGCGGGCGGCGGCGGGGCCAGCAAGAACAGCCTGGTGAAGCCGCCCTACTCCTACATCGCGCTCATCACCATGGCCATCCTGCAGAGCCCCAAGAAGCGCCTGACGCTCAGCGAGATCTGCGAGTTCATCAGCGGCCGCTTCCCCTACTACCGGGAGAAGTTCCCCGCCTGGCAGAACAGCATCCGCCACAACCTCTCGCTCAACGACTGCTTCGTCAAGATCCCCCGCGAGCCCGGCAACCCGGGCAAGGGCAACTACTGGACCCTGGACCCGGAGTCCGCCGACATGTTCGACAACGGCAGCTTCCTGCGCCGGAGGAAGCGCTTCAAGCGGCAGCAGCTGCCGGCGCCCGAGCTGCTGCTGCGCGGGGTGGATCCCGGCACCTTCTTGCAGCAGCCGCCGCCGCCGCAGCAGCCGGCGCCCTACGGCTACGGACCGTACAGCTGTGGATATGGCATTCAGCTCCAGCCTTACCACCCCCACTCCGCCGCTCTCTTTGCCTTTCACCACCACTCCCCGCCGGCCCGGCAGCCGCCCCCGGGCGCCGCCGGCCCAGTCCTGCCTCCTGCTGCTGCTCCGGCAGCTCCTCCAGCTTCCTTACTGCCAGCGGCGGAGCTGGCCAGGACCTTCAGCTACCCGCCGCAGCTTAGCCCGTCCCTGACTTCTCTGCACGCTGCCAAATCCAGCAGCTCGGCTCTGGCCCGGTCTCCCTTCTCCATTGAGAGCATCATCGGGGGGGTTGGCAGCAGCTGTGCCTCCCAGTCTGCCGTGGTTCCAGTCTTAGCCAGGTCTCTGGTTTCCTCTTCCTCCGTTTCTTCTGCCGCCGCGGCCTTAGGGGCACTGCACCAAGGGACAGCCTTGTCTAATGTCGAGAACTTTACTGCTAGGATTTCAAACTGTTAACGATTTAAAGTCTTTCAGAAGGTAGGATTCGAGGTCTATCTTTTTTTCACCTACACGAATTGAAACGGACATTTTATGCAGCCGATTTGTGTCCTGCCACTTTGTTGTTCGGTACCTATATTTATGCAAAGCCAATTCTATATGCTGCATAGGCAGAAACTTTTGTTGTTGGAAAGTTATATCTTATTCCTTAAAAAAATATCTCTAAACCATTGAAGTTCGGAGATTCTCAGGTCCAGGAATTCAAAAACAATAATGTACAAGAGAAATGAAAGGTCTTGAGGGAGGACAATAAAGCAATACTTTTTCATTTTAGTACACTTGTCTCATGTACTTTTATAAAAGGAAATTAACATGTTTACACCGAAGAAAGTCAAGATTATCCTTTCTTATTTTAACCTGTGTTTGTATAATAGACATGCGGAGTTTTTATTTTGTACGTTATGCGTATTCTTTACAAGGAATGTTGTTAAAATTACTGGCAAGTATTATTGTACTATTCTAATGTACATTTTTTACACATTTTCGAAAATAAATTTTTTAATTTCCAAAAAAGTCCCTCCCATACAATTGGCTTTGGACGTTCCCCTCCTTAGACGCCCCCCCCCATAGAGTGAGTGTTCTGATTTGCGATTAGTAGAATAATAGAAAAGTTAATACAACAGTAACCACGATACTTTACAGCAAATAGTTATTTATAAAAGGATTTGACCAAGAAGAAAATCAGATGATGATCTTCATAGTCTAGCCATTGTCAGCTATAACAAATAATACAAAATAAAAATATAAATGGAGGGGAGTAAGTAAATCTATTTGTTGTTGGAAGATATCCACTTCCTGCAAATTACAATGCTCTAACATTAAAAGTATTTGTATTTGGGTCAATAAATGTAGACTATTTTAATACTTTTGAGGGTGTTTTAAATGATAACTACATCAGTTTAGTTTTCAAACGGTATGAAGGAAAAGAAAAATAAATTCTATATAAACAGCTCTTATGGGGAATTTTCCCCTTACACTTTTAGGCTGAAGTAAAGACAATACAAGCACTTTCAGCTACTTTTATATAGAGAGAGAGTACAAAAGGTACATTTAAATATATAATATTTTTCTGTCGAAACCATTTATTAAATATTTAAGTAATTTAAATATGAATATATAAATATACAAAATATACGCAGTTATTATATCAGATTTAGACAAAAATTGAGACACTCAAAGTCTGAATTTGAAAAACATATTTGTAAAAAATGGGCCTGTGACCGAATGGAATATTATGAAATACAAACATACGGATTCCAAATCAGAGAGTTCTGTTTAAAAGGTATCCTCTGTAATTTTATTTAACAAGGTATCCGGATTTCCTGGAAAACGGAAGTTTTTTTCAGTTATATGCTTTCACATTTCAAGTGTTTTTTTTCGTCAGTTTACAGAATGATAGTGGCCTGTGGTCTCGTGAACAGCTAAATAATGATTTCGGAATTCTTTTGTAGCAATGCGGTGTTAAAATTGTTTTTAATACGCGGAATGACTGGACGTCTGGTGTCCGCTGAGTTCTATTTGCAGCATATAGATGAAGGGCCGCTTTGGGTCGCCTGAGAACAACAGTGTGTAAAGTCACATTTAATTTTTAGAATAACAGAAAAATCTCAAAGGCATCATATATTTGTCCTTGTAAGAAGATTGGAAAAATATTTTACTTCATTATTATTTACAAATGATCTATTAAATACGGGTTTATAAAAGTTCCCGAAGAAGAAATAGGTCTACATTTTTCAGAAACGTTTAAAGTCAACTATTGCAAGACATGTTTGTTGATGGAGTAATATATTGCACTTCGAGTAAATATGTGTTAAATCTCGCAAACACTGCACTAATAGAGTTTAAATTAGCTGCCCAATATCCTTAAACTCATGGTTTAATTATGAATTAAACTACTCATAGCAGCCCTCTAAAAATACAGGCCAACGTATTCAAACGTGGGTGACTAGTAAGCTCCCAATGGGAATGCAAGTTCTCAGCACATTGGGAAATCATGCTACTTTTATTTAGATGTCTAAAAATGGATTTAGTAGCCTAACAGTAAATAGCCAATTTTAAAAATGTTATCCATAGGAGTTAAGATTTAAAATTAATCAGTGGAAGTTTGTAGTGGGAAAACAGGTCTATATCTATGCATTCTAAATAGAGTTGTCAAACACACAGAATAATATTCATGCTTTTATTCTTCTTGTTAGCAAGATTGTGGTTTTAGATACAGAACTCGTAAATCTCCACCTTTTATCGGTGCAACAGGGAAAGTAGCCTCAGGTGGTCCACTTCCCATTACTTGTTTCTTTTAGCTTTATAACAACCAAACCCAGGAAGAAAGCCATGTTACATGTCCATAAGGCTGTCTCCACACACGCAGATGCGTGTGTGTGCCTGCGTGTTACTTTCCCCTTGGGTACCTTTCACGAGTAAAGGTATATTAAAGACTTCTTGTATATTTCATGTCAGTGGTTTCCCTCGAATTTGGGCAGAGGCTTCCATTTGGAAATTGAAAGACACGATAATTAGTCGCTGGCAGATAGAGTTGAAATGACTTCCCATCACTAATTTGGGGACAAATGTGGCTGTTTAGTCTGACTCCACCGGCAAGACCTAACTTCTTTAGCTCTTGTGTCTTGTGCTTCTCCAAACAGCCATGGGCTCTGCAGAGCCCTCAGGGCCCAGCGCCCCTGTGCCCGCTGCACTGAGCAGCTAGTGTCCAGGCTGCTCTGCCAGAGCAGGTGCTGCAACAAAGGCCGGCCGACCGGCCAGCCCTAAAGCCTTTGATGGGGCTAACAACATCTCTGAGCCGGGGTCCCCATTCGCATGCAAATGTAGCGCAGTGTCCCCCTTTCTTTGAAGGCAAACAGAAGGACATTTGTAGTGTTTGCAGGGATGGAGCCCAGTGGAGCCATTCTTCCTAAATAGGCTGGCCTCTAATAAACAAACTGGTGGGGAGACAAACATGATGGTGTCGCCTCCTCCTCCTCTCAGCTACAAAAGTGTGGGTTCATTAACCAGGCTCTTTTCCTCCTCATATCCCCGTAGGGCTGAGAGACGAGTTACTGAAGCTGAACAGGGCGGGGATTGCTCTATATGGGGGCTAATGTTTCAAACAGTTCCTCCAGAAGGACCACACAAAAAGAAACTTTTTAGTTTATGGTGCTATTATGCAGCGTTTTAATTTAGTGATAGATTTAGCCAAATGTTATCTATTGGGAATTTAATGCAGCCCTTATGTGGTTCAATCGCTTTTTATACCACACACGGTGCCTCTTTCGAGAAATGTTTCCTTCAACGTATTGCTTTGTTTCTATTGGATAATTTATTTATTTTTAATTATTCTCGACCAGATTATATACTATTTCTCTCAGATATAAAACAAATTTTTGAGTCCTTCCCCACTCCTCCTTTAAAAAAACAAACTGTTCCCCAATTTCAAACCTGAGTAGTTGGCATATCTGCATATTTCCTGCCTTACCAATGGTTCTGTTACACCCAAAGGTTCTGCTGATATAACTGAAAGTTGTGATAGTTTTGCTGTTAACGTTAGTGTCAACGAACAAGAAAGAAAGAAAGAAAGAAAGAAAGGAAAGCGAAGGTCATTATACTCCTGGCTCTTTTTTATAGATTGCCTCCTTTACAATATTGCCCAGAGGTAGTGTGGCTATTATTTTGAAGATGCACTTGTTTCTTGTCATTTTAAAAAAAGTCTTCCTGCGGAACAACTGAATCTGTCTTTTCTGGATCTCTCCCTCCTTAGTCCCTTATCTCTGAGTTCTGGCTTGGCTGAGGGTTGAGTTAGAGTCAGGAGCTGCTTCTGTTACTGCCTGGGGAAGTAGATTTGCTGCTACTGATGATTCAGTCCATTTCTATGTAGTATTATTTCAAGTATTCAGTGTCAGAATTGTCCTGGCTGTCTGCACAGGAAAACTGTTTTCACCTGTTCCCAGATCTATTTCAGCACGGTGTGGTTCGTTAGTTCAAAGACTATTAAACACAAGAAGTAGCTTGCAGTTATTCTCACTAAGACTGAGGCCTGTGGATCTGGTGGAAAATGTGTGCGCTTTAATGGCCTCAGGTATGAATGATAGACAATACACTGTGTGTAATATTTTCCTTCATTAGTCACAGTAAGTATCTGAGTAGTCTCCGATAATATTGAATTTGACAGAAATAATGGAAATTGTGATCATAACCCTGCTTTTCAGGGTTTATACTATCATAACCAAATCAATTTTTCGAGTATTCTTAACAGCATGTCTCTCCCAGCTCATCCAACGTTTCGCCGGTTTCCCTTTTAATTTCGAAAGAGGTTGTACCAATTATGCAGATTTTGATTTCTCGTATGGAGGAAGTTTCATCGGCTCAGAGGCTTTCCAGATCTGCAGCAGGTAAGTGTAATCTTGGTACTATATTCTATGACACATGTTAATTTTTTCTTGCAAACAAACTAACTTTTAAACCATTGTTGATATCCCCTTCCCTGCCCCAGAACTGTTTTCCCCCGTGTTGCTGCCCCGTGTTGCTGTTTACCTGCTTTTCTGCTCTACTCTGTAGTTCTTTCTGTTTGTGTGCAAATACAAATCACTTTCAGCGCCACAAACAGCTGCATTCTTCTCCTAACATCCTATTTCCCTGCTGATTGTCCTCCAATCACCTTAAATAGATATTTCACAGAAAACCTGGAACACTTACTCGTTTTGCATCCGTGCTGCCATGATAAAACCAGAGAACCATGTGCATGGGAGTCCTAATGATTACTATGTTCCGATTTATTTTATGAGAAGGGCATACCCGCTGGGAGCCACAGATTTGCAAATGGTTTGTTAATATTGTTCTCCGGTACAATAGTACTATATTTCACAGTCATAGGTTTATTGAACTGATTACTTTGCTCCATCTTTTGTTGTGTGTAAATATTTCCCGAGCTGCTGTTATACCTTCCTGCGGAAACTCTCCACCTGTGCCCATCCGCAGCTGCTGATTATTTGAGGTGCACACTCCGGCAAGTCTTTCTCCTGCTAGAACATTTGACCAGCTGCACCAGGAAGCTGCCTCCCTTCGGCATTCCGAGGGTCTGCCGCGAGCAGGCAAGTCGACCCTGACAGCCGTGTGGCCAGGGCGCTGGGGAAGGCTGTCCCGGGGAGGGAGCGGAATTCTGTTGGCTGGGGAAGAGAGAGCCAGAGCGCGAGCCTCTTCTGTGGGTGCAAAGTGGGGGGCGTTAGTCGCTGCAGTGTCCTTGGAGAGGTTTTCTAGATATGCTCGTTGTAACACACATTGCGCTTCTGAGCTGAAAGGGATAGGAGCCTGTCAGTATTGCCTGTCTGGATCTGAAGCAGGGCAAAGAGGGAGTATATATACTCCAGGGATGGCCCAACCGGTAATTACCAGGTGTGGGGGGACCATGAAAGTGTCACGCACCTTAAATCCACTATTCCCATTGTGAATAGTCTCTAAGGAAGGCGCGGGGACCCTTTTCAGTGCAATAGATTTGCTTAACACTTGGATGAAAATTTGACCTGGTTTTCAGTGCCTGAGGGCACTGCTGGTTCTCAGCACCTCTTGAAATGAGGCCACATGTTTACAAATATGGAAAGGTTCTAGCTCTCACAAAGACATTGGTGGAGTATTTCTTGCAGTTCACGTGGTCTTTTCTTCTGGGCTTTGAAAATAGACAGTTGATTTAGGCCACGGAGTATAGTTTGTGGGTGTCAAGAAAGCAGCGTTAATTATGAACTGGATTACACAGAAGAATTGTTTTTAGATGCAGTGTCTAGTCAATTCCAGAAATGACATCAGGGAACTGAATTCAGAGGGAAAGTGTTTTTATCAAAACAATTAAACTTGTCCTTCCTCCAAATCAGGAAAGACACACTGCACTGATTCTAATGTTTCCTTTCACTGATGGTGCAAAACAAAGGACAAACTTCTGCGGGGCCTTGTATTTAGATGATAAATCACACAATTTAAATTGGAAGAGAAGAGATAAATAGATATTTAAATTGCATTAATCCTTTGGATGAAACTGGGAAAGAATTGTCTATGATTAAGTCTGAGAGTATTTTTGCAAATATAGGTGTGGATCTCAGAGAATTTTGTTGAATAAGATTGGGAAAGAAATGTCCACTCAACAGAAATACTTTACGTAAGAACAGTGGACATTTCTTTTCCAGTTATATTATGTATCTATGTGTTTCTACAGGTTGATTATATGTGTGTTTAACATAATCTAATCTATCTACCTGTAATCTTTTAAAAGTAAGACCCATAGCTCTGACTAATATATTTAACAAGCACAACATGAAGCTAATAGTTTTTTCATCCATATGTATGTGACGATTCGAAATTCCACCTGTCCAGACTACAGGTTCCCTAGATGATTTACCTGCTTCAATACTATTTGGCAACAAGAACTATTGCCTATGTAAAATAATCCTCATTGTTAAATCTAGCTTTATTCCTTCCTCTAACTTTACCATCGGACACGGCTTTGGGGTTGTTAGAAGATAGTTAATGTCAATGTAATATACCTAACATTGTGAAGTCTTCGCTGTACTGCTCCATCTCTTCACTAGTGACTGATTACAGTAAAACAAAACAACACAGTGCCCCAAAGCTTTGTCGGCGAGGCCAAAAGGAGTCTTTTTCTTTAACTTCTTTAGATCACTTTCAGCACATTACTCACCTCAAAGTACTGAGGCTGTTTTCTTGATTTAAAAAATTTGCTCGCCTGCCGCTGTGATAATGTATTTAATAGGACGATACTTGCAATTTTTTCTGATCCGGACCTATTTTTCAGAGGAACGTTCTGACAGGCCGACAACAAACTAGATAAACTTTCAATCCCCAGCAAAAGCAACCTAATCTGCGTTATTCAAGAGCAACATCTGCTTAACTCCTTTAAAGAGTCACAAACATAGAATCCCAATAACTTTTTGACGAGTATGACCCTTAGGAGAGGCATTTTGCATACATGTTTAAAACAACCCTACAGCCCGGAAGAAATTTTAATTTGAAATAAAATCTAAGTATATTAAGAGCCCAACATCCCCCTCCTCAGTCTGATCCTGTTTGCTGAGCTGTTCTCTGTCAGTAAGTACCTCAAGTTGCGCTATAGAATGTAGATAGAATTGAGTAGGTGGTTTGGGGTGTTGGACTGGAAAATACCTTTGTGCATTGTGTTCGGGATACTTCGGTCTTATCTGCTTTCTCTATAAACAAACACCAAAGTACACGGCTGTGTCTCAGGGGAACTCAAGCGAATGTCACCTGCCTTGTACCTGCATAGAAGCATCTCCTTCGAGTGACACAAATTGTCTAGAGCACTCAAAGTTTGCTGACATTAGGAGTGAATGGTCTGAAACGTCTTTTAGTGAACAAACTGCTTTAATAACAATAATATATTATTTTGCTTTCTTCAGATTTTGAATCCCAAAGATCTCTGGCACACAAAAGGAAGAAAGGGAGAAGGGAAGTGATTTAAATCGCTTAAGTTTGGCCTAGAACATTCTTCATCGGTAAAAATCACTGGCAAGATATATCTCCTAGTTTTAGAGATAGATGTGTATGTATGTGCGTGTCTGTGTGTGAGAGAGATCTAAAATGCTAGTAAGAAGCCTCAAAGAGTTTAAGAACAACTAATAAAAACCCTGCTTGTTCTGATAATAGAGAAAGAAGTAAAAGTGTTTCAGTTAAATAACATAGTAAGGAAGGTAATATAGATATTAACATTTTGCTTGACTGCAAGACTTTTAATTATCATGACGCCTTTGTGGTGCTGTTGCAAATAATCCAGTCGTGCCAGAGCCACTTTTACTGCTCTTAATGGCGAGAGCGCCCCAACAGGAGACAAATGTACCGGACTCCCTCTTCATCCTTTGAAATACAATAGTTGCTGATGTCCCGGGCTAGCTCTTGGATTCTGGACTGTACTGAGGAGGCGTTGGATTTATGGACCTGTTTACAGCCTCGTACCTGTCTTTTACTTCTCTCGTTTTCATTGAGAATAAGTAAAAAGAAAGTCAGTTTTGCGGGGGGGATCGTATGCATTGTGTGAAATTGTTGCAGACCCTCCTGGGATCCTCACATACAGGGTGGAGGGGGAAGAAGCAGAACGTTTGGCGTTGCAGGCTGATTCCTGTACTAAAACGCTCGTGCAAACTAAATTCTTCACCAATTGAGTTCTGGATCGTTGATTTGAAAAATCGGATTCCTTGCGTGGAAGCAGTTGACAGGGACCTAAGAGGATTAGTTGCATTCCATACAGGATCATTTTTACTGGTAACATTTTGAAACGATTGATCCCTTCCAGACCGTAAACAATGTCCAGAAAAATGATCTAACTAGACTTCTATTGTTTTCCTTTGTTTGCGAATCCCTTCACGGCTTTTGCCAACGGCTTGTTGGAGGCCTGGCAGGGTTTTGCTCCTGAGCAGAGTATTTAATTTCAAATCGTTGGCAATTTTGTTTGTAATCTCAATCTGGAGGAGAATGAGTGGCGCTTCTAAAAATCAGCGCCGCTGAAAGGAAAAACCGGGTGTTTCCCTGTGATTTGTTTCTTATGCGGTCTTGTGCTGACATGATGCAGAAAAGGGGGTGTGTGATAACAGATCTTTTACACGCTTGGGCATTTTATAATCTGGTTCATGCGAAAGGAAACGGAAATTCGCCGCACTCTCTCTCCCATGGGCACGGAAGGGGTTTGCATCCGTTTGTGGCCCCGGCAATGGGAGCACTGCACTTGGTTACATTTCTATGTTGTAATCCTTACTAGGCGGTTTTAGTGCAGCTGGAAGCGGGGTTGTGCCTGGAGAGGAGCTCAGTGGAGGGAGGAATTCCCGACCCACTTTTGCATGCCATTTGCAAAAGCCGAACAACTCCCCTCATTCAAACAGGCTCAAGTTTGCTGCTGTTTATGCACAGGATGTGTTCAGATCCCGAGTCCCTTCCTTTCTCTAATTCTCCAGTGTTTATTCTGCTGTCAGTTGAGTTATCAAGGTGACAGTTCGGAGGGAGTTGTGACTTGCCCTGATGCGTTTGCTGATTGGCAGACTTTCCCTCTGTTTTTACACCTGCACACACTACCCCACACTCCTTTGGCTGATTTATAGCCCAATTAAAGGTTTAGTTTTCCCAAAACCACCCGCGCAGTTTCCCTTCGGTATCTTCTTGCTCCCTGCAGCAAGAATATGTGCTGGAATGCGCACAACGTCAGCCAGAGCCTCATCTTTCATTCTCCCAGCCTTTGGTAGGCTGCAGCAGGAGGAAATCACATCAATCAGCTCTTGTAGAAATGCAGTATAGTCAGTCATGAAAAAGCCCTTACATATTACATAGGGTATCGTCCTATGTCCATAACAGAACTGAACAAGGAACTGGAAACTAAATCCCGCTTTCGATCTCTCTTACAAAGCCCAGGATACTTTCTTCTTGCATAGAGTTCTACTTTTAGTTGGAAGGGAGGCTTCTATTACACAGCGCAAAATCCTAATTCATAGACACCGGACTATTTAACCATAAATTCCTAATCTACCAACAGCCATCATAAGTGTGGAAAAGGCCTAGTGGACTCGATCCTGCGGTATTCGTTGAAATGGAGACGGCAGGATCGGGCCCAGCGACTTCTTCAAATGTAACAAACATCTTCTTTCTGGGACTCGGATTAGTTAGTAAAAAACAGACTTTTCCTGATTGTAATTGGTAAACTGCGGCACAGATATAAACCTTTACACCAAGGCCACTTCGCACAAACCTTTTGTTCATTTTAGTAGGTATTTTAATAGTACAATGTCACTGCTTTGTCAGTAATCGGGGGGGGGGGAGCATCTCCTTCGGCACAGGGAGCATTTATTGAACAAATGCACGTGTTAACACGAGTTCTCTATTGTGTTTTGATGGCACTTGACGTACGGGAAGTTTATGATTTTGACTCCTCCTTTCAGGAGTTATTCTACAGAAAGGGGAGGTAGGTTGCGTTTCAGGGTAGATTTTCTTGGGGGGTTGATGGCTGACTACTTTGTAAGGGAGTCGGTGTCTTGCAAGTAGATCCGGCTGCTCGCCATAAAAAAATAATGCTAGAATTTAGCCACCTCTCACGAAGGTAACAACTGGGGACAGAGAGCTTAGCTTGGAAAACACACTTATCTGGAGAAAGAAACAAGGGCAGTTTCTCATAATTTTTTTGCAACCCAAATAAAGTTCAGGAGAGTTTTTTCTTCGCCAGCTTCATTATCCAGTCCTGGGCACATCCTGAATCCCTTGCCACCATGTCAGACTCTACGACCTTCTTTCACAGAGAATAAACAGCTCCCAAGTACAGATTGGCATCTTCCTAACTCAATTCTGTCTTCCTTACATCGATCAATCCACCTTTCTAATTAGACTAATTAGAAGATCTGTGGAGGGTTGCTGGGCCCATAGACTAAACTGCGTGGGGGCAATGAAAAGAACCCTGAATTCCCACCATGGGAGGCAGCTATTCAGTGGGACTGTAACAGTTGCTACGTTTATCCCCTGCCATTGAAAAGAGCCCTGCTTAGGGCTCGATTAAAATGTTTGGAAACTAATGCCTCCCTGGATCCCTCTCTAATTAGAGGGCCTGGATAGATCGGCCTGATCACTCAAAAGAAACTCCTTCAGCGCAGGCTTCTGCCTTCCCCTAGCGCTGGAATGAGTTGTTTTAAAAGAGAAAGCAGGCCTAAAAACCCAGGAGAAAGATGTCAGCGGGCTGCAGCCTGGTGATGTCAGGATCTCCGTTTACTGCACACAAAGGCAGGCTCCAGGAACCCCCGGCTTTTCGCCCCTTCTTTGCGGCTGACTAAGAGCTTTCTCCGCAGGGCATCGGCCGCCCCCTTGGGCGCCTCGGTGGTCCCGGATGTGCTGAGCGCCACTTCAAAGTCTTCGACAGAATGTTTTTATAAGAGTAGCGCCCACTCAGCAACAGGACCGCGCGGCAAGGATTCACGTTAAGGTATTCCCCGCTCCCATCCACGCGAGCTTGGAGAGTACTCAGGCCAGGGCTTTATAAAGCCGCGCACAGGCGACCAGGGAGCTTTGTGAACAGGGGCTGCTAACGGAGTTTCGAAAGGGAGTTTGGAAGGGGAGTGGGAAGGGAGCGGGGGTCCCTTGTTGGTCCTATCTGTTCCCCTGTCGTTCCCTTAAAACCTATAATCCAAACCACATTTCAAAGCCTCCTTCTTTAAACCACCCTTCCATTAACTAGGAGACAATGCAGGCAGAAGCCCAGCAACAGAGTGGAGGCTATCCAGTTTATTGCACTGAGTGTAGCATGTATGAGTACCTGCCGTGTGGGTGGGTGGCTATGTGTGCAGTCCCTGCAAGAAGCTCCTGGCCCTCAGAGACCATGTACAGACTTTGGAGGCCAGGGTGGAGGAACTAGAGGAGCTAAGAGAGGCAGAGAGGTATGTTGATGAGGCTTTCCAGAACATTGCAGAATTGTCCCACCTCCGCTCAGACAGCCCCTGCGCTGTTGAGGAGGAAGAAAGGCCCAGGGAAGCAGAGCAGTCAATGGGAGCAGAGGGAAACCTTCCCATAGTTGGGACCCTCCTTCCAGATGGTGCTGGGGTTGCCTCTCGCACTGAGGTTACCTTTCCGGGGGAAGGAACTCCAGTTTCTAGGAAAAGGCAGGTGTTAGTAATGGGAGATTCAATCATTAGAAACATAGATAGCTGGGTTTGTGATGACCGGAAGAACTGTATGGTGACTTGCCTACCTGGTGCAAAGGTTGCGGATCTCTCGAGGCATCTAGACAGACTTATGTGTAGTGCTGGGAAGGAGCCGGTGGTTGTGGTACATGTAGGTACCAATGACATAGGGAAGGGTTGGAGAGATGTCCTGGAAGCCAAATTTAGGCTGCTAGGGAAGAGACTGAAATCCAGGACCTCTATGGTGGCATTCTCAGAAATGCTCCCAGTTCCACGCGCAGGGCCAGGTAGGCAGGCAGAGCATCAGAGTCTCAATGCGTGGATGAGATGATGGTGTAGAGAGGAGGGGTTTACGTTCATTAGGAACTGGGGAAACTTCTGGGATGGGGGGAGCCTATACAGGACAGATGGGCTCCACCTAAACCAAAATGGAACCAGACTGCTGGCACTAAACATTAAAAAGGTTGTAGAGCAGTTTTTAAACTAGGAGATGGGGAGGAAAGCCGACCGCTGCAGAGGAGCATGTGGATCGGACACAGACTTCTCTTAGGGGAGAGTCTGATGATAGGGAATCTCCAGGCTACAGTCAGGAACAGAGGACGGAAGAGGATAATGTAAGGGCCAGATCAGATGATAACCAGTCACATAAAAAACAATCTGGCACATCAGAAAAGGCAGAAAAATAAACAGGGACAAGTTTTTAAAGTGATTGTACACAAATGCCAGAAGTCTAAATAATAAGATGGGTGAACTAGAGTGCCTTGTGATAAAGGAGGATATTGATATAATAGACATCACAGAAACCTGGTGGACTGAGAGCAATCAATGGGACACAATCATTCCAGGTTACAAAATATATCGAAAGGACAGAACAGGTCGTGCAGGGGGAGGAGTGGCACTATATGTGAAAGAAAATGTAGATTCAAATGAAGTAAAAGTCTTAAGAGAATCCACATGTTCCATAGAATCTCTATGGATAGAAATTTCTTGCTCTAATAAAAATATAACATTAGTGATCTATTATCGAACACCTGACCAGGACAGTAATAGTGATGATGAAATGCTAAGGGAAATTAGAGAGGCTATCAAAATTAAGAACCCAATAACAGTTGGGGATTTCAATTATCCCCATATTGACTGGGAACATTTCACTTCAGGACAAAATGCAGAGATAAAATTTCTCGATACTTTAAATGACTGCTTCATGGAGCAGCTGGTACGAGAACCCACAAGGGGAGAGGCAACTCTAGATTTAATCCTGAGTGGAGTGCAGGAGCTGGTCCAAGAGGTAACTATAGCAGGACCGCTTGGAAATAGTGACCATAATACAAAAGCATTCAACATCCCTGTAGTGGGAAGAACACCTCAACAGCCCAACACTGTGGCATTTAATTTCAAAAGAGGGAACTAAACAAAAATGAGAGGGTTAGTTAGACAAAAGTTAAAAGGTGCAGTGACTAAAGTGAAATCCCTTCAAGTTGCATGGGCCCTTTTTAAAGACACCATAATAGAGGCCCAACTTCAATGTATACCCCAAATTAAGAAACACAGTAAAAGAACTAAAACAGAGCCACTGTGGCTTAACAACCATGTAAAAGAAGCAGTGAGAGAGAAAAAGACTTCCTTTAAAAAGTGGAAGTCAAGTCCTAGTGAGGTAAATAGAAAGGAGCACAAACACTGCCAACTTAAGTGCAAGAGTGTAATAAGAAAAGCCAAAGAGAAGTTTGAAGAACGGCTAGCCAAAAACTCCAAAGGTAATAACAAAATGTTTTTTAAGTACATCAGAAGCAGGAAGCCTGCTAAACAACCAGTGGGGCCCCTTGACGATCGAAATACAAAAGGAGCGCTTAAAGACGATAAAGTCATTGAGGAGAAACTAAATGGATTCTTTGCTTCAGTCTTCACGGCTGAGGATGTTAGGGAGATTCCCAAACCTGAGCTGGCTTTTGTAGGTGACAAATCTGAGGAACTGTCACAGATTGAAGTGTTACTAGAGGAGGTTTTGGAATGAATTGATAAACTCGACATTAACAAGTCACCGGGACCCGATGGCATTCACCCAAGAGTTCTGAAAAAACTCATATGTGAAGTTGTGGAACTATTAACTAAGGTTTGTAACCTGTCCTTTAAATCGGCTTTGGTACCCAGTGGCTGGAAGTTAGCTAATGTAAAGCCAATATTTAAAAAGGGCTCTAGAGGTGATCCCGGCAATTACAGACCTGTAAGTCTAACATCGGTACCGGGCAAATTAGTCGAAACAATAGTTAAAAATAAAATTGTCAGACACAGAGAAAAAAAAAAGTATTGAGCAATAGTCAACATGATTTCTGTAAAGGGAAATCGTGTCTTACTAATCTATTAGAGTTCTTTGAAGGGGTCAACAAACATGTGGACAAGGGGGATCCAGTGGACATAGTGTACTTAGATGTCCAGAAAGCCTTTGACAAGGTCCCTGACCAAATGCTCTTACGTAAATTAAGCTGTCATGGGATAAAAGGGAAGGTCCTTTCATGGATTGAGAACTGGTTAAAAGACAGGGAACAAAAGGTAGGAATTAATGGTAAATTCTCAGAATGGAGAGGGGTAACTAGTGGTATTCCCCAAGGGTCAGTCCTAGGACCAATCCTATTCAATTTATTCATCAATGATTTGGAGAAAGGGGTAAACAGTGAGGTGACAAAGTTTGCAGATGATACTAAACTACTCAAGATAGTTAAGACCAAAGCAGATTGTGAAGAACTTCAAAAAGATCTCACAAAACTAAGTGATTGGGCAACAAAATGGCAAATGAAATTTAATGTGGATAAATGTAAAGTAATGCACAATGGAAAAAATAACCCCAACTATACATACAATATGATGGGAGCTAATTTAGCTACAACAAGTCAGGAAAAAGACCTTGGAGTCATTGTGGACAGTTCTCTGAAGATGTCCACGCAGTGTGCAGAGGCGGTCAAAAAAGCAAACAGGATGTTAGGAATCATTAAAAAGGGGATAGAGAATAAGACTGAGAATATATTATTGCCCTTATATAAATCCATGGTACGCCCACATCTCGAATACTGTGTACAGATGTGGTCTCCTCACCTCAAAAAAGATATTCGAGCACTAGAAAAGGTTCAGAAAAGGGCAACTAAAATGATTAGGGGTTTGGAGAGGGTCCCATATGAGGAAAGATTAAAGAGGCTAGGCCTCTTCAGCTTGGAAAAGAGGAGACTAAGGGGGGATATGATAGAGGTATATAAAATCATGAGTGATGTAGAGAAAGTGGATAAGGAAAAGTTATTTACTTATTCCCATAATACAAGAACTAGGGGTCACCAAATGAAATTAATAGGCAACAGGTTTAAAACAAATAAAAGGAAGTTCTTCTTCACACAGCACACAGTCAACTTGTGGAACTCCTTACCTGAGGAGGTTGTGAAGGCTGGGACTATAACAATGTCTAAAAGAGAACTGGATAAATTCACAGTGGCTAAGTCCATAAATGGCTATTAGCCAGGATGGGTAAAGAATGGTGTCCTTAGCCTCTGTTCGTCAGAGGATGGAGATTAATGGCAGGAGAGAAATCACTTGATCATTGCCCGTTAGGTTCACTCCCTCTGGTGCACCTGGCATTGGCCACTGTCGGTAGACAGATACTGGACTAGATGGACCTTTGGTCTGACCTGGTACTGCCGTTCTTATGTTAGTACTGCACCAAGCAGGGTAGCCGCGAGTTTCGATTTTTCTTCCAAAAGCTCTCGCCTTCCTTGCAAAGGCCAGTATGTGATGACTGTGTCGGTATTTGCTGCAATGCTTTGACAGAAAAAGGGCAACATCAGATGACAGCGTTCCCCCTTTAACTTTTCATGTCAGGCTAATTTAGTCACAACATGATTTTTACTTAACTGCATGTGTGTTTCACATCTATTAGAAAAATTAGCAGTTTTAGCAATTACACTGGTCTACAATTTTTTAGAAGTCGTCTGCTTCAGAGATAAAATGTGATATTTATTATGTATTTTCATGTGCTGAATTCAAATATGACAATTAAAACAACTGATTGGCTACTGTTTCTAAGATATTTAAGTTTTTTACATTTTATGTCTATGTCTATTGTGTAGATGGTAGAGTTTTAATCATAAATTGTAAACCTAGGTCTTTTCATGTGTTTATGGTTGCTTTACATGATAATATTTCACCTGTCCTGTTTATGTAACACTTTAAAAATCAGCAAAAGGGTTACATAAATAAAATTTATTATGAAACAAATGTCAAAAAACTATTATGTACATAGTTTAGTCCTATTCAGTGTCTACTCAGCGCTTCTTGGCTTGTCTCTTGTATTCATTAAATGGAGCATCTCTTGTCACTGTCCAGCAATAGTCTGCAAGCATTGATGGGCTCCATTTGCCTTGATAGCCTGCCAGGAGATTCCACTGCTGTAGTCTGGAGCCCAACAGCTCTGCCTTACTCTTGGGTAGTTCCAAATCCCTGACAAGGTCATTCAGTTCACCTTGTGTTAGGAGGTGTAGTTCAGAGGAGGAGGATGGGAGAAAATGTGGGTCCTTTGACATTGATGGTTCAGGACCAGAAGTTTCATTCTCTTCCTCTTCCTAGTCTGACTCAAGTGAGAATGATTCTGGTGCATCAGGAACCGGCAGTCCTTCTCCATGGGGTACTGGGCGTATAGCTGATGGAATGTTTGGATAATGCACAGTCCACTTTTTCTTCTTTGACACACCTTTCCCAACTGGAGGCACCATGCAGAAGTAACAATTGCTGGTATGATCTGTTGGCTCTCTCCAAATCATTGGCACTGCAAAAGGCATAGATTTCCTTTTCCTGTTCAACCACTGGCCAAGATTTGTTGCACAAGTGTTGTAGCATATATGTGGGGCCCACCTCTTGTCCTGATCTCCAATTTTGCAGCCAAGATAAAGGTGATAGGCTTTCTTAACCATAGTGGTTATACTGCACTTTTGTGATGCAAAAGTCACTTCACCACAAACATAGCAGAAGTTATCTGCACTGTTCACACAAGTACGAGGCATCTCTGCTCACTTTGGCTAAACAGAAATGTGTCCCTTTGCAAAATCAAACACTGACAAATAAGAGAGCATGACACTGTATGATTTCTAGAGCTGATATAGGGCAATTTGTTCAGCAGAGTGATGTAAGCTTTGTTATGATTGCATCATCCATGATGTCTAGGAATAACATGATGCAATTCATCTCATGTATGATGCAATACCAGCTTCAGATTGCATCATTCATTGTTTTGCCTAAAAAGCAAATACTGTCCAAACCCAGTCGTAGATTTATTCATAGATCCAGTCAAAGATGTATTTTAGTCATTTCTAGTTTAAATTGAGATCCCTTCCCTTTCTAACTCACTTATCCTCCGCCATTCCCAAGTCAAGGGTCATATATACTGACCCAATAGCATATCTTGAAAACTAGAGCCAATCAACAATTTTAAGCATCATTTTTGTTCTCAGTGACCCAGAATTAGTAAAGTTGGACTACATTTATTTCAGAAGCATTTTGGCTGTAGAACAGTGTTATTTGTCAAAATAATCATGCCTCGGTTTCTTAGACTGGTAGCCCTTCTGTTAGATCATATCTGGAAAATTATTCCTACTTCGTTTTCTTAAGGTTTCAAAAACTTCACGTTTATATACAGAAAACTGTATTGTTTCCTAGTGCAATTGAAAACAACCATTTAGCCCAGCCACTTTGTTGCAAGTAACGATGAATTTTACATACAAAACTTGCTACATATTATCTCATCGTCCTGTACAGGATAACACGAAAACAGTCTAAAACAAAGCCGTTTGGAAGCAGTAAGGCCAGTTTCAGGGACGAGGCTGTGAGGTCACGTTTCCCCTACAGTAGATCTCTTTGGCTATGTTTACAGTTTGGGTACGGGGAGTTTTGCAGACTGCGTAGGCTGACATTCAGTTAATAACAGTTTTTGCTGAGTTCCATGTTCTAACCTAGCAAGGTTAAGAACAGTGACCTGATGGTATTTCTTTTTACATCTGGCTCCTTTCCAGTAAAAGGAATTACTGCAGCAGAACCAGTGGAAACCTTACTCCCGAGGAACCCTCTGTTCCACAGCTGGAAAGCCTTGCTCCATCTTTGTGTAGGATGCAAATCTAAACCCAAGATCAGATGAGAGTTCAGGTGCATCTAAACTCTTGCTCTCCGATTTGGAAAGCTCTTGTCACCTGAAACGCCTGATTAGTCTCTCAACCAACCACCCATCCCCCGCACCGGGACCAGTCTTGAAACTGTAGCCCCTTTTTCAAGCGAGTTATCCCACTAAAATAAATGGAGCTACTCGCTAGAGAAAGGCCTGCGGGATCGCCGCCCACTGTGCTCTTGAAAGTAAACGAGGTGGGGCTCAGTACTTCGGAAAAAAGTAACCCGGGCAGTGCTAGCTGAAGCAGGGGAAAGCCTGTGTGATCATTAGCACGATGCACCTTCTCCTCTCTCCAGCTGTCCCGAAACCCATCCGGCAGAAAGCACAAGGCGCACAAAGACCGTGCTTCGCGCAGCTCATTGATTAGTCGCGGCTCTGCCTCCCCTCCCGTGTGGGCTGCCAGAAGTATTAAACAGTGAAGTTCTTCCTCCGATGGCTAAACCAGTATTGAACCAGCGGGGCCAATCACTTTCCGTTTGTGACACCGTTCTCCCGACTGGTTCTGAGAAATGGCATTGTAATTAAGTCTTCAATTTAAAATACAACGTCCCTCTCCTGCCGTGGTTAGATATTCTGGAGTAAAAAGATATGCAAGTTTTGCTTTTAGTTTTATTAGTTGACGTTAGTGTATAATAGGATATGTTCCTTACCTCATGGTTTTTACTGGGAGCTTTTTTGAAAGATAAATCTCTTAATATAAGTACAAGAGAGCTGATTTATTAGAGTTAGTGCACATTCACAGCCCTATGACATAAATATCTTTCTAAGCTTTTTTTCCCTGGAGTGTGTTATGTATCATTTTCATCCTTCCCCCCTCCCTTTTCCTCTCTCTTTTAGTAAACTATGTGCTATTACCCCTAACCTTTAGCCCGGGCAGGACTCCTATAACTACCCCTGGTTATTTTCACCATAATTTTAGATATGACTTTCCTCATGTAGAGTAAGTGCGAACTTTACAATGTCACCATGACCCAAGTAAATCCACTCATAACCAACTAGCGGATTTCAAGCCATGGGTTTCAGGTTAGTCCTGGCCTTTTCTTACTGCTCTCCAGTGCCAACGGAGACAGATCATTCTATCTTCTAAACACTTCTGCTGCCATCATCCTTCCAAGGATAGAACAGCGACATTGCGATCATATAACCAAATAAAATAAAATAAAAAAACTCTCCACCTCCTCTTCATTAACTCTAGCCTGCTGCGCACAGATGCTTTAACTTACTGGCTTGATATGACCAAAGTGTCTTGAAAAAAAGCTCTCACTTATTACTTGGCAAGAGACGACCCCCCAAAAGTCAATCAACAAATTAGAGCGCATTTGAAGAGTTACATTCCCCTGCGTCTGACAGGCAGCTGAGACTCCAGTGTGTAAGCGCAGCAAGGAAGTGGGCATGCACAGCTGTTTTTGAAGATTGTCCTCATTTGGGAAATAAAGCCGAATGGCTGATATTTCTCCAAGCTGTTTAATATGTCGGAGAGTTACACTGGGAAATGACACTTACTCCGCTGCCACCAATGGCAGGACTGGGATTTCTATCGGTCCAGCCTTATCCCAGCACATTCAGAGCTGACAACATAGGGCATCGTGTTTGCCTCCAGAATTAATACGTAGGCTCACTCTTTATACCCTCCTTTACCCCATTCTTATAGACTCATAGACTCTAGGACTGGAAGGGACCTCGAGAGGTCATCGAGTCCAGTCCCCTGCCCTCATGGCAGGACCAAATACTGTCTAGACCATCCCTAATAGACATTTATCTAACCTACTCTTAAATATCTCCAGAGATGGAGATTCCACAACTTCCCTAGGCAATCTATTCCAGTGTTTAACTACCCTGACAGTTAGTTAACGTTACAACGTAGAGCACTCCCAGCAAGAGACGACACGGAGGTGAAGGTTGAAGCCAGCAGGTCTACCAGGACCCCATCCCCAGATATATTATATTTCCAATGCACGCTAGGTTAGTAGACTTGGAAGAAGTTTGACAAATATGCATTATTGGATGGATTCATACGGATCATTATTTAAACCTGTTAAATCCAAATCCCCACATTAAACATTGGCAGAGGGGGGAAGCATTCGGGACCAAATATGCTCCCAATATAATCAAGCGGTGTTTTGCTAGAGGAAAGCCAGGAAGAATCTGTTTTTTGATCACAAAGGAGAGGAAAGTTGTGGAAATCCCACTACAGTGGTGGATGGTCCCAAACTTGTGAGAAAGAAGGGAATGGAACCAGTGTAGAACCTACCCCTTCCCCTCCTAGGTGGCAGAGTTCCCTGCGAATGGCCTCCACCCTAGTCTGGTTGTGGCCAACTGCAGAGTGAAGGAAGTCTGGTCTGCGGCACACAAGGAAACGGCAGTGGGAGACACTGCCTCTGGTGGGCTCAGTATTAACTCCCACTCGCTGTCTTTTATTACTCATCGCCTTCGGAGAGGCGGCTCACGGGACAGTTATGCTGCCAGCGGGAGGAGAAGGCAAGGAGAGTTTTATGAAGGATAATTTACTCCTCCAGGCTACACCAAGAAACATAGGGTTTGCCTTCAGATCTCAGCATTTCAGGGGGTGCATTCATTCCCTGTCTTCTCCAGCTTCTCCCAGCAGAGAGGTTGTAGTATCTGGAACTTTATGTGGTTTCCAGGATAACTTTCCCCTTCTTGTGTGGGCTCTCCCCCGTCCCTATCCCCTGCAGGATTTAATAATGTCAGAACAGAATCTGCACATGTGCGTAATCCTTACTCTTGTCTCAATGAAGACAATGGGGTTGGTCAAGTGCCTAAAGACTTCTGGCCTGTAAAGAGGTGCAGGACCTGCCACACTGATTGTAATATAATCATTCCTTTAACTCTTCGCTGTAGTGTGATGACTACAGAGGAGAAACTAGCTAAAGTAACTGGCCAGTACGGTTCTCTTTTCTATCGGAAGCCATGAGAAAAGCGTTTCCTTAAACAAGTAAAACAGAAGTGTGTGTGTGTGTGTGTGTATATATATATATATACACACATAGGTATCCTGTGATAATAGGAGACATGCCCCAGATACAAAGTTTGGATCTGTAACTAGATCTGGACTTCTGCAAAAACTCAAAGGAGTTCAGCTTCTGTGTTCCAGTTTGGCTCCACAAGAGGCTGAGAGTAGGCACAATTAAATGCATTTATGATCAAGAATTAATCTGTGGTGAATCCTGAAGGAAAAAAGCATACTGAGCCTGAACACCATACTGGTGTTATCCATATAAAATGCTAATAGAACATGTAACAAGTTAGACCTTATTTTTCTCTCGCTCCAGTTTTAAGCCTTTTTAACTCCATGATATTGAATGTAGTCCCGTCCTCCCCCGGATTTACACGGAACTAGACCAGAGGAAGGTCAGTACCACTGTGGAATATTCTATTCGAATTTTAAACAGATACACCAATTCTGATAAAGGACAGGCACGGAACCTTAATTCCATCTTTCTAAAAAAGGAGGGACCACGGAGGTGTTTTTATCTGATAAATACCATGAGTCTGCAGGGCGTTTAGAGGTGACTCTGGTCAGCTGTAAGGAGGGAAAGAAGTACGGTGTAATCTGTGCTTCTCCTACTAGTGACCGCTCAATGAAAGCTCAGGCATTCTTTTTTTGGACTGGCCGCAGACCAGATACACTTAAGAAAGCAAGTCAGTATTTTCCAATGATTTTTTGTCTTTCGGAGACTTTTACTCATGGCGGCTGTAAGCCAAAGAATGACGAAGAATATGATTAATCCATCAATTGTTCCTACCCTAAGAGGACACTTTTGTTGTTTACATGTTATGCTTTTTGCATGTGAAAGTTAAAAATGGATAGTTGTTTTCTGGAAGAGCAGACCAATACAAGAAGTCGGAGCACTCCTCTTTCTGCGATCCAGCAAAGTTCATATAGATTCGTTTGCTCCTCCTCTTTACATTTCCGTCGGGAAGACGTGTGAAACAGAAGAGGAAGTATGAAAATGAGCATCATAACCTCAAAAGCATCAAAGATGTGTTACCAAATAACTTCAAGCTGTAAGTGGCTGCTGTTGTTTTGCTCACAGTAGGCGCTTGGAGATAACACTGGCCATTCACAATATTTTCAGTTTATGTTAAAGACAGGAAACATGCTTCTTATCCTATTTTGTTTCTGTAAATTGAAGAGGAGGGGGAAGGTGCAGAAGAGAGTAAAGACCTTGAACTCTCTAAGGGGCGGGGCCCTATACTGCATGCCCTAGATCTGTATACACAATTCTCATCTATGTCAGTGGGAGTTCTCCTGGATTGAGGTCACTATTCCAACCTATTTGTATACTGTCTACGCAGCCTGGAACTTTTAATCCTGCTGGGCAGTGCTGAACCTTCTCCTCTGGGCTGAGGAACCTGGATAACTTTTCATCTTGTTCCTTTGGGCTGCTGTTTTAAAAATCGCTAAGCAAGTAGTAGCAGGTGGTGAAGGAGGTATCTTCTTACAGCTGTGAGTCTACTTGAGTTTAGAGCTTCAGGGATTTCCCTAGGGCCAGAACCCGCAAAGGCATGAGCCTGATGACCTTTACAGTTCTAAAAACAAGTAGATCAATGGCTTAGGATGCGCCCTCCCCAGATCCAGGGTCTTCCCAGCTGCAGGCTTGGTAGCCAGTCTCAATCAGCAGGTGGTTGAAATGTTTGTCTAAGTTTTGTGCATGCTTTTAGATTGTTTTCCTTGTGGGTGTTACTAGTCAATCTTCCTTGTTAGCACTGGGGGGAAAACATTTTTAACCAAATGCTAGGCAAAGTTGGGAACTCCACTAATTAAAGTGAAATTACAATACAAAACGTATAATTTAGACCAAGTCAGTACTATCCCTCTCCTGTACTAACCCATTCCAAGGATCTGGCAGTCACCAGCAGGGGCGGCTCCAGGAAGATCCGCTGGTCTGCGGGAGGTCCACCGCCTGCCGCCCTCCCGGCGACCGGCAGAGCGGCCCCCGCAGCTTGCGGCGGTGCTTGGGGGGGGGCGGGTGAAATGTCTAGAGCCGGCCCTGGTCATCAACCACCTTTGCCCCCTGCCAGACTTGCAATGAGCGTAGTTTGGCCGGACCGCTGCATCTTGTAAAAGTGATCAAAACATCCACTTTATTCAAGAAGAAAAAAAACCCACCAACTTCTGTGCATTTCATTGCAGAGTAAAAGCTACTGATAAGTAACAGGTGAGGAGAGACTCGTAATTATTGTACACTAGGATACACAGCAGGTTAGAAGAAACTCAACAGCCCTGAACCAAGCACCCTAGTTATAGGCAAACCGTCTCCCACACTGGTCACACCCCCAGGTCCACACTACGCCACCACGGGATTCCCCCTGGCTGCTTTGCATAGAAAGATGTCCAGGATCGAGCCATGGGTTAGGGATAATTAATTTCCTGGCTTTTGTGGATTTCACATCTCAAGTTCAGTGTTGAAGTAAAGGGCCGGGTACTGCACGTTGATATCAATGGGAGTTTGTCTGAGTAAGGACTACAGGATCAAGACAATGATATAGGTTTCCAGACATTGGACTGTCATGCCTCCTTTCAATACTTGCTGGTACATTTCATTTCCCTTGATGATATAATTCGTTTTGCATAGGAATCAAAAGCAAGAAATGGTCTTCTAAGAAAATGGAGGTGTGAGCAGAAGGGAAAGTATTTGAAAATAATCAATTACAACATCGTATTCTTGTGTTTTTACTACTGATGACTCTCTCTCTCTCTCTGTCTCCCTGCTCCTAATAAAAAACCTGAAGACAAAATTAAAGACCATTATGATTTTTAAGCCATCTGCAATCTATAATTCTGTATGTTCCATTGCAGGTGATGGGAGGTTTGAGTGCACCAGGTCCAGTCCCTAGAGTAATTCAGAGCAACTGGAAAAGCCAATGGAATCAGAGATTTCTAGGGCATAAGACAGACTTTTCCTTACGATGCCTCATACAAAGGAGGTTTGAGAGGGGTTGGTGTGGAGCCAATGCATTGCCTGGAGATTTTCTGTACAGTGCGAGAAGAACTGGCCGTGTTTCCTACCAGAGGAAAGCAAAGCCTCGGAATTAGATCACGCCGTGAGTTCATCAGGTATATTGTATAGGTTTTACCTGTTGCTACAAGCAGCAGGAACTTCTGAGGAGTTTAGGAGCTAGAATGCCTCCGCTACATAGTTATATTGTTTCTTTTTATCTGCCCAACTGACAAAAACCCATGAACTTAAAAGGTTCACAGTCTTCTGTTCAGTTAGTACAGTGCCTTATGATATGGCTACACAGAGAAATATTTCTATAATTTGATAGTAAAAAGAGAAAAATGAAATTAAAATAAATATTTCCTCGTCAGCAATGGAAGTTATTAAATTAACACACCAAAGGTTGCACCTTCTAATGAGTGCTGTCAGACATTATTTGTAAAAGAAAAATAGGTCAAAATACATTGTTTTTCCTTTGGCCAACTCAGCCCAGTATAAGAAAAACCTATTAATGTACATCATCAAGCCATGTAAGTCAATATTGCACCCATATAGCAGATTATTTTGTTTTACCATGCTGAAAGCTTTCGTGGAATAAAACTGGAGAGATCTAAATATTAATAGATTTGTTCAACTGGAGCAAAAGTTACAAATCATTAGCTGAAGAAAGCTGGCTTCCAGCCCACATTCTATAGGGGCAGGAGGGAAGAGCAGTAACTGGGCTGTTAACATCTACAAAAAGGCCAATATTTGTATATAATTTATTTAGATGAAGTGTGCAGAATGTTTTTATTTGTTCTACATCTCGCTGTCTCACCTCTCTATGAACTCCCCAAACCCAGATCTACTCCAAATGCCGCTGCTCCCCTCTTCTGCACACTTCCCTCCAACGTGTTTGCTTTGGCAACTTTCATGTTCTTACAAACAATTCTTCCAACGATATCAATCACTCTTGCACCCAAAGAGAAATACTGTACACTCAATGCGATGACAAAATGAAACATGTCTGAAGAAAACCATGTGTTCTAGTGTGCCAGAGATTATGTTATTTTCTCCAGGAACCTGGTTAGAATGGGTTAGGTGTCCGTTACTCCTGTGATTGTAAATTTTGGAATTTATGATTTCAGAGACAACACAAATACCTTTGTATAGTGGGATAATTTCCAAATGTGAAATCTACCAGGTATTGCATGGGGGAAATTTATCGGAGAATAGCATTTTATTTTCGAATGCTGTTTGTCTTCGGATTCTTACTAAAACTCCGGCAAGTGCTTCTGAATCCTGACAGGAGCTTGTGGGTGAAGATTTGATTTAAACCTCCTTTTCGCTTTCAAATCTCGGGTGGAATGGGCAACCAGGGTCAAACCGAGAAGCTAGTGAGCTCATCAGCGCAAGGACAGGACACCCTTCTGTGCACTTATCACGTCAGACTTCCGAGAGGGATTCCAGTTTTTACACAGTGATAATAGCCTCGGGTCTCCCATCTCTCCTACGGCCTGCAGGGGAAGAAACCAGTCTGTAGGGGCAGATCGTCAGCAGCTGATGCAACTTGCCAGACATCAGCAGCTGAGGATTTGCCCTCACAGTACATGGATTCAAGCCACATCCTGGCTCATTACTTACGGCTTAAGGAGTGTTGCTGCCTTCCTCAGCAGAGGGTTATCTCTGGGCGTTTGGACGGTGGCGGAGGAGCTAGCTTGTGATGGGTTGGATTCGACCGAATTTTATGGTACAAAAAACCGTCAATGAATTTTAAAACTAGCTTTTGTGTCACTTAGCAGAGCAGAGGCTGCCTGAAGATTCTGTGTGGAAGATAAGAAAGAGCTAGTGGTGTTCAGTGAAACGTTGTCTATGGTCTTTTCACTCTCTCCTTGGCTTGCATAGGTGGCGGAGGGCGGACATATCTGATGCAGCACCCACCTCCAACATCTGTTCTGCAAGCAAGTGGAAAGCCACATAGGAGAAGGGTGGAAAGTGGCAATGCAATGCAGTTATAGGTACAGTGCGTGCTCTTATGGCCACAGCAACTGGGCTTTGTCTCAATATTATTCTTCCCTATGATGAATTTTCTATGAAATATTGGTGTGAACTTTAACTCCCATCCAGGAGATCACATATTGCATAAGGACTAGAATCCCGGTGAACTAAGATCTCCGTTTGTTCTGGGTTGAAATTAGTCTGGAATGTTGTATGCATCCCAGAAGTTAGAAAGTGGGACCGCACTTGTGTAAACCTCTCTCCCCTCTGTAGACCTCAAGGAGACGTGCATGATGTCCCCAGTTGTACACCTCTTTCACATTTTGAGGCTACATTTGGTACCTGTAGTCTCTGAAGGAGAAAGGATTAATCTTTCAGTGTAATCGAGAATTCATGAATTACATATCTAATGTCCATCTGTTCTGTTGGATTTAATGAAATACGATTAAAATCCTTGATTTTTTTTCACGCCTGTTTCCAAAAAATGGTCTGAGATGGACAAGTATAATACCCTTCCTACACGGAGAAGGACTCAGCCCATTAAAAAAATCAGAGGGGTAGCCGTGTTAGTCTGGATCTGTAAAAGCAGCAAAGAATCCTGTGGCACCTTATAGACTAACAGGCGTATTGGAGCATGAGCGTGTCATTATGCATCCGACGAAGTGGATATTCGCCCACGAAAGCTCATGCTCCAATACACCTGTTAGTCTATAAGGTGGCACAGGATTCTTTGCTGCTTTTTCTAAAACTGTGGTCGACCTTTTTATAAACACAGTATGACAGAAAACAACTGAAGAGAACATGGTTTATCAAGATCCCAATAAGATATGACGTAGCGTTTACATGTTGTGTTGCTAGGTGTAATTCAGTGTCTAGCAAGTCTTGCAATATGCTAGAATATTCAACTCGTTTCTGTCATAAGATCTTTCTGTTTCAGGGTGTCTCTCTCAGGATCTCTTTCTGCCTTTTGCCAAGGCTGATCGGTCTTTTAGTCTGGAATTCTGATTGGACCTTGGAGAGATGTGATGGGGAGAGACACAAATAGACCTTCTCTTGAGGAAGGAAGTCAAATGTAAATACGTCTCCCATACTTTACAACGACCTTTGTAAAAATCTCTATTTCAAGTCAAGATTATTTTTCTTAGTGACAAGTGTCTTGCTCTTTTTGCTCCTTTCTCTCTCTTTACACAATGACCAAAAAGCAGAAGAGAAAACAGACATACACTAATGAAGACTAACCTTTTAGACGGATAAAGTTTTAACTACTGATTCCATTTCATTAACCAGAGTAGATGGTTTTCCCATAGTCAGGGCGGGCAGGTTCTGTGTCTGTTTTTTAACTGACTATAAATCTTATTATTCTGTTTCCATAATATTTCCTATACTGCGATCGGAGCCCAGTTCTTCTGACCACAAATGTTATGATTGTTTTGGTTAGCACAGAGAGAGAGCCTGTTCTTTAGCCATAACAAGAGGATGGCTTTGTCTTCCACCAGGAGACTTCAAATATCATAGAAAGTTTACTATTAGGTTTCATTATTGTCTCATTTTCGATTTGGGCACTGTTGTTTTTTTTTTTAAAGTTTTACTATGTCCCTCTATGAACGATAATTCAGTGGATACAGACATAGTCCTGGGTTGATCCTTCCTCTAGCCCAGTGGTTCCCAAACTTTAACAACCTATGAACCTCTTTCACTAAAATGTCTAGTTTCCCGAACCCGTCCTAAAAATGAATATTTCCAGCGATTTTCTCCTTTACCTGAGTATAAATGATAAAAGCAGTATATACTCTTGGGAGTATAAAATTTGTTTTTATGACATGCCTATGACACACATTATTTATCATTACAGTATTTATTACATTTATGAAAACGGTAACACTCTTCCAAGATCTCACTTTCCTAGCTTGTATCGCTTTGAATAAGCCTGTTTATAAGACAAGGCTCCTATGTTTCATCAAGGAGTATCAGATGTGGAACAGAATGAAGGTATTTAAGAAGCCAACTCAGAGTTCCTCCTACACAAGCATTCAGGTCTTAAGCAGTTCAGGCAAACAACACATGTTACAACAAAACTTAAACTTGTTCTTCTTAATAATTGAAAATACAATACTAGCTTCCTATTTAATTTTAAGAACAGCAAAAAAGAATCCATCTCCCTTTCCATTTTTATAAGGAGTCTTGAAGTTTAAATCTCCTCAGTGTGATAGACATGCTTGCTTTGTTTTGCTTAGCTCTTGGAAGTCCAGGGGCTCCAGGCTGCAGGCCCTGTGCTGCCCGAGGACCCTAAGGGACAGCTCTGTCCGCCATTAGGGATTTTTTTTCCAGCGAACGCCCCGTAACATTTCACGAACCCGTCTGGGAACCATGCCTGTCTTCTGAACTTGTATGAGACAATACAGTGGTGTGCCTGTGGCTTTGTCACTTCTCCTAAACCCTGGTCTCAGTTACACTGGTGGAAATCTGCAGTAATTCCATTGAAATTGACAGTGACTCCAGATTTCCACCACTAGGGCTGCAATCAGAATCTATCCTCGAAGGGTGATGGCATATGAGGACCAAAATCGCCCTCTTGCGATGCATAGGCAGGCTATATGTGTCTGCAGACCATATTCTCTGGCACGTTTGTTTTATGTTGATTTAGAAAAAAAGTAATTTCAGACTACTGAGTAATGCATTGCTGAAGTGTCACTCGGCCAGTCAGAGTATCTGCTTTCTATTGGGGCCCAGGAATGTATTCACCAATAAGCAAGACCTATTTCTGGTATTGGCCCATGCAGATATTGCTGTTACCATCCCGCAATGGGCCTGATTTTGATCTGACTAACATCAGTTTTATACTTCAGTGGAACTACTCTTTCAATTGAAGTAAATGAGAGCAGAATCAGTCCCTGTGTCTCTTAAAGCGTAATTATATATTTCAAAGTGACTAGAGGTGACGTCTCAGGGTTCCATGTTTACTGTCTCTCTATGTTTCCTTAGCAAACTGGCTGTGTTCAAAAGCGAAAAGAAGTTTCTGCTATTTGCCAGCTCTGCAAATTCAGCCTAGTTCTGATGGTCAAGATGTGATATTTCTGGCTCAGTAAACAAGATAATCAGTAATGAAGATTCTTCAATTAGAACTTACCTAACAAATGTAGTGTTGATATATGAGCCACTTTCTCCTGTAGTTGTATTGACTCTGATGTTAACAGAAGTAAAAGGTAGTACAAATTTGCTGTTATCTTTAAAGTAAGCAGATGTATCTCTGACAGGAAGCAAAACTGTTGAGTAAGTAGGTGTCCTAATTACACAGTCTGATCCCAAACACGTTTAAAGAGAAGATCATACATTTCCACAGATCTAAATTTTCAACTTGTACTAATCTCATCTGGTAAGTGATCAGGTTATACAGTGATTATTACAAATGAAACAGCTCTGACTGAGTCAGGCAGGTAAAGAAAATATGCTATAGGCCATAAAAGCCCCGAAGAGTGCTTTAATGGTCTCTGATGACAGTGTGGTTATGGTGAGAAAAGAGACTGGAAAAATTGGTACCTCAGTAAATCTATTTCCTGTCTGTATTTAAAGTAAATACCTTTAGTTTTCTGACAAAAATGGGTTGATTTTATATCTCCTATTGGCACTGTAGAAACAAAACAAGAAGATTATTTTATGGCTGAGGCACTGATATTTCACCACCTAGTCTGCAGTGAATATTTAATATTCAATAAGTTGTAATATGGGCTTGGTAGAGTTGGAGACCAAGCATTTCAGAAGCAAGGCATGTAAAAGATTTGAGGATAAGCGTTCGGTATGTTTTCTAAATCAGGCGTCTTTTAAGGTAGACAACAAAAGAGGAGGCAAGTAAAATCATCAGGGTGGGTTTTTCGTTTTTTTTTTAAATCTCGTCTATTTTTAAAAAAATAAAAATATTCCTTTTTTGTAGATGACCATGAGCTTATTTTAACACCCCTTTAAACACCTAAAGCCAAAGAACTCTACATACCATTATGTGAATTTGTTTCCTAGTCAGCGGCTGAACAGAGGGTAAATGTATGCTTTTCCTCTCAACCAGCACTCTCGCAGTCTCCTTTGCTCTCGGGAACATATGGTTATGGGACAGTGAAATGTGCTAGAAAATACCGAGAGATGTGCTTGTGAATGTTCATTCCGCGTCCCAGAGAAACATCTCAGGAATGACTGATCTCCGGAGTGATGGCAGAATAATCCCAACCACATTTGGTTTTATAGCCCCATTAATACCGCAGCCTATATTGTTTAAGGGGAAGGCA
The DNA here is from genome assembly GCF_025201925.1 of Gopherus flavomarginatus. NCBI lineage: Eukaryota > Metazoa > Chordata > Testudines > Testudinidae > Gopherus > Gopherus flavomarginatus. The sequence goes on from NC_066619.1 coordinate 49,967,892, forward strand.
AAAGCCAAACCAAAACCTCGTGAAAATAAATACTCATCAGCAAATATTTTGATTTAAAGGACCTAAATTTTAAATGGAAAATAATAATGATCAGAAAGGAGAGAAGGGTACTAACACCCCAGCCCACAGGCCATCTGTGAGCGGTAGAGAAAGGAGCCGCCCGTGATTAGTCCGCCATGGTGTGAGACGCTAGGAATAGACTCAACGTTTTATTTGCTATTATGTCATTTGGTGGTTCTCGTGATGTTGCAATCCATCCATTCAGTTAAAGGGTACGAAAGGGCGCGGATTAAAACCAGCCCCTCTGACTACATCTCACCCTGCCGAAGGAGATAAAGATCTCATTGTTTTACGGCTAAGAGCACTTTCCACGTGCGTCTGTTAGGGAATTGACATTTGCACTGGCTTTCTCCTTGGCGTGTTTGGGGAGAAGTCTGACAACTGCACCTCGTGCAACAATATTTCCTAGCACTAAACTACATCTTCCCGACCACGCTGATTGCATCAACATGCGAGCGCTGTTGTGCAAGTGCTATAAACAACACATAGAGTTCTCAGCTTTCTGGTCTGCGGGGCAGGAGGCTGGAAACCTTAAATGTCCAAAGCTGCCACAGTTCACATACTGAAACCTTTATAAACTGATTTCCCTTAAACTCTTTATTAACTACCCCCAAGGACCATTACTGCTGCTTCTGCTCTTGCACGGCGGTGGTCTGGCTCCTCCACGAAGCACACATGCTAAACAGATTAACATGCTTTGGCTGACCCACACTTCACAAACCAGGGATAGAGTTTCTACAGCTCCATGTGGAAATTAACCTATATGTAGCAATGGTCAGCTGCAAAGAGGGAGTTCCAGCTCAGACCAGGCAATCTAAACAACCCACCGTGCTCTGTTACTCTTGGCCTTTCCCTCCCCTGCTCATGACTAAATATTTATTAAAAAGAAGAGATTTCCCCTCTTTTGCTGGGGCTGGGCGAGCTTTATTTGTAAGTGCTTTGGGGACAACTCAAAGCTCTTTGCAGAACGAATAAAGCCTTGGCTGAATGGCTAGTTAAATCCTCTTGAAGGCCAGTTTAGATGTAACTACAGGTTTGGGACTGTTTGTGTGGCATTAAAGCTTTCAGCCTCATTACCTTATTGCCATCCTCCCCCTCTCTGCCCCTCCTCGCCCTTCAGTTAAAAGTAAAAGCACACGGAGGTGGAGCTCCTTACAGAGGGAGACAAAGCCGGTGTTTGGGATATTAACCCGCACCGACCGCTTCCTACACTGTACGTTTTGGAGTTCGAGTCCCCCTTTTCCTCCCCCAATTTAAACTCTGCATTTTTAGAGGAGGGTAGCAGCAAATGAAAGTCACCGTTGGCTTGTGTCATGAAGGGCTGTCATGGTAATAAACACACAGTGTCTCCTCCAGGAATTCCTAATCCTCCCTGTGTGGCTCCAGCCCTGTGGATAATATCATTACAGGGCTAAACAAATAAACAGTCTCTCCAAATCAAGCAGGAGGCACTGGGGACTACAGTTCCTCTCTGCAAAGAAGATACAAGTAAATTTACACTCATGACTTGGAGCCAGTCCAGTAACTATGAATAGCTGTTCAGTTCTATAGCGCTGGCTCTGAGCTGGGAAACAGCGCTGACCCTCCTGCTCTGTGTTTGCTGCAATCAATGTGAGCTATTCAGGGCTGTGTTTTCCTTACTATCCTCCACTGGGAACATCAAGGACCAGGAACACTTTTATGAACCCAGGCTCAGCGAAGACGCTTTTCGTACAAAGTTAGCGTATTAAACCCACTGACATGAATGAAAGGTTAACCTACTTCTGCCAGCCAGGAGTCCAACGTTATCATGCGATTTCCTGTTGTTGCCGCTGCATCGGGTTTGACAAAAGCACTCACTCATGTCCTGAAGTCCACAGTCACGTTCTTTCTAAATCTGTTAACAACACATACGCACGCGAATCCAGTTGCAATCAAGGAGACCCAACCTAACCAGACATTTTAATAACAACCCGTCCATTCTGGTGTCATGACGTATTGGAAAGGCTGAGGATTTACCTCCTCCCCCGCAACAAAAATTTCAGGAATCAAATTTATCTGTTTGCAATGGCGTCAAAACGTTCCATAACCCCGGGGTATTTTTAAAAATACAAATTCCGCACCAAATTCTACACTTTACTTCTGTGCGTTGGTGTTCTATGCATTTGGTAAAGATTTTTTAAAGCACCTAAAACTTCTGCTTTCAGGGATGGATGTAATATTTTTTTTCCTTCTTAGAAAGATGAATACAGCGTAGTTTTCTTGCCGAAAATTACCTTCGCCAGGACTCGGCTGAAATGTGATTTCTGCAGCTGAGAATATTTATAGCTATATAGCTCCACTTAAAACCCTTTGATGTTTGGACAAACACGGGTGAAAGGTTTACACTTTCGATGTAGCTTATTTTTCTCTCTCTCCAATTACTAAAAGCCAGACAGGAGTAATTAAATAGTGTTTTTTTTAAACGTGTGAAGATTATTGATTGAAGTGGAAAATCCAATGTGATACAACGCACCTAACCTACTGCCTGCCTGAGAATAGATAAAGTTGTAACATTTATGATAAACGTTGGGCAGGGCTGCCTCTTGCATGACACTGAGTGTGCTGAGAGGAAATAAAATCTGGAGCCAAGTTTGATTGTACAAGTTGACAAAGAATTTGCCACATTTCTCATGTTTGTTGCTAATCCTGTGATCACTTAATTATTTTGTTGGAAGTGGGAGAACAACAGAGATGTCATTCTGCCGACGCTTTCACTATGTCAGGACACGATAGCTCTTGATACATATAGTGCTATGGTGTATGGTTTATTAAAACGCCTTAGGCTGGCTCCGTGAAATCTCCCATCCCTCTTTCTAGGGCTATCCGTTATACTATCTGCACCGAAACCACACGGATTCGCTGATTGTATTTGCCATCAGGTTTTCTGTATGTGAAAAGGTTTTCTATTTAAATCCGATTTCCTATCCACTCCTCCAGTGTGAATCAGCTGGATTACTCTAATTGTTCAATCAAGTAAAAAATAAAAAGGAACGAGAGGGGGGCCGGATCTCGCAATCCGTACTGAGGCGTTTGCTTGAGTAGAAGGGGCAGGATCCGGGTTTGGAGGAGAAAACCTATTTGCTTCATTTTGCACTGCCGAATCCTCAAGGGAAAGCAGCACATTTTGGTGTTGCCTTATGCTTTGTAGGATTGACATCGTTTCCGGGGTTGGAGGCTCCTTTAATTATGGATTTGTTAATGGACAATATTTCTGCTACCTCTAAAACTACTGCTCAGATTGCTGCGTTAATCTGGATACACCGCAGGGCAATGAGCAACTGACCGCTGTGTGAGGTTGTGAATATCACTTACGAGTGTTGTATAAAAACCATAACCATCACACAGCGCTTAAAATCCACAACATTCAGCCCTCAAACCAAAGCGTGAACAGGAAACAACCTACTTCTAAAAATGGCAACAGCAGGTTGAGTTTGGTATCGTTTTACCTGGGCGATAACAGCAATCCAGCCAATCATTGCTATTCCCCGCTTCCCCCACCCCATGGATTGAATAATCTCACAGACCTTTCCCAGCCTAGCCCCTGGCACTCGCTCTTTCTGAGCCTGATGTTGCTGCTTTTCAAAAATGGCAAGAGCCAGAAGGGACAAACCGTCAAAAATGAGCATATATACCCACTCACGATGCAGCCAAGCCATCCTTGACAAGAAATCTAGGGCTTGATTCTGTTCCTATTCGAATCAAAGGGGATTGTGCCATAGACTTCAATGTGAGAATATGGGTAGGCCCCTCTATGACAATCATCATATTTAGATGATGTTCGCAAGAATTGAGACAGTCTCTGATACCAATTTTTAGGCAGCATTTTAAGTTTCCTGCTGACAGAGGGGAGACGGGGGTGGGGTAGGTAGGGTGCTCCCAGTCAAGTTGTTTCTTCTGTGAAGTGAAATCACAATTGACACCTCTTTCCAAAAATACATTGAACCTGGGGGAAAGGGCAGGCACATTTACTTCTTGGTAAAAGTGACTCTGTCTGTTAGCGCCCTGTAACAAAAACACCTTGACCGGAGGGGATTTGCCTGAAATGCTTGTAAGATCGCTTCCTTAGAAACTCCCAAAGAGAAGAATCAAATCTGCTAGATCTGCAGTCAGTGCAGTCAGAGTTCATCTATTCGAAGCAGGGGCCAGCAATGGAAGCCCGAGGAAAAGGCTCAGAGAAGAAATCGAATTCATTTCCTCAGTGAGATGCATTCAGAGAATAGGGTTAGTTTCCTTGTGATGCTCAAACCACAAGAACAGTTGTAAGATCTACTTTGCCTTCCCCAGGATCTGTCACTGCCTGCCCTGATGTTAGTCTAGTCTAGTCTTATCAAGGGGCTTACACCTCTGTACCTTCCTCAAGCACGTTTATTGACACTATCTGGTTGTCAGTAAAATCCAAGCATTACTGGCTCCTACATCTCTTTTCCATTCATAATCCCCAGCAGTTGAGTCATTACCTCCGGCCTCCTTTCTGCTGGAGTCAGAGGATGTGGCTGCTTTTACTGGCAAAATTGTAGCTACCTCGATGTGAAAATGTAGGGCGAGATTTAGAGCTCAGCACGGGGTGGACTTTCTGGGCGAAAGGGCTCCTCTGTCAATCCCCCTCATGAGACACTTAGGTTTAAGGAAATGTTTGCACTGCCCTGGAGAAAAAGTTGGCCGTGTGTTTTTCTTTTGTGTTTAGGCACTCTGGAAGGAATTCCTCGGGGCACAATTATCTCACATGTGGTGAGTCAGAAAAAGTCCAAAGAGACAGATCATTTGGATGCTTCGGCCCAGCACAGGAAAGAGGGAAATCCATCTTAGTGAATAAAACAGATTAGGGAGAGCTGGAAACCAAGCTGTAGTCAAAGGAGCAGGAAACTGACCCCAAGATAACAAGCAGTCGACCAGTTAAAAAGACCAAGGCAGAGTTCCACTTTCCCCAGGGGCCCAAATGAGTCATTGGGGATCTCAAGAGAAAGGGATGAGGTGATGAAACTGTACACGGAAAAGTCACTCATACATGCCTCTGGGTTTGTAGGAAAATATCTGTATAAAACCCCAGAGAACTAAGAACTCAGCAGATTCAGGGGAGGTACACTGGAGACAACAGAGCTGTTTCACAGCAGCTGAAGATCTGACCCTACATCTCCTATTAACTGCAACTGTAACCTTCAGTCCTTTGAATGGAGAATATTTAGCATTTCGTGGAGCTGCACAGAACAATTAATCACCACAGCATCCTTGGGAGAGAGAGGAGTTAAAATATCCCCATTTTACAGATGGTGAAATTGAGGCTGAGAGGTAAAGAGAAATTAATCCAAATCCTCGCAGCTAGCAGGATAAGAATTGAGTGTCCTGATCTTCAGCAGCTTACTCCATCCTCCATGGCATAGTGCCACCCACAGGAAACAAATGAAAAGCAGGAATGTGTTGTTTCAATCCAATTGCTTGAAAACCCCAGTAACTATACAGATGTCAATATTTACTACAGTAACTAACAAGGACCCATCTAATTCAATTCTATGTGTTGCTGTCTGCCATCTTGACCCATGCAGTGGGGGACTGAACAGGGAACCCCAGAACTTAAAAGGATGAATTGCTACAGCTTCAGTTAAAGAGTCAGCCTCTGTAACTAGGGCCTGTAATAGACTCACATCCTCTGTAGATTAGGCACAGAGAGGGACACAACACACTGACTAGTGGGAAACAACAATTTCTTGTTCATAAAACCAGATTACCACCCACATCAGTTAAAATGGGAATATTCCAGTAATGTCTGAGAAGAGAGTGTAGATAATAGAAGAAAGTTGAAAGGTTGGTAACAGAAAGTACAGGTGTAGGTGGAGAACAAGTGGACAGTTTATTGATTATAAGCAGCCCAGAGGCATTTAAAATAAGATTTCCAGTCATTTTGGAACAATCCTCAAGCTGAATCCTTACTTAAAAGCTCATTGTAAAGAAAAAACTGTTTATAGATCTCTTTACAATTCAAAGACTCATTAGCATTCGAGGAGTTTAAAAGTGCAGACAATTGCCCTATGCTATTTATTATAATTTTGTTATTAAATGTTTGTGCAGTGTTGTGACTGTGTATGGTGATTTGCAAAGAGAAAATCCCTGTGCTGAACATCTTAGAATCTATTAGATTCCTTGGCCACTTTCAGCCTCCTCCTAGGCAGGTTCTGGCTGCACCGCTGGTGTAAGTGGCCTCAGGAAAATCAGAATAAGGGATCCTCTGGTGGTGAAGAACCAGCTTTGGAAAAAACTCAGTGCACCACTAGCCTTCCTCAGTATTAATACCACAGAGTGAATCCTGCAAACCATTCAGCACCTCCTGAAATCAATGGGAGCTGGGTCCAGCCTCAAGTTATGAAATCACAGAACTTGTCAGATTGGGTTGTGGGGTATCAACAGCCTGGTAGACTCAGGCCTGGTCTACACTACGCGTTTAAACCGATTTTAGCAATGTTAAACCGATTTAACACTGTACCTGTTCATACAATGAGGCCCTTTATATTGATATAAAGGACTCTTTAAATTGGTTTCTGTACTCATCCCCAACGAGAGGAGTAGCGCTAAAATCGGTATTACCATATCGGATTAGGGTTAGTGTGGCCACAAATCAATGGTATTGGCCTCCAGGTGGTATCCCACAGTGCACCACTGTGACCGCTCTGAAAAGCAATCTGAACTCAGATGCACTGGCCAGGTAGACAGGAAAAGCCCCGCAAACTTTTGAATTTCATTTCCTGTTTGCCCAGCGTGGAGCTCTGATCAGCATGGGTGGCGGTGCAGTCCCAAATCCAAAAAGAGCTCCAGCATGGACAGTAAGGGAGATACTGGATCTGATCACAGTATGGGGACACAAATCTGTTCTATCAGAGCTCCGTTACAGAAGACGAAATGCCAAAGCATTTGAAAAAAATCTCCAGGCTATGATACAGAGTCCACAGCACAGTGCTGTGTGACAAACGTAACGAAAAGCCAAAGAATCAAATGGACGCTCATGGAGGGAGGGAGGGGGAACTGAAGACTCCAGCTATCCCACAGTCCCCAGCAGTCTCCGAAAAGCATTTGCATTCTTGGCTGAGCTCCCAATGCCTGTAGGGTCAAACACATTGTCCGGGGTGGTTCAGAGTATAGCTCGTCAATTTACCCCCTCCCCCTTCCATGAAAGAAAAGGGAAAAAAATCGTTTCTTGACTTTTTTCAATGTCACCCTATGTCTACTGAATGCTGCTGGTAGACGCGATGCTGCGGCAGTAAAGAGCAGTATCCGCTCCTCTTCCCTCTCCGGTGGCAGATGGTACAATATGCTTGCTATCTGCTGAGTGCTCCTGGCTGGCCTCAGGTGAGGACGGCCGGGGGCGCCTGGGTAAAAATAGGAATGACTCCCAGTCATTCCCATTAGATGGTACAGAACGGCTGGTAACTGTCTTCATCATAGCAACTGGAGGCTGAGCTCCATCAGCCTCCTCCCTTTCATGTGTAAAGAAAAGATTCTGTACTGCCTGGACTATCATAGCAGTGGGATGCTGGGCTCCTCTCCCCCACACTGCTTAATGTCCTGCCTGGACTAATAGCAGTTGGAGGCTGCCTCCCCCTCATTTTATCTCACTAACAAGTCAGTGTTTCTTATTTCTGCATTCTTTATTACTTCATCACACAAATGGGGGGGACACTGCCATTGTAGCCCAGGAAGGTTGGGGGAGGAAGGAAGCAATGGGTGGGGTTGTTGCAGGGGCACCCCCCGTGAATGGCATGCAGCTCATCATTTCTGCAGGACCTGACACAGAGCAGCTGTGCTTTCTGGTTCTCTGATACACTGGTTCCTAGTACACTTGCCCCATATTCTAGGCAGGACTGACTCTATTTTTAGATACCATAAAGGAGGGATTGACTTGGGGAGTCATTCCCATTTTTGTCTTTGTGCCCCCGGCCGACCTCAGCCACGGGCACCCATGACAGCAGCAGACGGTACAGAACAACAGATAACCGTCATCTTAAATGGCGCAGCAGATGGTACAGAACGACCGATAACCATCTCTACTGTCATGCATAGGCAAATGAATGCTGCTGTGTAGCGCTGCAGTATCACCTCTGTCAGTGGCATTCAGTAGATATACGGTGACAGTAAAAAAAAGCTGAACGGGCTCCATGGTTGCCGTGCTATGGCGTCTGCCAGGGCAATCCAGGGAAAAAGGGCGGGAAATGATTGTCTGCCGTTGCTTTCCCGGAGGAAGGAATGACTGACGACATTTACCCAGAACCACCCACAACAATGATTTTTGCCCCATCAGGCACTGGGATCTCAACCCAGAATTCCAAGGGGCGAGGGAGACTGCGGGAACTATGGGATAGCTACGGAATAGCTACCCACAGTGCAACGCTCCAGAAATCGACGCTAGCCTCGGACCATGGACGCACACTGCCGAATTAATGTGCTTAATGTGGCTGCGTGCATTCGACTTTATACAATCTGTTTTACAAAACCGGTTTATGTAAATCGGAATAATCCCGTAGTGTAGACATACCCTCAGAGGTGTAAATATTAGGGAAACACCAGCATACAGGACAGCTTCCCAGACTGTTAGCCTCTCTTGCTATCTATTTTGGTACTGAGAAAGACAAGTCCATGGCAATAGTGGGTAATTTGCATGCCTGATTTTAGTTTTTCTAGCTTTGTTATGCACTGTAGCGAGGCGGTGTGGCTCCCCTCCTCCCCAGGGAGGGTTGAGCCCCGTCAATCACCCCCCAGGGCGGAACCGCTGGAAGGAAGTCCTGCCACTCAAAGAGTCAGGTGGCGACCCAGAAGGATAAAAGCCGGGCCTCAGCCCTCAGTCAGGGCCCGGCCGCCGGCAGGAGCAGACGCGCCCGCTGACCCTCCTCACCGGGAAACCACTGAGGCCCGAGGCCAGTGGGAGCTACCCCACAGTCGCTATGACGAGGAGCCACCAGAGCTGCCCTGTCCCCACTACAGCCCCGAGGAGCCACCAGACCAGACCTGGTTTGCCATCCTGGAGGTATTCCCGGACCTACCGCCCTGCCCGGACTGTTAGGAGCCCATGGTACTGGACGCCCCAACGGACCAGGTAGGAACCAGGGGGGAGGCTGGGAGTAGCCCGGGGGCAGCTGACTACAGTCAGGCTGCAGAAGGCCCTGCACCTATGTCAGTATGTTTCGGTCAGGACCTCCCCACTGACTGCCACTAGCGGTGTCAGCCGCTACTAGGGCCCCTGGCTAGAACGCAGATGAGTGGGTGGGCCTGCGTTCCCCCTGCCACCCGTAACCGGGTGGCAGACTCCTCCTCTTCCCGCCTAGTGTCACTGCTCTGGCTCTGGCTGAGCCTTTTGGGTCTGGCTGTCTGTTGCTTCTGCCAGTTCTGGCTCGCTGGCGCCCACTGGCGTTGAGTTTGAAGATGTGGTTGCAATTGCTGGTGCTGGTTGCTGTTCCAGTTCCGGGCCTGGGACTGGAGGTGCTGTGGCTGTTTCAGTGGTTGGCATGGAATCCGGGTCCACTACCTCTGTCTGGGTCTCTGGTAACACAGACGGGGTGTCTGTGGACGGCTCAGGAACAGGAATGGGTCTGGAAGCTTGCCTGGTTTGGCTACGTGTAACCATTCCTACTCTCTTGGCCCGCTTCAGCTGGTTGGCCAAGTCTTCCCCCAGTAGCATGGGGATGGGATAATTGTCATAGACTGCAAAAGTCCACATTCCTGACCAGCCTTTGTACTGGACAGGCAGTTCAGCTGTAGGCAAGTCTACGGCTTGTGACATGAAGGGGTAAATTGTCATTTGGGCCTTTGGGTTGATGAATTTGGGGTCGACGAAGGATTGTTGGATAGCTGACACTTGTGCCCCTGTGTCTCTCCACGCAGTAACCTTCTTTCTGCCCACTCTCAAAATTTCCCTTCGCACCAAGGGTATTTGAGAGGCATCTGGGCCTGGGGATCTTTTGGGTGATGGTGGTGTAATGACTTGCACGCGGTTGGGGTTCTTTGGGCAGTTGGCCTTTATATGACCCAGTTCATTACACTTAAAGCATCTTCCATCTGACTGGTCACTGGGTCGAGGTGGGTTACTGGAGACTGGTGAGGTGGAAGAATAGGGCATCTGTGGCTTTACTTGGGCTGTAGGTGGGGTCTTTGGTTGCCTTCGGTTGTAGGGTTTATTGTCGGTGTGCCCTCTGGGGTATTCGCTCCCCTTGACAGTAGCTTTCTTGCTTTCTGCCACTTTTATTCATCTAGCTCCAATCTCCCCTGCCTCGGTGAGATTTTTGGGTTTTCCATCTTGTAAGTACTGTGTTATGTTCTCAGGAACACCATCCAAGAACTGCTCCATTTGTATGAGGAGGTGCAGCTCGTCCAAGGATTTAACATTGTTTTCTGATATTCAGGCCTCATAATTTTTTCCAACTTAGTAGGCGTGTTTGGGAAATGACACATCTGGTTTCCACTTTTGAGTTCTGAAACGCCGACGGGCGTGATCCGGGGTTATCCCCATTCTGTATCTGGCCTTGGTTTGAAAAAGTTTATAGTCATTCATTTTTTCCTTAGGCATTTCAGCTGCCACCTCTGCTAAAGGTCCACTGAGCTGTGGCCTCAATTCTACCATGTACTGGTCTTCAGAGATGCTGTACCCAAGACAGCTTTTTCAAAATTTTCCAAGAAGGCCTCAGTGTCATCACCTGCCTTGTAGGTGGGAAATTTCTTGGGATGTGGAACCATAATTGGCGAAGGGTTGTTAGGATTGGCTGGAGCATGTTGCTTAGCCTTTGCTAATTCCAGGGTCTGGCGGTGGGCCTCCCTCTGGAGTTCTATCTGTCTTTTGTGGGTTGCATCTTCTTCTTCTTGTTTCCTTCTGTGAGCTGCCTCTTCTTCTTGCTGTTTTCTTTTGTGGGCTGCCTCTTCCTTGGCTAGTTCTGCATTAATTAGTTCTATCCGTCTCTTATGTTCATTTTCTTTGTCTATGGCTTGTTGCCGTGCTTGCTCCTGCCTTAGGCTTTCCTTGGAACTCATGTTTTCTGCTTTCTTGTGCTGAGGCGCCCTCTGGTGTTTATTGTCTGAACTGCAGCTTCTCTGTTGCCTCCTGGGGTCTGCCTAGCAACAATGCCTTTTTCCCTTTCTTCCTCTAGCTAATCTTTTAAATGTAAAGTAAACCAGAAAAACCACTTTATTTGCATGTGTATTGGGCTGGTACTTGACTCACAATCGGAGTGCTATTGTCTCACAAAAGACCCTTAATAGTTCCTTAATGGTTCCTTGCTTAATATGCAAGCCAAAAACTGCAAGAGAGAGCAGAAAAAAAAAATTCTGTTTGGTTACTTTTAAAACCAAACCCTCTCTGCTTAAAAGCCCCTAGCAGAGAAAAGAAAAATATATTTCTACTGGCTTCTGGATTCTTCTATCTATCCCACCACTGCCACCATGTCATAACATTTTTCCCAGATCTGGACCTTAGCGTCCAAAATATGGGTGTTAGCATGAAAACCTCCAAGCTTAGTTACCAGCTTGGACCTGGTAAAGCTGCCACCAGCCAGGAATCGCACACTGTGGTCTCCCCAAAACCTTCCCTGGGGGACCCCCAGACTCAGATTCTTTGAGTCTCACAACAAAGGGGAATAAACCATTTCCCTTCCCCCCTCCGAGTGTTCCCTCCCTGGGTTCCTGGAGAGATATACAGAAGCAAGCTCCGTGAATCTAAACAGAGGGACTCCACCCTCCCTGTTTCCAGTCCTGGAAACACAAGTACTTCCCCCCTCACCCAGAGGGTATGCAAAGTCAGGTTAGTAAATCTAACACAAAGAGATTTTCCCCCCTGACTTCTTCCTCCCACCAATTCCCTAGTGAGCTGCAGACTCAATTCCCTGGAGTCCCCACTAAAGAAAAACTCCAACAAGTCTTAAAAAGAAGGCTTTATATAAAAAAGAAAGAAAGGGACATAAAAATGGTCTCTCTGTATTAAGGTGACAAATACAGGGTCAATTGCTTAAAAGAAAAATGAATAAACAGCCTTATTCAAAAAGAATACAATTCAAAACATTTCAGCAACTACACACATGTAAATACAAAAGAAAACAATATAAACCTTATTGTCTTACTATTTTTGTACTTACAACTTGGAAACAGAAAATTAGAAAGCCAGGAGACAGAAAGATCACTCTCAGAGCCGAGAGGGTCAGACACAAGACAAAGGACAAAGAACTCACACCCACAAACTTCCCTCCACCCAGATTTGAAAAAGTCTTGTTTCCTGATTGGTCCTCTGGTCAGGTGTTTCAGGTTACTCCTTTCCAGGTGAAAGAGACATTAACCCTTAGCTAACTGTTTATGACACACCCGTAACCGGGTGGCAGACTCCCCCTCTTCCCGCCTAGTGTCACTGCTCTGCCCTGCTCCAAAGGCCAGAGCTAACTGAACTGTGTTTGGTGCCCCGCCCGAATCAAGGGCTGGGCCCCCTTTGACTTTGTCACTGCTCTGCCCTGCTCCAAAGGGCCAGAGCTAACTGTTACTGTGTTTGTTGGTGCCCCGCCCGAACCAAGGGCTGGGCCCCCTTTGACTTGGCCACTGCTCTGCCCTGCTCCAAAGGGCCAGAGCTAACTGTTGCTGTGTTTGTTGGTGCCCCGCCGGAACCAAGGGCTGGGCCCCCTTTGACTTTGCCACTGCTCTGCCCTGCTCCAAAAGGCCAGAGCTGATAACTGTGTTTGGTGCCCCTCCCGAACCAAGGGCTGGGCCCCTAGTATTTAACGGTGTAGCTGTTTGGTCCAGCACACAGGATCCGAACTGCCGGAGCGGACTGCGATCCCGAGGGCAGAGGCCCTCGGACGACGAGACGAGGCCGGTGTGGCTCCCCTCCTCCCCAGGGAGGGTTGAGCTCCGGCACCCCCTCGTCCACATGCACTCAGATATAAGTACAGTGACTAACATGTTATCCCAAATTTCAGTGTAGAATAATAAGTGGGTGACATATACAACAGGTTCAACTCCTACCAGCATCTATCAACTGGGAGAATTAGAAATCTATGTGCCTCCCACCCGTGTTGCATTGAAATAAAGGATAGGAAGAATATAACCTTAAACAGGAAGAAGATTTATCAAGGGATAGATACAACTAGGGGAAGATTCACTATGGAGAACACTACAAAATACTAGATTCCAGGAAGGGGGGCATAAAGCCCAGGCCCTTAAACTTTCCCTTGGCTAAACTAATAAATGCCTACAAATAATTACTGTCTCTCTTATAACTGCAGATGGAGGACACCGGCAATGGATGGTCCGTCTTAGGATCTCTGGAACATCGACGGATCTGGCTCTCTTACTGCCGAAGCAGATCAACAGATCTGAGCTGACTGCAAGCCTTCACTGGATCCTTTTGTGGATTGTAGGAATCAGGTAAGTATCAGAGTCCTTGACAGATGTTAGTAGCCAAAGTCTTGATCCGATGCCGCGCAAAGAACCTGGACGTGGCCGCTGACAGTTCCTTACTTGCTCTCTGTGGTGCGCCTTTCTGAGGCACACTCTGACAGACACATACTGATAGGCCTTGCCCCCAACCAGTTCCAAACAGTTCTCAGTCCCTCAAGTTCTTCCTGGAAACAGAGTTTTGGTGGGAAAATGCCATGAAGAAGGGCATCAAGATGGAGTTCAAACCCTCCCTAACATGTACACCATCTTGAATTTCTAATCTCCATTTTGAATTGCAGCAACATTCCTAACAGAATATAATCATGTACCAAAAACACCTTACACACAATTGCACATATTTGTACCTAAAGTGAATATGAGTCATACAGCCAACCAATCACTACTATATATGCACCCGAAAAGGATACTTGTGATATATAAAATATTGGGGGCCAAATTGTGACCTGTGGCATGTGTCCATGCTGGGCTATCCAAGGGTCACAGTGCAGGGGAGAGAGCATTCCCTGCCGGGCCTCTACTTCCTTTCCCAGACACGTGGGCAACGGTGGGTGGAGCATTGGCTACATCCCTCTCCCATCATGCCAGTCATTGCAGCTGAACTGGAGGAAGCAGCAAACTCTGTCTCATTTCTGTCCCTGGTCTGCTCATCATGCATCAGAACTATGTGCTGAACCTTTGTCAGGATCTTGCTCACTCCCCAGTCTAGCTCCTTGTAAGCACTCACTTTAAACAACAATTTGTACTGTAATTCTTAGGCAGCCATGAAGTAATGTCATGAAGTAATGCTAAAATCTTTAACATTGGGTCAAATTCGTCCTTGACGTAATGCAATCGATTTCAGCAAGTTTATACCCAGGATGGATTTGGTCCAAACTCAGTCACAGAGCACAAAGCTGAGACAAAGCTAGGTAGCATACTCAGTTCTTCCCAGACTTGACTTGTCCTGTAACAGGTTTTTTTGAGAGTTGGAAATATATATTATAGACTTGTAGACTTTAAGGCCAGAAGGGACCATTATGATCATCTAGTCTGACCTCCAGCATATTGCAGGCCACAGAACCTCACCCACCCACTCTTGTAATAGACCTTTAACCTCTGGCTGAGTTACTGAAGTCTTCAAATCATGATTATAGTGTATTCCTGATTTTCTTAGTTAAATCTAGGAAACAGAATTTCTCTCACTCTTGTGAAACAGAGAGATTATCTTTATGCTACTTAACATTTCTTCAACTCTAGACTAAGAAAAAACTTGATTGAGGAATTAAAATGAATCTTAACATAAGGACTTTTAAATAGTGCATGTTATACAAAGGAAATTCTGAAGACTGACGCATACTGCACCTGTAAGTCTCCATTATGAGATACTTCTGCTATAAGATTTCTCTGTTATGAAATGCAAATCTGTTTCCATCCTGTGGTAACACTGAAGACAATTGAGTCATATGGATGTAATGGAAGGTAGAATTTGGCCCAATATCTTTGCAGTTCAGATCTCATTATAAATAAAAAATGTTTGGCTTCCAAAAGCAGCCTCTTAGTAATTATAAAATTTTATACGGCATATACTACTGTATGTATGTATGAAAGATGTACTGTTTATTTTTCTGGCACAGAGTTAACTTTAAAAAGAGATTACTTAATTGAAGAAAACATTTCTTGACATGCAGAATCAACATTTGAACCAAATCTCCTCCTTTTGCTTGAAGAGAGGATGAGTGCATTCTAGCCTGTTTAATCCATGAGACTCTCAGTGAATTCATTTTAAACCACTGAGACATCTGATTGGTAAAACAAAATGTAGCACAGTGTGCAACAGCTTGCCATCAATTAACAGTTTTGCTTAGGCAGATTGCTTTGGTAATCATTTTTGTCTTGCCGGACTTTAAATAACTCCCCTAGATATGTTCTATGCATGCAGTGTCTTTTTCTCTGTATATCTGACTGGCTGTTACTGAATATATTTTGTTTTCTGGGTGGTTCAGATAATTTTATTATTATTCTTTTATGCTTTCTTTGGTGGTGGAGGATTAAGAATATTATGTAAATTTACCAACATAGCTATTTGTATCAGCATTCTTCAAACTAGAAGTACAGTGGGGCTGCCCAACTGTTAATATTTGACATAAAATGATGCTTTCTGAATATTGAAAGGAGTCCTTTAATGGCCACATTATTAATACTGGAGGCCCGAGGTGGTATTATATTTGTTAAGTACAATATATTTAATACTGTACAAAACAAAGATAAAGACAGTCCCTGTTCAAGGAATTTGCCTTCTAAGGCCTGCCTCAACATTGCTAGAGACTTACGCATGTGCTTAACTTTATATGTGAGTACCCCTGGTGAAGCCAATGGAACTGCTCACATGTCTAAAGTTACACATGTATATAAGTCTTTGAAGGAGTGGAGCCTAAAAGACAGACACAGTAGACAAGATGCATTAGAGCAGTGGTTCTCAACCAGGGGTCAGAGGCCCCGAGCACATTTCAGGGGGTCCACCAAGCAGGACCAACATTAGACTTGCTGTGTCCCAGGGCAGAAAGCCGTAGCCCAACACATGGGGCTGAAGTCTAGGGTTCCAAGCCCTGCCACCCAGGGCTGAAGCTGAAGCCTGAGCAACTTAGCTTCACAGGCCCCCCTGTGGCGTGGGGCCCCAGGCAATTGTCTTGCTTTC
Organism: Gopherus flavomarginatus; assembly: GCF_025201925.1. Taxonomy (NCBI): domain Eukaryota; kingdom Metazoa; phylum Chordata; order Testudines; family Testudinidae; genus Gopherus; species Gopherus flavomarginatus. The sequence goes on from NC_066619.1 coordinate 49,984,054, forward strand.
TACCCCCTGTCGCTGGCTCTGCCTTTTATATGCAGAAAAACAATTGGTGTGGCACAGGTGGGTTGTTTTTATAGCATGTTGTGGGGCCTCAGAAAGAAAAAGGTTGAGAAACTCTGCATTAGAGAATCGGAGAACCTTGAGCCAAAATTTTCAAATTGGCAACTAAAATCTAGAATTAGGTACCTATATAAGTGACCTAACCTGCGGCTCTCATTGACTTCAATAGGATTTAGATGCCTAACATGGCCACATTTTAAAATCTTGATTTTAGATTTTTGTAACTGAATGAATTACTTTTATCCTCTATGCTGATCTCCCTCTTTTCTCCTCTCATGTACGCTTGAGGTGCAGAAGGCACATGCACAAAAATGTGCATGCAATTGCATGCCAGGGGACTTGCTGCAGCCAAAAGGTTGGATAGGGAACATAGCAGCATGAGCAAGAGACTGCATGGTCCAGACTCAGGGACAGACCAATATAGGAGAACGCTGGCCAGGGGCGGCTCTAGACATTTCGCCGCCCCAAGCATGACGGCATGCGGTGGGGGGCGCTATGCCGGCCGCCGGGAAGGCGGCAGGCGGCTCCGGTGGACCTCCCGCAGGTGTGCCTGCGGAGGGTCCGCTGAACCTGGGGCTTTGGTGGACTTCCTGCTGGCGTGCCCGGCAGACGGCTTAGCGCCCCCCACGGCATGCCACCCCAAGCACGCGCTTGGCGTGCTGGGGCCTGGAGCCGCCCCTGATGCTGGCTTGGATGAACTGACTAATATCACAATCCATTTTTTAAAATATATATTTTTAAACAGGCCTCATTATGCATGAAGCATATTTTGACTTTTACAAATAATTTTTGGTAGTTATTTATGTAGAAAAATGAGTATTAAACCCTTTTATTTTGTTGTATTGATTGGGTTTTTGTATTCCCATCTTCCAAACAGGCAAACTACATAAACAACGTTGCTTGCACACACATACACACTCACTCTCTCTCTCTCTCTCTCTTTCTCTCTCTCAGATATGCCAAGTTAGAGGCTGACAAAATATTTTGCTAAAATTATGAGCAATTGAAAAAAAAGGGAATTTTTTTATTGGAACTCCTCAACCTTTAGTATAGCATCACTAGCACAGAACTATAATTCATATACATTAAGGGAGGTTAAATGGGTTCAGAAACAGTCAGGTATTCTAGGCACAAAAGGGAGTAGTTGGCTACATTACAAATGGTACCCCATTGTGGCAAAATAGTGGAGGCTTAATCTTCAATGGTACATTTATTTTCCTGTTTAAACTTCACGCCAGGCCATTAATATTCTTTTATTGTAGTTTATGATAGGTTAATTTCCTCATGTTTCCTTTTCTCCTTGAAGATTCCATATAGTTTCTGCAGCCCAGAGACTAAAGTTAAATTTACTGACAGAAACATTAAAATGTTTTACTATGTGAACTCACTGAGTGTAGTACTTGCTTTACCTGTGCATAGTACATGATTTATATGGTTTCCACATCCAAATGATATAAATCACATCAGTTGCATGTTAAGCCACATTAAGCCTTCAGTAAGTCTGCTTTCACAATGCCTTCAGTTTTCCTAGTGCATGAATATTATCTAAAAAATGCTAATATCTCTGTTATATTGGAATAATATCCAGTTTTGAAATACCCACAGCCAAATCCACTGTAACGAGATAAGCAAACTACAGTTCATGTTAGTTATAGTGTAGAAGTACAAAAAGGAATTGTAGAACACTTCCTGCCCCCCTTGTTATTCAGAACCCAACATCGTTGGTTTTGGCTTATAAACTCCTATCCTCAGACATTCAAGTCAAGCTTTAGAAACCTGCCTTTGATTTATAACCATAAAATGTAGGATTTGCCAGGCTGGACCAGACCCATACCTTGCTCCTGGCAATCGTCGGTATTTGATGCTTCAAAGTCAGGTAAATCCTCTTCCACCCCCCCATAATCCACCTGGTTGACTGATGAATTCCGTACACGTGGATGAAGGGTTCCTTCCTGACTCCTTCTCTGATCATCATGTACCCTGAAACACAATGCTTGGATTATTTTAATTATGTGGTTTTGAAAGAGTATATACAATTTTAGCACAATGTAATAATTCTATAACAGTTAAGTTTATAAGATTTTATTGTGGCTCGCGTTTCTAAGTGACACAATAAGCCATGGCAGGCTGCACTGAGAGAGCTTTGTATCTGTGCCTCCCAGGGCACCAGTTCTGCAATGAAATCCATGTGGGTGGACCCTTGTGCTAATGCTTAGCCCTGCTGAGGCCAATGCACAAACATAAGGCTCCAGCCTTGTGGCTGAGAGTACAACTAAGGAATAAGGGAATTTTGCCAACAAAAGCAGTTTATTTACTGCATAAAAATGAAGGTTTCAGACCATGAAGCATCTCAAGGACAGTACTTATTTTACACACAGTATACATGCCTTCATACAGGCTCAAGCAGACTGTGTTCTGGGGGCGGTATGTATCACACCGCTGTTGCCTCTTCCAAAGAAACCATTTTATTTGGTGACTGCTTACTTCCTCCTAACTGTTCCCTAGTGCAGGTTTGCCAATTTATAGGAATTTTTTTCCTATCAGGCCTTTTGGAGGGGATGGCCCTTTATATCTGGCAAAGTCTTAAAGTCCTTAAAAAGGCCATTTTACAAGTCGGTGTGGTCTACTAGGTCTTCCTTTCCTCCATCCTCCTCCTCCTTATCTTGTTCCTGAGGAAATAGCCCATTGTCACAGGGGATTTCAAGGTTTTTCATAGTGAGGAACACATCTTAATAGAGCAAGGGTGGGCAAACTGTGGCCCAGGGGCCACATCCGGCCCTTCAGACATTTTAATCTGGCCCTCGAGCTCCCGCCGGGGAGTAGGGTCCAGAGCTTGCCCTGCTCCAATGATCCAGCTTGGCAGCAGGGTCAGGGGCTTGCCCCACTCTGCACATGCTGTGATGATGTGAGGCTCCCAGAAGCAGTGGCATGTCCCCCTCTCCAGCTCCTATGAAGCCAAGGTGCTCCGCACACTGCCCTTGCCCCAAGTGCCGCCCCTGTAGCTCCCATTGGCATGGAACCGCGGTCAGTGGGAGTTGCAGGGGCGGCACCTGCAGATGGGGCAGTGCACAGAGCTGCCTGGCTGCCCCTCTGCATAGGAGTTGGAGGGGGGACATGCTGCTGCTTCTGGGAGCTGCTTAAGGGAAGTGCCACCTGGAGCCTGCACCCCTGACCTCTTCCTGTGCCACAACCCTCTGCCCCAGCCCTGATCCTTCTCCTGCCCTCTGAACCCCTCAGTCCCAGCCTGGAGCACCCTCCTGCACCTCCAACCCCTCATCCCCAACCCCACCCCAGAGCCTGCACCTCCAGTCAGACCCACCTCCCTGCACTCCAACTCCCTGCTCCAGCCCGGAGTCCCCTCCTGTACCCTGAACTCCTCATTTTTGGTCCTACCCCAGAGCCTACACCCAGCAGCCAGAGCCCTCACTCTCTCCTGCACCCCAACCCTCAATTTCATGAGCATTCATGGCCCACCATAGAATTTTTTATACCCAGATGTGGCCCTCAGGCCAAAAAGTTTGCCCATCCATGTAATAGAGAAATGTTGTGGACATTTTTTATCCTATTCATGGTCATGTGCCATCCCAGTGGCGGCTACTGCAATACCTTTCATGGAACAGTAATAGGAGGAAAGTAACTTTTGTAGCTGTTTTAATGCAGCATGTGTTTTGTACTTTCAAAATCATCACATAATCTATTATGGGTTTTAATTGCTTTCATCCCTTGCCTCCTGTCTCTTCATCTTTCTCCCACTACTCTCTGTACTTGCTGCTGTGTCACCTAGTGCCTTTCTTCTCCTCTTCTTCTGCACAAGGATTATGCTTGCAAGGGAGGTTGTGGAATCCCCATCGCTGGAGGGTTTTAAGAACAGATTGAACAGACACCTGTTAGGGATGGTCTAGGTATACTTGGTTCTGTCTCAGTAAAGGGGGTGGAACTGATGGCCTCTCAAGGTCTCTTCTAGCCCTACCTTTCCATGGGTATGTCTACCCTGCAATTAGACACCTGTGGCTGGCCTGTGCCAGCTGGCTCTGGCTTCTGGGACTGGGGCTAAGGGCAGGAGCAGATTTACCATGAAACAAACCATGCGGTGGCATGGCAGAGGACCCTGTAAAATGCAGGACAAATATCTGACAACCTGCCCCCAAGTCCCGGACGGCGGTGCAGCAGGGCTCAGGCAGGCAGGCTGCCTGCATGCCATGGCTGGTGGCCCCAAGCCACTCCCGGAAGCGGCCGGCTGCTGGCACATCTCTGTGCGCACGTGCCACTGACAGGGAGGGGAGGCAGCTCCGCGCGCTGTCTCAGCTCTGGGCAGCACACAGAGACCCTCTGCTAACCCTCCCCAAGGGGCGCACAGAGACGTGCCAGCAGCAGGACTAAGGCGGCTCCCTGCCCACTCTCCCTCCTCCCTCCATGCCGCTTCACTCCCAGAAGCGACCAGCATGTTCCCACAGCCCCTGGGGTGTGGGTCTCCGTGCGCTGCCCCCGCCCCAAGCGCCGACTCCACAGCTCCCAGTGGCTGGGAACTGTGGCCATTGGGAGCTGTAGGGGCAGCACCTGCGGGCAGCTGCACACAGAGACCCCCTGACTCCCCCCCTGCCCAGAAGCCGGTGCCAGAGGGGTATGTGTGCCAGTTGCTTTGGGAGCCGCGCTGCCCAAGGTCAGAGCTGCCCTCCTGCACCCCAACTTCCTGCCCCAGCCCAAACTTCCTCCTAGACTCCGTACCCCTCCCCACCCACACCCTGTCCCAGCCCAGAACCCGCACTCCTCTCCTCCTCCCACACCCCCTGCCCCAGCCCAGAACCTGCACCCCACACCCAAACTTCCTCCCAGAGCCTGCCCCCCCTCCTTCACCCCAACCCCATGCCCCAATCAAGGTACCTCACTTTATTTTCATCTACTTCCCATTACTTATAATATAGGAGGAGGATGAAAGAAAACAAGAATGAAAAACAGGCAGGGAGATAAGAGAGAATGTTCTTTTTCTTGGCTGGGCCCCAAGGGGGGCCCCCCGAAAATGAAGTTTCGCACAGAGCCCCGTAACTCTAAGTCCACCACTGTCTAAGGGGCTGTTTAATTATGGTGTAGATGTTTGGGTTCAAGTTGTAGCCCAAGCTCTGGGACCCTCCCACCTTACAGGACCTTAGAGCCCGAGGTTCCGGCCCAAGCACAAATGTCTGCGCAACAATTAAGCAGCCCCTTAGGCTGAGCCCCAGTCAATTGGCATGGGCCAGTCACAAACTTTTAATTACCCTCTGATTCCATGTTTCCCTGCTGCATGGTTCCCCTTGCCCTTGGACAGACTTCCTAGCCATGTGGTCTTCATGTTCCCCTGGATGTCTTGCCTGGTTGCCTTGTTCCCTTGTCCCCAGACATTCCTCTCCTGCTAGTATCTGACAACTCTAGTTCCACTAGTGGCTACAGTCCCAGAGGGTGGCTCCTATCTCATTTTCTCGTCTTATAGAGGACTAGGCACTAAGTTCTTTTTTACAACAAAGAACCAGGAGGCCTGTAGAAGCAGCTGGAAACATAAAGGAAAGCAAGCATCATGTGGTCAGCCAACTCTCCATCAGCCACCAGCAAATGATCAGGGAACATCAGCGGACACAGATAACTGTTTAGGAATTGCTGGGCTAATGCACTGTGAAGTGCGTTCTAGTAATCAGAGCTGAGGAATAGGACCAGGAACTTCCAAGTTATAATGTTTCTCACATTCTACTTCTTCTGTAAAATGGGGAGATGAATTTATTTACCCGCCTGACAGGAGGTTTTGGGGATCGCTTAGTTAATGTTGATGAAAAGTAGTAAATGTTCTGAAAGTCCCTTTCACATGATGAGTCCAAGGTGTTTTGTCAGGAAAAAGACATTTTCAGTTCATATTTAAGAACAATATATAGTCCCTGGGAATCCTCCACTGTACAGGTACATTTCTGCTCTTTTTCCCTTTCATCCAGCGTTTGTTTAATAACTTTAAAACATCAGTGGTTTTTATTTTTATCATCATGACAGAAATTCATAGCAAACATATATTAATTTATACAAAAACAAAAACATACATTCATAGTGTTTTGATTAGAAAGAAATGCTAAAAGGCACCTTGAGGAAAAAAAGAAATTTAATACAAATCTGATGTACTGTATGAATCACATGCAGTAGCTGGTGTTGCTCAGACTACCAGTGGTTTATGCAGCAGTAATGAGAACTCTGTCTATGCTTTTACAAGGCACCCATCACAGTATTTGGTACCTTCTAAGTGTTGAGGAAAAGGTTTATCTCTTGGTGCCTCACACTGATTGGAACTTTTTTCTACCGTGCACTTAGAACACAGAACATCTGAATAGTTCAGCAGCAACCATTAGCTTAATCCTGCAGTGTCCTGAGTACCCTCAGGGCCTATTGGCTTCACCTGAAGTGGAGGGCTCTCAGCCTTTGGCTGGATTCAGGCTGGTATTTGCAAAAGAGCACTCCTAGGATTTTTATGCTCTTTATCCTTAAATTGCAACCTTCCCCATTCAGTGTCTGTAGCCACTCATTTTGATCACTTAGTTTCTGTATTTAGGGCAAACAGCTTCCTCGGAGAGTGATAATACCACCCAACTGCTATTGCCTTCTCTTCACAGAAGGTAAACAGGTCACAACTGCAAAGTACTCACACTCCAGTTTGGTCTGTAAAGGTTTCAGGGCTCCAGTTCCAAACTCAGTTTGAGTGACTGCAACACTGAGCTAACTAAGTTTTCTAGCCTTTTGTTTGTAGTTCAGTCATTCTTTGCATGCAGTTCTCACTGTACAAAGCTTTAGCTGCAGGGAATATAACAAACAGCATATCCAAGAAACAAAAAGACACTTGTCTGATTGTTTAGAGGAACAGATGTAAAATGTTAGAAACAACAACAAACTACACCTGCGGCAATGTGTTTCAGTACAGATGGGTACCTCAGCTAAGACATTAGAGACAAAGGCATGTTTTTTTCTAAGTATCTGGAATTTGATTACAAAGCCTCCTTTCTGATTTTGCCAAATTACCCATTGTCCCATATTGTTTCTGCAAGACCACAATTATAATATGACTTATTGGAAGAAATAAGAGGCCTGGTGTACTCCAATGAAGATAAAGGCTGTAAACTATAGTTTATAGACAAGCAATTTTTGTCATGTAACTGCCCATGGCTCTTTCAAAGTAAATAGGAAAAAAGTAATGTATTTGAATTGTACTTAACGAAAAAGCAGATTCAGCAAGTCATTGAATTGTCCAAAACAAGCACTTACTCCTTGAAAACTAGCTCTACTAAACCCACCGATCCAATTTAGCTTTAACTACCTCATAATACATCCATTCTTGAGAACAGTTTGCCCCTCTGACTCAGTAATGAGGTTGGAGAGCTAGGTGCCCAGTAGAAATCTCTCAGTTCACTGATGTTTGCATCACCTTATCAGAGATTTGTCTTTATAGCTTTCCTGTTTTAACCCAGGTCATAAACACTGTAACCATTAACAGGTTTCACTGTTCAGAATACACAAATGTGCTCATAAATGGAAGTGCAAGATGCTGATCTGTAATTTCAGGCCAGTAACCAGGCCTATAAAATTGAGAGTATGAGGAGGTTGAGGAGGGAAGAATGAGGGATGTTCTTATCACTTATGAAATATGGACTTCCAGTAACTCCTTTTTCAGCTGTAAATTTAAAAAAAAATCCTTAAAAATGGGGGGAGAGGGGTCTTTTCAGAGTCCCAAGGTTCCCTGCTATTCCTAACCCCCGACTACTTCTCCTTCAGTCCTCAACTCTGTGTCAGATTGACCATCACTTTAGTAAAGAAGGGCTGCATACAGCTTTCTCAGAACTTGTTGATACAGCTCCTGAGATGGTTAAACGGGCAGCTCAAAAACAATGTAAATTGTCCCTTCCTTGTTGGGGCATGGAAAGCATGTTGTGCCTGTAGCACTCCTAGTCTTGCAAATCTAGGCAGAAATGACCAAGCTAGAGTCCTGAACTCAGATTCCCCCTCCTCCCTAGTCATATGTTACCTCTAAATTGCTGAGCTGGTTTCCAGAATTAATCTTTGAGTTTTCAGGAAGGGTGGGGGAGAGAGCATGATCTATATGTGTACACACCTTAATTTAGTCTTGAATTATAGCTTTGGATGTGCCTAGGAAGTGATTAGTGGATACATCCAGTGGCTACCAAATCCAGCTTGGAACAGGTTCTTTGGGCTTCAACTTTTTGACATTCCAGAACCATTGCTTAAATATCACAGCAAAGGATTGGTGGATGCAGAGGAGGCATGGACCCTTCCTCCACAGCCAAAACTCTTAGTGTAAGTGGCCAGAGAGATATCTAACTGAATACCTAAGTAGAAAATGGGACGTAAGCAATTTTCAGAGGGGTATGTAAACCCATGCAAGTATTGTCTGAGTAAGGGGTGGTTGTGCCTAATATGTGGGTGCTACAAGTGTGGCCAAAGGTGGGGACACCTGAGGATGCTTAAGTGGTTGAAAGCTAGAGATAGTCAGGTAATGCTGGAGGTGAAAGGTACTGGATTGCATGGCCCTTTGAAGCCAAGTCAGTGCTGGAGAAGTTGCTCATGAAGAACATGTGAGGCTTTTTGCTCATACAGAGAAACGTTAAAGGAACCCTACCTGAGTGAGTCTGAGGTAAGTGTGAATTTGATTTTAAGTGATGTGGGGATTAAAGGAAAATGTAAAGGTCTGAAGTGCAGTGGTGAGGGTGGAGTGTATGTGCTTCTTATTTTGTTTGTGGCTTTTTGGTCAGCAGTTCTGAGCTGAACTAATACTGTACCCTCCCCAGCTGGGTGCTGCAACAGGCATTTACTCCACTTAACAAGTGGGCAGGGGCACTGGCCTATGTCTGGCAAACTTGGGCTGAAGGACAGAGTCTCAGACAGATTAAGCTGTAGGAGCACCCAACTGTGTGGGTTGCCACCTTTAGAACATGAGACAGGGCAACTGGGATCCCTATGCATGGGATGTCTGTCAATGATGCTGTTCTGGAGCCATAGTGGTGCTCAGGGCCACCCCCCTCTGATTCTCTGCCTTTGTGTGAACCCCAGTTAACAATTCTGAGTGCCATCTCTTGGGCTTCCTATGAACTGCAGCCTGATTCATTATGCAGCCCTGCCTCATTCAATGTCCGTCCTGTAGGGGGTGACAGAGTTCCAGTGGCAAAAATAGTGTGCAATAATGTAACTAAGGGTTCTGATAAGCCATATGCACAAGGGAGCAGCGTTAGGATTACATGGCCACTTCCTACATTTTGAGTGCTTGACTTTCCAACCCCAGTAACCTTCTTTTAACACAGGTTGTATTTGGATAGGTTATTCATTACTCTTGAGTTCTCTTTACAAGTGGAACACCACGGGACTCATTGTCTCCAGTGCAAAGAGAAAAAGGAGGCACCAATGTGTTAGTTTTCTGAATAGCTTTCCCAAGCCACAATTTTAATAATCAGATTTATTTCATGTGGGATTCCAATATGAATAAAGAATGGGGAAAAATGCCTCCAGAAGGATCATACTCAGCTGTACAATGTTTCCACAACATTTGAAGAGCCAGTATCAGGAGAAAAACCCAGTATAAAAGCTAATAATCATACTTCAATCTCTAATATTATGCTTTAGAGTAAAAACCCAGTGGTTACCAAATTCAACTTGGAATAGTTTCTTTGGCCTTAAACTGTCTGTCATTCAGGAATTTCTGTTTACATATTTCACCAAATAATTTGAATTTGTCTAAATTGGCCTCTTTCCAGACTTATGATGACAGAAGTATTTTGAGTTGGCTGTTTTCTGAGCATTTGCTTTTTAAAATATATTTGGGTCAAACCCTCAGCTGCTGTGAGTCAGCATAGCTTTATTGACTTAATGGGCTTTGCCCAGTGCTTCATTTGTAATGAAGGAGATGCCAGGGCTCAAGCAATTTTTTTTACTTTTATAACTGACATGCAAAGGCTAGAAGTGACAGAGCTATGAACCAGGAGCTACAGAAATGCCCTAAAAGTGAGGGGCCACCAGTTCCCAAACTGAGGCCTTGTCTCTTCTCCTCAAGGCCCCACCCCTCTGCTTGCTTGTTCCTCTCTTCCCTGTCACTAATCCTTACAGCTGGTAAGAAGTAGCTATGCCCTCCCACTTTTAAAAGCAATGGCGCCATGGCCCCCTGACCTGCCCTGTTCTATTGCCCCTGCTATGAACTGCCAAGCTTGGAGGTGCTAGGGCTTGACCTAGCACAAATTAAGCACTGGCTTTGTCAGTTTCCAGCAGAGGATCTGGTCCACTGATATTTATCTCTGCCTTGTGTGAGGTTTCAAGTGTAATGGATTCCATTAACCATATCCAGGTTCAGTCACTTGACTACCAGTTCATGTAATTTTAATAAGCATGTGTGTATATCTTAAAAAAGCTGCATTTTTAAGTTGTTGTAGGGTTTGCATAATGTGTAAATGGCCAGGCTAAGATTTACCTGCATACATGAGATGTTTGTTCAGGGTATGTTATGGTGCATACTCACAACTCCCCACCAGAATTACCGGCATCTTTATCTCCAGCTCCCCTTCCTTCTAGGCCATCTGCCTCTGCGCAATTCAGCCCTCTAGCTGAGAAGCATCTAGTTAAGATCACTTTTGAGGTAACAAAAACCCAAACTAATATCCAAAGTCTGTCAGCAAATCAGCCCTACCTCTAGGCTCTGTCTTCAATCTCCTTTCCCCGCTAGTCCAGAGTATTCTCCCTGAACTCTGGTATTGAGCACTGGCCCCTCAGACTGTCTTCCTGAAGTATCTGGGTATTTTCCCTCTAGTTCCTTCACAGAAGTCCCCCTAGTCCTTGTGATTCCTCCTCTGACTGAACTCTCAACGGCCACCTGGGCCTCATAATTAGCCTATCACCTGGAGTGAACGTGGCTCTTTAACTGTTTCTAGCCCATGATGGAGTTTTATTCTATCACAAGGTAGTAGCAAAAGTAACTTAGTAGAAGCAACTTCTGTGGGAGTGGGACCTTTTTGGCTCCAAATGAAGAAAAAACTAGCTGTCTACTGTAAAACATCCAGTGCAACCCTGTCTAATGTTATTTTCTATAGAATCTTACACACCAGTGATTAGAAGTACCCTTTCCTGAGCTGCTTTAAAGCAGTGGCAGAGCGAAGTAATAAACACTAGCAGTGGGAGACAGCAGTTAGGAGCTAAAGGTAAGGAAAGAAAGACTATCTCAGCCGCATTTTAAACTGAGCTGGACAGTCAGCGCAGCAGGGAGAACGCAGAAGGTGTCCAAAGCTGCAAAGAAAAAGGATCTTGGATGGAAAGACAAGAGTTGAGGGAATTGTTTGTAATTAATTATTTATTCAAGAAGCGTATGTCTCCCCTCTTCTGTTGGTGAATTGTTCATAACCCTGCCACAATTTTTTCTCCAGTTCACCTGTTGCTTACGGGTACTTTCACAATACCTGTGGGAAACAGACTGAGTGTCTGCACAGCTTTTGGGGACTAAACTAGAAGACCCCCTGCTCCTTGTAGGGTTGCAAAGGAAGTAGCAGTCCCTACTCTCTTCCGCCTCCCCCTGCAGGAAGCTGGATACTGAAACGGAGGAGGAGAGCAGTGGGAGGAGGCAGCAGGGCCATATTACTGTACTTCCTCCTTACCTACTTTAGAATGAGACCAGCACAATGGCGGGGAGCATTCTGTGCTAGGCTAATGCCTGGGGTAAATGTTCACCACACAGAGAGAGAAGCATCTGAGGCAAAATTTCCTTAGTTCCTTCTGTGTGGCCCTTCCCCACTCCCTACGCTGGGTTTATGGCTAAATGCCACAGTCTAGCCCAGGTTCTACAGATGGTCTGCAAGAGATTCAATGAGGAAACTCTGTATTTAAAATCTGAAATGTGTTGGTAATTTTTGTTGGCCACATGATATCATTTCTGTTATCTGATTGGATGAGCATAGTTCTCAGAATTGGGTTTCGGGCATGAATACTCATACTGATGCATTCAAAATTCGCCTCTGTGAATGTTCTGACATCTGTCCTCAAAATGTGCTGCTTCCATGACCATTCCTGCTAGTCAGTTCATTCACAATAGCCTAATGCCAAAGGCGTGTGAACACAGCTGAAGTAAATTAATTTTTGTATTTAAGTAAATTGTACTAGAAAATTTTTCAAGGAATACACTTAGCTCCTGGAGGGACAAAAGGAGCAGACTGCTGAATGATCAGGAGCAAAGAAAGGAACAGAGAAAGAAAGAGAGACTACAGGAGAGAGCTCTCTGTGGAGAGCTTTAATAACAAAAAGGACAGTTTTAAACTGGGAGCCTATAGGATTGTTTGAAGTTGAAGTGAATGTTGTTTTTTGACACTTGCAAAAGAAACAGACACAGAATCCTGCACATGCAGAAGACGCCACACAGAAGAAAGCTGTGATAATCCAGGTTACAGGAGATGAAGGCTTCCAGGACAGGTCCAGCCGACATTGTGGAGTACACGTACAATGTGCAGAGGTAGGAGCAGGCAGACCTGCAAATCTGGGAGATGTGGAAGGAGAAAGAGGATTCCAAATGAGAAACTATGCCAAGTTAACAGTCAATGGAGGTGGAAGAGGTGGAGAATGAAGTCGCTCAAAATTCAAAGAGAAACTCTGCAGAAGTGGCAAGATTAGCCTGGTTTCAGGATGAAAGCATGGTCTGGAAACATATATTGTCCTACAGGTGCAGAAAGTTTTGCAAACCAGGCCTGAGTTTTGGGTTTGTGAGCAAACCACAGACAAAGCAAATATTATTTTGAGGGAGATTGGGGTTTCAGAGCAAAAGTTTCTCCTGGCTGTTAGTGGTGGAGTGTGGAGAATTGGGTTCTCTTGGTTCCAAGTGCTTTCCTGGACAGGTCTCCCTTGATATTCTAATCCAACTCTCTATTTATATTATACCCCTTGTGCCTATGCATTCTCTATTTAAGAAACTCACGCATTCTGCTTTGTTCTGAACCACTGGAGGTCTTTCAGCAGAGTACTCACGTTGCGTCAGTTGTGGTACAAATCAGAAGTGTATGCTGCATTTTGCCCAGCTTGGATTCTCTCATATTGAGCCAACTAGAGCCATTGGCATCTACTTTTTCTAGACACCCTCCTTTGCATCCTGAAGAGGGATATTTAAAGGATCTGAGGAGGCAAAGAGTGGGGAAAGAATGATGATTAGAGGCTTCTGAAGGGGGGAGTAAGGAATTAGGAACTATACCCTTTGAAAATTTGCGTGAGGCTTCTTAACGGTCCCTGACTCATTTTCCACTTGGCTGCTTTATGACTGAACTGTAAACTTAAATTGACATGGGCTCATTAATTTGGCAGTGACTGGCCAGATTTGGTCATTTAGCATACCAGGAAACTATTGTTTAAGGCTGGGTCATGTCAAAGGTCAAGCTAAATATGGCTGAATCTCTGAAAGACTGAGTTTAGGAGTCCTAGAGCCTAAACCTCCTCTATAAACTCTGATTGTCCTCAGCAGTGTGACCAGCTTGGGATTGCTGCGGAACACTTTACATACAGCTGTCAAGTTACTAGCAATATTATGTCAGTTTGACTTTTTTTTTAATAAAAGCTTTTATTATATCAGCCTCTCTTCACATCTGATAAACAGTGCAAAAGTGTTCACAATGTGTGCTTCAAAGGAAAGAAATTACGATGGTGCAGGGAACTATCATGAGGAACAGTTTAATAATAATTGGAGATATACCAATCTCCTAGAACTGGAATGGACCTTGAAAGGTCATTGAGTCCAGCCCCCTGCCTTCACTAGCAGGACCAATTTTTGCCCCAGATCCCTAGGCAGCCACTTCAAGGATTGAACTCTCAACCCTGGGTTTAGCAGGCCAATGCTCAAACCACCGAGCTATCCCTCCCCCCAGTTGCTAATATGGGATGAATCTCAGTCCAAATGCTTAACATGTCAAGTGCTGCAGAATCAGTGAAATATCCTTAGTACAGTGGTTCTCAACCAGGGGTATGTGTACCCTTGGGGGTACACAGAGGTCTTCTAGGGGGCACATCAGCTCATCTAGATATTTGCCTAGTTTTACAACAGACGACATAAAAAGCGCTAGCAAAGTCAATGCAAACTAAAATTTCTTACAGACAATGACTTGTTTATACCACTCTATCTATACACTGAAATGTAAGTACAGTATTTATATTCCAATTGATTTATTTTATAATTACATGGTAAAAATGAGAAAGGAAGCAATTTTTCAGTAATAGTGTTCTGTGACCCTTTTGTATTTTTATGTCTGATTTTGTAAGTAAGTAGTTTTTAAGTGGGGGTACACAAGAAAAATCAAACTCTTGAAAGGGGTATAGAAGTCAAAAGATTGAGAGACGCTGCTTTAGTACATTGGGATGATGCATCGGTTTGGTTTAGACCATGGATTGTTAGTCCTCGTGTTGTCAAAAAAATGAACTTCCTGACAAGCAACCAGATTTCATGACTGAAGGCTGAAGGAGTTCTCGCCGAGCTTAGTTTTCATATATCCTCACAATGACTGCAGCCTGAGTAATATACAAACACATATACCTCTTTCAGATGTAAGAAAGGGAATGAGAAAGGGAAAAAAATGGAGTCTTACAAAAGCCAGGGGTTTTCCCTCCCTCCCCCTTCCTATTTCACGTCTGGCAGAAGAGATGCTCTTTGTGTCTTTTGTATTATATTTGCTTCACTTTCCCTTGTATTGACCCTGATATAAAGGATGACAAGCTGGCACAAATCTCTCTCTTGCCCAGAGCTGCCCCTCAGTCAGGCAGGGGACTTGAGGAAAAAAACGCTTTCCCTGGCTGGTCCATTCCTGACCAGGACATCTACATCTGAAAATAATACCTCTATTATTTATGCACGTGGTCCTGTCATGACCTCGTCTACTAGGATAGATTAACCAAATTTCTCCAATGTTTTCTTTTCTCCCCGATGGCTGCTATTGACATTGCTGTGTGATGAAGGCTTTCGAAGGAGCTAAACATGTATCAAAGCAGGAAATTTGCCATGCTTGAACTTTGGAGTAGCTTGCTATTCTGAGAGCTTTCAAATGCGATTTCTTCCTTTTTAGATGAAGTCATACAAAAGCAGGAAGGACAAATAACTAGACGGGCATTTCCTCCCTTGTAAGCAGTAATCCTAATGAATTTCACAGAAGGCAGATCACAGTTCTTGGGTGTCGAAATTTAAGATTACTTTATGAGTGCCAAAGAAAAACATTGGGAAATTTTTTGCAGGTTTACATTGCAGCAAAAAATGGTCACATTGATTTTTCATTTCTGGCATTTTAAAGTTCAAAGACAAAAACAAATTAAAAAACCCCAACCCAAAACACATCCCATTTTTGACAAACTCATATTCTTCTGCAACTGTTCTTTTAGGTCTAATGTATAAATGTCTTGCCATCCTGGTTAGCCATTCAAATGAAACTCTTTTCATGACAAGGACAAGCTCATTCCCCTTTTCAGTTCTGGATCATTTTGTTCTCCCCCGCCCTTGGTTTACAATTATTTTTTTACTTTATATTTCTACATTTTTAAAGGAATTGTACATAGGATTGATTAATTTTAGCAAGTTTCCTAGAAATGACTTAGCCCCTTTATGCCTTAAGGTGAAATTTTGTGACATTTAGCAGCAAAGAAAACTATTTCCTCTCCCATTCAAAGCTAACCATGTTTAATTGGCCTAGAAGTCTGTTGTAGTTTGAGAAAATGTTTGTGATATCCCATATGTTTTTTCATCTAGCCATTCAAGTGAGTCTGTGTTTATCTTCTTGTCGAGAAAATTGGTTTACATGTACCGAGATTCTTGATATGATGAAGTATTCCCTTGAACTAATGCTTTGGATCATATAGTTTTTGTATTGTTAATAACCCTTTGTTAAATATGTCAAAATAAATTTATGTAGACTTAATGGTAAATTTCATAAAGGAAATTAGATCTTAAGTTTATCATAACTATTTGGAAATCAAGTAATATCTGTTGATCGCACACACACACACATACACACACACACACACTCTACTGGGAGTAAAGAACATTTGGAGTACTTAATGGGAACTATTTGTTAGCTTTAGTATATAGTTGTCTATCTTTAGACTTTTGCTTGAAATTAAATTTTTTCTTACAACATGCAATCTCCTAGTGCTATAAGCTACTATTTGCATTTTTCCCTGCAGATCATTAAGCAGCCAAGATTTTAGGGTGACAAGCAATATATTTTGTAAAACAACAGGGATTTAAGATGCAGACATGTACAGATGTTGTGTTTTCCATACGCTTTTGTGGTCAGATAGCAATGTTTGAAGATGTATGTGTGAGGTCATTTGAATGCACTTAGAGATGGGGGCTTCGTAGGCAGAGACCATCTGGCGATCAGATGTGGACTGCAGGTAGACCAATTTGTTTTTAACTGGAGTCACTGAGAAATGGAAATGTCAAGTACCCTAACACTGCAGAAAAATGATAATCGCTAGCCACCCAGCACAGCATCTGCGTAACGAGGCTCACAAAAGTAATCCAGTCAGTGAAGTCTGAACTTACAGGCTTTCTTTCTTTCTTTCTTTCTGTAGCATGCCAAGTCCTTGCTGGAGCAGTGAGAAACAGTGATCTTAGGGTGTCTGCCCATGGCGGTTCACATGAACAAAAAGACTGGTCATTGGAGAAATTATTCTAACCTCACTTAGCCTGGCGGGTCTGAAAAACTGTAATCAGACTTTGACATGTGTAAATCCTGATCTTTTGGATGTTGTTTGACTTTGGTGGTAAAGCTTTCTGGCTAACTGCTCTGCTGCTAGGTTCAGTAAGGCTATGTGAAGCAGTGTAACTTGGAATATCTCTCAGCCCCCTTTCCAGGAATCCAGCTCTCAGATTTGGGTGTCAGCAAGACTGATGAGGGCATTTGACTGATGACACCAGCACCCGAGCTGTAAGAGAGAAGAGGTCTGGCTTAGTCTGTTTCAAGGTGGCAGAAACTACAGTAAAGTTGGTGGGGAGGGAGGGGAGAATCACAGTGGAAAATAGTAATGAAGATAGTCCCATGCCACCTGAAGACAGGGACATTTTTCCACAAGCAGTTTGGTGTCCTTTGTGAAATGATTTGGTGATCACGGTCCAGTTCCCAGTGGAAACGTATTTACATGACAAAAGTCTCAGTCTGACTCCCTTGTTGGACTCCAGTGTATTGGAAGGGGCTGGAGGCTGAACTATTCTCTCAGAACTGAAACACATTGCCATGGCAAAGGGGAAGAAGACTGCACAGTCAAGCAGTGAGTGAGCTGGGGCTAAGGCAAGCTCTCTCCCCCACCATGCCAGCTGGGCATGACCTTTCCCTTCACATAGACTTACAAAGGAACTGTCCTCTTAGCTGCAAGGGAGGGAGAGGCAAACTTGCTTACTCTCCTCCTCACTCCCTTTGGCTGGCTGGAAGGAGAAGCCTTTGTGAATCTCATACCAGCTGCTTCACCCTTCATCTCATTGCTAAAATGGAGACCAACTTCACTCAGGTGGGTGCTGCAGTACATCCCTCCTAGCTTCTAGAACGGTGTCTCGCCTCCCCTCTTCCTCTCTTGGGCAATGGAGTGAGAGCTCTGCATGGCTCTTTCTGTACCCTGGTATCTTCAGTGCCTCTGGGGGTTTTGGATGCTAGGATCTCCACTCTGCTTGATCCTTCGGTTGGCACTCAGCTCACTCCATCCTAGACCAGGCTGAGAGAATGCAGCCCTGCTCAATACTCAGCCTGAGACCTTTTGTGGGGGAGCTATCACTCCTGTCTGCCCTTGACCTGGCACAGGTCAAGCTCCAGTTAAAAAAATATAAATAAATTAGAGAATGGACTTGGGTTCCAGGGTCAACACTTGGAGGGCAAAGCTAGGTCTCTTGGTCTGTATCTGGGTGGGTGGCAACTGTGCCAGTTGGGTGGATAAACAAATAGTGTGTTCCTCAGAAGTGTCAATAGTGCATATTTCACTAGCACTAAATTCACTTAATACTGTAAAAATTTCCCTAAGCTCGCAAATCCCCATCATTTTGTTGTGCCCCATACTGTCACCTTCAGTCTTGAGAAAATAATGTTAACTGGATTATCAATTAATGAAAAAGCCATGGCTTCCTCTCTTGCAATTCAACAGATGTTACAGTGCAGAAAATGCAGAGCAGTTCTACCAACAAAGGATTAATCTGAAGGATTTAATTGTCTGAGAGTAACTTGTAGAACATGCTTGATAAAAGGTGATTACAAGGAAGAAAAATGTGTAGACTACTGAGTCGGTCCTATGCTTGCTTTATTAATAAGGACTCTTATCTTTTAAGCCTTTAACAGAATAATGTCTATGTTTGCAGATGCATTTGAATTAGGTTTTCATGCTCATCTTAATGTGATTAAAACATTACAGTTAATGTTAAGCCATCTGATTTTTCTTCAGTCATATTTAATTTAATAGTATGTATATAATATATCAGACGTGTGTAGAGTTTGATCAGCACTAGAAAGCCAATGATTGGAAGACTGAATACAGATCTTCCACCCTTCCCACTCCTTCATTTTACCAAGTAGTGTTAAAAAATCTGCATTAATTAGGATGCTGTGCAGAAGGACTACAGGTCACTTTCTGATCTCCATTATACAAGTGTCAATCCAGAGTAACTCCAGTATTTTACCATCCCCCAATCGAGTTATTCCAGATTGACACAAGAATAATGGAGATCAGAATCTGGCCTGAATGAAAACTGTAAGCACCATGATGGTGGTGCAGGTACTATTATCTTCCCCTTAAAAAGTGGATTGTAAGTTTCTTGTCTTACAGGGTGAGGGATCCATGCAGATGAAATGTGTGTGATTCTCTTTGCAGGGAGAAAGACATCTGCTAATCTTAATCTATTAAAGTGTTTTCAGTATGAATGCAAACTTGTAAGAGGTTGAAAATGTCTGTTTTCATTGTCACTGAATTCTCATATTAATAAATTAATTTTTCTCTTGTATTTGTAATAAAGGCTTAAATTGGTTAACTTGCTTTCAAATCTAGGATCAAAAATGGTTTTAGCCTGGTTCCAAATACTTTTATTTCTAATGTATATTTAGGAAAAAGCTTACTTTTAAAAAATGAAACAACTTGGCAGATGCAAAAAGATTTATGCATGTAATTCTCATTACATATTAATGAGACTTAGAGTACATGTGTACATTTTCCATACATGGAGATGAGAATATTAGCATTTGGGGCCAAATTTCATCCTTTTGAGGCTCTGCATGTATATGCATATCAACATTTGTTGCTGTCTGCATGATGCAGGGCAGCACAATTTACTTGAGTTGATGCCTTTACCTTCTTTGAAGATCTGTGTTGGATCTGGCTAAGGGCAGGGTTTCTGTCTCTGCATTTGGCTCTTCTACCCAGCCTTATATAGTAATGTTTTAATCCATCCTTCTGCTCTCATCTGGCATGTTTGTTTGTGCAGTGTCTCTCATTATGGCTCTCTAATATAGAACAAATTTCCTGGCAATTTCTTTGCTATCTTTCAGTCAGGAACAATGGGTCTGATTCTGATCTCTCTAACAGCAGCTTTGCACCACTCTAACTCCCCTTCACTTGAGTTACTACTGATTTACACTATTGTACATGAAATAAGAATAGAACCCCATGCCTTTTGTTTGCCTGAAAAGTGAATTATACACATATGATGTCTTGCAGATAACTTCTTTCGTATTTGATCATCTCACTAACTGTAAATCAAATCTGAAGGGCTCTGGAATTTCAGAAGAATAAACAGCTAATTTGAAAGAATATTACTGGACTAAGTATCCTGGATCCAATTAGCAAATGGCATGTACTCAGAGGAACGGAGTGTCTAGAGTAATGCTCTTTAGGATTGGCTGTTGGAGCAATGATTCTTCAGCCTATATAGTGTAATAATGCTAGTCACAGGCAGATGATCAGTAATGTTGTAAATAAAAAAGTCTCATGAAATATCATTTGAAGGATAATACAGAAAAGTGAGGCAATCAGAAAAAAACATCATCTTTAATTAACTGGAAGCATAAGATTCAACATGGTCCTCACTTCTGTAACTTCTTTGTAGCTAATACACATCAGACCTGGCATTCAGTAATACTGGACATACAATTCCTGCAACAATTCCTCTAGGTAAATTCCACTGTCTAGTCACTGTTTGTATTTTGGAACTCCACTGGGATACCATCATTTTTCCACTTCTTGACTTTCCCCAGCACTCTCATTGTCTGCACCTTGTAGCAACTTTCCCTTTGGATGAGGAGGGCTGGATGGCCCTTTTTCTGAAGCCCATTAGTTCTGCTGCCTGGATCAGCCAGAGGAGGTAGCTTGGGGACCATGCTCCCTCCCTCCGTCAGTATTTAGCACATGGCTGCTGAAGCACTGCAGTCTATGCCATTGCAGGAAGCTTGGTACCAAACTGCTTACCTGAATTCTAATCCATACATGGCAGTGCATTGTGCTGCCGCTAAAGTATTGGGTTGGCTAGTCCATGTGTTCTTAAAAATATAGGAAATGGAGAAGAGTCAAGAGTCTCTTCACAGGTTAAAACTGCTCTGACAGAACCAGAGTTGTTTGATGTGGTGGGCATACAACAAGATGGGGGTGTCTTGATGGGAGCATGTTTGTTTTCCAGGAGCTGTCTCTTTATGTAGAGAACAATAGGCATATCTTTTAAATAAAACAACTAAAGTTAATGGATCAGTGGTCAGGACAGTAGCCTAGGGCTTGTCCTAGGACTGGATTCAAGTCCCTGCTCTGCCACAACCTTCCTGTGTGACCTTGACAAGTCACTTAGCTGCTCTGTGTATCAGTTCCCCATTTGTAAAATGGTGACAAAAAGCATTTCCTTACCACCCTGACGTGTTGTGAGGATAAATTCATTAAAGACTGTGAGGAGCTCAGACACTACCGTGAAGAGTGCAATATAAAATGTAGGATAGCTAGATCAGGGTGATCCAGCCACCCTTGCTGAATCCCACAGATTCAATATGTCAGTGTGATGTTGCAAAGTAGAAGTTAAACAAAAATGTTTGCTAAAGTGAGTGCTTTGTACTGTTGTAACTATTTTGCTGGCCCATATCACAGAAGTATGCCCAGTGGTCTGTGATGGGATGTTAGCTGGGGTGGGATCTGAGTTACTATAGAGAATTCTTTCCTGGTTTCTGGCTGGTGAGTCTTGCCCACATGCTCAGGATTTAACTGATCGCCATATTTGGAGTCGGAAAGGAATTTTCCTCCAGGGCAGATTGGCAGAGGCCCTGGAGGTTTTTCGCCTTCCTCTGCAGCATGGGGCACGGGTCACTTGCTGGAGGATTCTCTGCAGCTTGAGGTCTTCAAACCACAATTTGAGGACTTCAGTAACTCAGAAATACGTCTGGGGCTTGTTACAGGAGTGGATGAGTGAGATTCTGTGGCCTGCATTGTGCAGGAGGTCAGACTAGATGATCATAATGGTCCCTTCTGACCTTGAAGTCTATGAGTCTAAGTGCAGGGGGCCTACATGGATGTAATTACCTCAGTGCAAATTTCACTAATCAAGGCAAACTCTAATGTTATAATCTGATTTAAACTCTTAAAGGGAGGCAACAGTAGAGTTAGATCTGCTACTCCAGTTTTAAGTCACTTAAGACCCTCCCGCGTCTCTGGGTTTCAGAACCCAGGCTCCAGCCTGATCCTGAAAGTCTACACTGCTATTTTTGAACCCTGCAAGCCCAAGTTAGTTGATCTTGGCTCTGAGACTCCCTGCCACAAGTCTTTTTTTTGCTGTGTAGATATACTTTTAGTGCCTAATTATTGTAGCACCTCCCTCTATTCTGATGCTCCTGCCATATCTGTGGCCTTAGAGTGAGTTAAAGGTTCTAATATTGCTTACATCGATATAAATCAGTGTTGAAGTCACAGGAGTTACAGTGCAACAGCAAACTAGTGTAAGTCAGAATCCAGATCCTTAATGTTATTTTACCATAGTTTTTGTATTTATATGTATAAACACAGAGTATTTTGCTGCCAATTGGCATAGAGTGCAGTAAAAACTTATTTCCTCTTTACACATTCTAAATCAGTGCACAATAGCCTGCTTTATGTAAAACACATCAGCCTTGCTTCTCTGCATGTGCACGTTAATTTAACTAAATTAATACCAGTATGATGTGTTCTAAGAGCAGATCTATGAATGAAGTAGGGAAGGAACTTCTTAAGGTTGCTATTTTGAAGTTTGAATTGAAACACCGTATTCAGAGAAGCATCTAATAGAAATTCATTTTATCAGGCTTTTGCTTGATGACTTGTGTATAATTTCATCAACCAAACACTTCTCTTGACAGAGTATGTTTTGGCTCACTGTTGCTCCTGACTCACTTCAACAGCACTGTAGAGAAATTTATAGTAAATGAGTTCTTTGGAAAATTAGCCAAGCATCATTCTGATGCTATGACTTTTTAAGTGATCAGATGAAAATATTAGTTACAGATCATTTAATATTGCCGAGACTTGTTCAGAATGAGTGCTTGGCATGATCTCTGTGATGGTGTTTTGGTTTCTTTAGTCGCGTCATTGAAAAACAGTTGAAATCAAAGTTTGATTTTGTGTATGTGATGAATTGATAAAGAATTTGGGGCCCAATCCTGCAAATCTTTGCTTACTTAATCCTTCAGTGGGACCATTTGCATAAGGACTATTGGCATGAAAAATTATTTCAACTCTTCAGCCCGATTCAGCAAGGCATGTCAGCACATGCTTAATTTTAAGCTGTCATAAACAGATAGCTAAGGGTTAATGTCTCTTTCACCTGAAGCACCTGACCAGAGGACCAATCAGGAAACCGGATTTTTTCAACTCTGGGTGGAGGGAATTGTGTGTCTGAGTCTTTTGTCTGTCTGCCTGCTTTCTCTGAGCTTTGGAGAAGCAGTTTCTACTTTCTAGTCTTCTGTTTCTAAGTGTAAGGACAAAGAGATCAGATAGTAAGTTATATGGTTTCTTTTCTTTGGTATTTGCATGAATATAAGTGCTGGAGTGCTTTGATTTGTATTCTTTTGAATAAGGCTGTTTATTCAATATTCTTTTAAGCAATCGACCCTGTATTGTATCACCTTAATACAGAGAGACCATTTGTATGTATTTTTCTTTCTTTTTATATAAAGCTTTCTTTTAAGACCTGTTGGAGTTTTTCTTTACTTCAGGGAAATTGAGTCTGTACTCACCAGGGAATTGGTGGGAGGAAGAAATCAAGGGGAGATCTGTGTGTTGGATTGCTAGCCTGATTTTGCATTCCCTCTGGGGGAATAGGAAAGTACTTTTTGTTCCAGGATTGGGAACGGAGAGGGGGAGTCACTCTGTGTAGTTTCACAGAGCTTGTGTCTGTGTATCTCTCCAGGAGCACCTGGAGGGGGGAAGGGAAAAAGGATTATTTCCCTTTGTTGTGAGACTCAAGGGATTTGGGTCTTGGGGTCCCCAGGGAAGGTTTTTCAGAGGGACCAGAGTGCCCCAAAACACTCTAATTTTTTGGGTGGTGGCAGCAAGTACCAGGTCCAAGCTGGTAACTAAGCTTGGAGGTTTTCATGCTAACCCCCATATTTTGGACGCTAAGGTCCAAATCTGGGACTAAGGTTATGATATAAGCATGGGCATTGACTTCAATAGGACTACTGACACCCTCAAAGTCAAGCATGTGCCTGAGTGACTAGTTGGATAAGGGCCTTGGCTTGTAACTTTACAAGTAGTTTAACTAGTTCCAGACCACTTTTTCCACTATATCATTCCTACGTAAAGTTTCCATGACACATAACAAATATGTTATTTGTTGTGCACCAATGGTGTAGTTGGGAAAGTCCAAATATATAGCCCAAGAGGCATCCATTATACAAACCCAATCACAGTATTCCACGTTAACAATTCAATACACTGCAGCGACAGTAAGGCGTATGGTTTGGGGAGCATTACCAGGGCATGCTGTAGTCCTCTTTTAAGAGGAATCAAAGATCTGCAAATTGAGGATCAACTTTTTATGTATAGTACTACAACATTATTAATGGAGCAGCATTTTATTTCAGATTAGGATTTATAGCTCATTGTTCCAGGGTTGCTTTCCATACAAATAATCCAATAATTGAGTTCAATTGGAAGAAAAAAGTATTTCTATGCCTTCATCCTAGTTAGCCCATATGTGTACAATAAATATTTCTCCAAGAGTATAACTTTTGTGGATAGGGAGGGGCTGCACACTGGCAGAAGCTCCCAGAGGCAGTGTGCTTACAGCAGGCATAATGCCTCTGGGAGGGTTTAGAGAAGCACACACACAGCAGCAGCAGCATCTACTCTCTTCAACAGATTGCAGCATGCACTCCCACCGCCCTCCCACACCAGCTCAACTCTGCTGGTTGATGTGGCTGGGAGAGTTAGGCCAAGCCTTGCTACTTCAAGTCAGCAGAGAAGCTGGGAATAGAATCCAGGTCGTTTGGCTCTCCCCCAGACCATGCTATCTCCCAGAAACTCTGCTTAGAGTGAAGAGGAAAGAAACTCTCAAATTGTTTCAGTGCATTGCAATATGCAAACTGTAATTCCAGGTAGTAAAATTGCTTAGTGAAATTGTTGCATGTGCGACGCTGATGAGATCACCACTGTATACTGTTCTTGTGTGCAAGCAAATGTTCATGTCTTTATGGATCTGCATACATGCATCTCTATAGGTACAAAGTATGCAGGGTATATCCTATGGATATTTCTTTATATTAGTAATCAATTATTGTAACAAACACGTAGATTTCATACATGAATATTTTTCCAGTTTAGACACAATATTGTACAAGTAAAAGAACATTGTATCAGAAAAAACAGTGTGTGAAAAAGCTGACTTATTTTGCTGCTTTGATCCTTGTTTCTTGTAAATGCAGCAAGCTAAATTCTGCTCTGTTATACCACAAAAGTCAACTAGATTGCACTGGTGTAACTGAGAACAGAATCTGACATCTCCTGCCACTAGTAATAATTGAACAAAATCAGGAATGAAATCTGGGTAAAATAAAATTTCTCTTAACTGTGCCAAATACGTTAGGACCAGATGCCGGCTGCATGTATATAATCACTTCACTAAAATATCATAAATGCCTAAATTAAAATCAGATTCACTCCTACAGTGCCTAATGTTAGCTGCTAGGATGTCTGTCACCGCAGAATGGCACAAGACCAAAAAAATATAGCGCTTGCTGCTACAAAGAGC
The DNA here is from genome assembly GCF_025201925.1 of Gopherus flavomarginatus. Taxonomy (NCBI): domain Eukaryota; kingdom Metazoa; phylum Chordata; order Testudines; family Testudinidae; genus Gopherus; species Gopherus flavomarginatus. The sequence continues at coordinate 50,009,342 of NC_066619.1, forward strand.
TGAACATTCTCAGCTCCCCTTGACTTTAATAGCACACGATGATGCTTCACTGTCTTGCAGTTCTGGGCCCCTAGCCAGCAAGAATTTGGGCAAGTCCTTACTAGGGGGAAACTATCTAAGATACATTTGTTAGTTACTTGGCAACGTCGTTCCATGTAATTGAAAGAGAAGGGACTGATGGAGCCTGCACTTGTAGCTTTTTGCCAATCTAACCAGTTACCATTTCTCACTGAAGGCCAGTTCTGGATATTAACCTTTTCACCTAAGAAACTGTATGACTAGTTAGTTTGTATACTGGTGTGTGACCACCCTTCTGGTATTATGCTAGTAAAATTTACCGAGAGCTGCAATTAATAAATAAATCTTTTAAAGAATTAGTCTTTTCACAGCTATTCAGGAAAGAGAGTTTCATTGTTTCATGGACAATAGGAATGGGAGTATCCCAGTGTGGTGCTTTTGGTTTGGTATAATAAAACCTATTCAGTTAATATCTTGTTCCCTCTATAGGCAACTTTCTAGGATCATAGAAAGATTATTGGCTAGGTAGAAACCATGAGCCCCATCAGAGCTCAGCTTTGTACACCCCGAAATTATCATTTTTTTTTTATTTTGAGCAGTACTTGTAGTTTACTCAGTACAATTTTTTGAACAGGTATTTGTGACACTCGTAGACCAGGTGCCAGCTCTTCTCAAGATTCCCATCCACAGGTGGCAGGTATCATACGCTGTGGGAGGCTGTGCCTCCCCAAACAGCCAGGCCTATTCCCACCAACACTTTGCCTCCAGGTCCCCTCCTGCCAGTTCCCCGTCCCTGTGTCATAGCCCTGGCTGGGGCCATGCAGCCCGCCCGGCGCTCCAAGGCTGAGGCCATGCCACCTGCCCTCCGATCACTCCTGGGGGCACTAGACTGGGGCGGGATGAGGGCTGGCAGCCGTGGGGGGGGGGCTCTGGGCTCTGGTGTGGGAGGCGCAGAAGGGGTGGGGTGGGGGCTAGCCTCCTCCGCCAGTGGTTCACGTGCCGCCCATGTCCCCATCCATCAGTGCAGCGCTGACAAATACATAGCTGGAATCATTCCGGCTCACCTGCGTGTTTGTATTGTTAAAATAGGTATTATAATTATAAAAATGTGCTTGTGTTTAGTCTTTACCGAATGCTTGTAAATTGCATTAATCTCACTTATAACATCCATATCCCATATTGTACAAGTCTCTATGACAGGGTAAATCACCAGACAGGAGACAGACATTAACTATTGTAAAATGCTGATCTCCAACAGAAGGTGTTACATCCTGGCCAGCAAGGAAGGCCAATCAACACCAGATAAACTGTTGTGGAACACTGAGGAGTACAAAAGACTTTGTTGATTGCTCTCTTCCCCTGATCCCCCCCTGCACCGTGAAGATGAGTCATGCAAGTGAATTCCTTCCATCAGCTGAGTTTGCAGCTCAAAGCAGAAGAGAGAAGGGAATAAAAACTTCTAACAAGAAAAAACATTTTTTTGTGATGCTTGAACTTGGGAAAGAGAGGGGTTACTAGGCATAAGCAAAAGATCCCCAGTGCTTAGCCTGGGTTAGCCTGAAGGACATACAGTGCCTGTTTATTATATAAGCTACTATTACTTTTTGAAATTTAAAGTTGGAACTCATTAGTGTGTATACAAATTTACCTGCGTTAACCTTGTAAATAAATTGCTTGTTTCCTTTTCCTATTTCATAAATCTTTATATAGTTTAATATAACATTGGCTACAAGTGTTGTCTTTGATGTGAGATCTAAAGTGTAGTAGACCCGGGGTAAATCACTGGTCCTGTGGGACTGAGAGTAATGTGAATATTGTGATTTTTGGTGTGAGGGACCATCTATCACAAAGATAGGCTTGCCTGGGTAGCAAGGCAGATTGGAGTACCCAAGAGGATTGTCTGTCACTCCATGTTAATGCTGTTATAGTGCTTGAGGAGTTCACAGTAGATAATTTATTGGTGAAATCTCGCTGTGACTTCTGTGCTTAATTTGGGGTTTGGGCCCTGGTTCTTAACAGTCTGCCCTGAGGTTGGTACCCAGGCCGTTCTTAGGATTTATGGTGCCTTAGGCGAGATTATTAAACTGATGCCCCAGTGCCTGTCTTGCTCTTAGCAACACAAACTTAAGCTTACACTACTGGAAAACTTGCCACACGCATGTTATTAAAACCAGTTTAACTTAATTAAGCACACTGTAATGCTGATGGACTAGCACTAAAGAAGTAGTGCTATAGAAAAAATTCTGATTTCACAGAATGATGCAAATAATAACATTTTTTTAATTTGTCAACATTTTATTGGAAATTTCTATGAAGAGGTATTGAAACAAGGATTAGTTTTTAATTAAAAGCAATCTTTCTGGCTTTTTTGGCTGCAAAATCAGTAATAATGTCATCGTATGACAAAGACAAAGTGATGTCTTGTTCGACTGCAAGAATAGCAAGACCAGTCAAGTATTCCTGACTCATTGTAGAGTGAAGATAGTTTTTAATGAGCTTTAGTTTTGAAAAAACTCCATTCTCCTGATGCTACTGTTACAGGAATTGTTAGTAGAATACGAGTGGCAATGGACACATTAGGATATATATCAACAAGTTTGCTGGTATGAATAAACTGTACAATGTCCATCATCGATTTTGCATGTGACAACAACTCAATTTTTCGTACAGGTAAAGTCCATTTAAATCAAAACTATCACCATGCTTCAGAAGGCTCTTTAGGTCAGGGATCCCCAACGCGGTGCCTGCAGGTGTCCCGGCGCCCGCAGGGGCCTCTCAGTGCACCTATGTGCTGGCCGGAGGATGAGCATCTGCCAAAGTGCAGCCAAAATTCGGCATCATTTCGGCAGATGTTTGTCCGCCACCATGGTCTTTCATCTGGCGCCCGCCAGACGAAAAAGGTTGGGGACCATTGCTCTAGGCTCTTGCACTTTGTCATTAGTTGCTCTTGTTTTCCTATTTCATTGAATTTAGTCCCTTCAGCCCGCTGTCAGCTGAGTGAATGGAACCCCAGGCCGACAGTGGGTTGAGTGGCTCAGCCAGGATCTCAGTCTCTGGCCTGCTCAGCTGCTGCCAGCCTGGGATTCCTTGGGGGGTCCCCAGGCCAGCAGTGGGTGCTGAGTGGGGCCGGCGGTTGGGATCCTGGGTGCTAATGGGGCAGCAGCTGGAACCCCAGAGCAATGGCGGGCTGAGCCGCTCAGCTCGCCGCTGCGTGCCATCAAAAATCAGCTCACATGCCACCTTTGGCACGTGTGCCGTAGGTTGCCGACTCCTGCTCTATACAGTAGTAAGGAGATGAGCATATTACAGTTGCTGGAGAGCTCTATTTAGCAGTAACAGGGCTATAGGAAAGTCAGTCAACATTTTTTGTTTCTCTGATGAAAACTGGCCCACTCCCTTCCCCATACCAAGCTTGTCACAAATAATTGTCAACAATTTAATTTTCTGTTTTTGGCTAAGATATTGATTTTTTTAAAAAAAATATTGAAATTGAATTCAGGATTGTTAGCAAGCATTTTTGGCAAACAAAGTTGTTAAATGACACTTTAAATGGCAACACAGTACTGCTTTCATGCTTGGCTCACCCCCCAGCCTGCTGGTCCAACAGCTGCAGTAGAGGAGGAGATAGGTGGAAAACTGCAGGACCCCAAAATCCACCTCTTGGGGTGCAGAGTGGCAACAGAAGCAGCAAACCCTCAGGTCTGATCACACGCCAATGGGCACCACCACCAGCCCAACGGACCATGGTGAAGTTAGCACAGAGTCTGATCTCAGAGATGGGGCACCCATGGAGCCACAGCAGCTCATCCTGCCCTGTGCAGCTCCCTCCGGATGAGATAGATCACTGCAAGCCCAGGGGAGAGATGCGCTCCCCAGCTAGGGTGATCAGATCCAGATGTCCTGATTTTATAGGGCCAGCCCTGATATTTGGGACTTTGTCTTATATAGGCACCAATTACCCCTATCTAGAGTGACCAGACAGCAAGTGTGAAAAATCAGGACGGGGGTGGGGGGGGGAATAGGAGCCTATATAAGAAAAAGACCCAAAAACTGGGACTGGCCCTATAAAAGTGGGACATTTGCTCACCCTACCCCAACCCTCTGTCCTGATTTTTCATACATGCTATCTGGCTATCCCCAGCCCAACCCTGTGCGACCATTCCAATCCTGGCTGCCTGCCGAGGAAGTGAGTCACTTTCACTTTCATTCCTCAACAGGCAGCCAGCCAGTCTCCTCTCCCACCCCAGCACCTCACCAACCCAGCGCTGATGGAGGGGAGGGAGAAGAGAGGGGTGCTCCATGAGAGGGGAGGGAGAAACAGGGGGGTGCTCTGTGGGGCACAGGGGAGAAGAATGGAAGTTATGGGGGACAACAAAGGATACTGCCAGAGCCGCAGAGCCTGCCTCACCTCACGCCAGGGGAAAGAGTCACACTCACAGGTGATTTCCTTCCCCCAACCCTTCCCAGAGACACCAGCAGCCAATCCCCTCCCTCAGACTGTGCTGCATTCGGCTCTCTCTAGGACCCAGCAGCCCTGCTCTTACATGCTCCACTGCTTCCCGTCTGTTCAGGCTCTCGCAGAGCGGTGCCCCCAGACCTAGTGGTGTCCTAGGCAGCTGCCTATTCTGCCTATGGCTAAGGACGGCCCTGTTGGTACCCACATTCTTGAATCGCTGCAGGACAGCTTGACAGCTTTCATCTAAAGTGATGTGACCGTACTTAGCATGATTAGTATGTGCAGAGACATTTGTCAGCTCCTACATGATACTGCAAGACTGAAGACAATAGGGTTTTTGCCATTAACTTTAACAGGACCATTTAGGACATTTACAGTACTTTCTATTTGTTGCTGAGCTTTGTCTACACCAGTCTGTCTTGCCTTTTAGACTGTGTGCTTGGTGGCACAGAGTCTGTGTTCTATGAGGGTAGACAGGTTTCAGAGTGGTAGCCCTGTTAGTAGGTGTCAGCAAAAAGAATGAGGAGTCCTAGTGGCATCTTAGAGACTAACACATTTATTTGAGCATAAGCTTTCGTGGGCTAAAACCCACTTCATCAGATGCATGCAGTGGAAAATACAGTAGGAAAACATGTATACACAGAGAATGTGAAAAAATGGGTGTTGCCATACCAATTGTAATGAGAGTAATCAGTTAAGGTGAGCTATTATCAGCAGGAGAAAAAAACTTTGGTAGTGATAATCAGGATGTCCCATTTCCAACAGTTGACAAGAAGGTGACAAGAAGGTGTGAGTAACAGTAGGGGGGGTAATTAGCATGGGGAAATAGGTTTTACTTTGTGTAATGACCTATCCACTCCCAGTCTTATTCAAGCCTAATTTAATGGTGTCCAATTTGCAGATTAATCCCAGTTCTGCAGTTTCTCACTGGAGTCTGTTTTTGAAGTTTTTTTGTTAGAGTATTGCAACTTTGAGGTCTGTAATTGAGTGACCAGGGAGGTTGAAGTGTTCTCCGGCTGGTTTTTGAATGTTATAATTCTTGATGTCTGATTTGTGTCCATTTATTCTTTTGTGTAGAGACTGTCCAGTTTGGCCAATGTACATGGCAGAATTGGAATTAACTTGCAAACTATTTCCCCATGCTAATTTTTCCCCCTACTGTTACTCACACCTTCTTGTCAACTGTTGGAAATGGGCCATTCTGATTATCACTACAAAAGTTTTTTTCTCCTGCTGATAATAGCTCACCTTACCTGATCACCCTCATTACAGTTGGTATGGCAGCACCCATTTTTTCATGTTCTCTGTGTATATATATTTTCCTACTGTATTTTCCACTGCATGCATCCGATGAAGTGGGTTTTAGCCCATGAAAGCTTATGCTTAAATAAATTTGTTAGTGTTTAAGGTGCCACAAGGACTCCTCATTCTTTTTTATGAGGGTACAGTGACTAACACAATGGGGTCCTGATCCTGTAATGGGGCTTATAGGTGCTATTAGAATACTACTAATGAACGGTCTCAGCTCCAGTCTATTGCTTTACGCGCTAAACTACTCAAATTCAGCCAACAGGTTTACACATGTGATGAACATGCTGAAGAAAAAAGAGAGGTGAAGATCTGAGGAAAATCTAAGGAATTTGAAATGAGTGGAATATGGCACTATACGTAGAAAATGTGCCACTTAATAGAGTTGTTCTCTCTTTTTCAATTACACTTCTGCACTAGGTGTGTGCTAGTGTGTTTTAGGGCAATAAACTTGTCACACTGAATAATGGGGTAAAATGGCACGGTTGTACACAGAACCAAAACCAATCCTCCGAGCATTTTAATTCACTAACTCAACAAATCACATTTTAGGAAATAAAGAAGATGGAAAAATTAGAAAATTGAATGGAGCCTTACTTGTATAGAAGCCACATGAGTCTGAATGAATCCAAATATTATTTATGGAAGGAAAATATTCATGTTCATTGCCAGCTATTAAATCTTGTTTATCCTCCTTTAAACTAACCAGAAACACATTTTGTCCAAATGCTTTTTAACGGTTTCAGTGTTGTGGTTATATTGTAACTCTATTCCTGCTTTTTATATTTGTTGAAAAGAAAATAAATAATTCAGGCCCTGACCCTGCAGCTGGAAATCCCAGTGGGAGTTCTGCCTACGAACCCGATTCAGGCAGGGCGCTAAAGCACATTCCTCAATTTAAATAAGTGTTTAAGTCTACTGAAGTCAGTGACACTTGGGCATATCCTTAAGTGCCTTTTTGAAACTGGGACTCACAGTCAGCCCCTCTTATTAAAGGATCATAGGCTCACTTCTGTAAACTTTGCCTTACCTGACTAACCCAAGCTAGTTCAGTGGCACTCCTCATGGGAAGATAGACTATAGATTCCAAAGCCAGAAGGGTCCATTGTGATAATATAGTCTGACCTCCTAGATAAAAGAACAGCCCCAAAATAATTCCTGGAGCATATCTCTTACAAAAATTTCCAATCTTGGTGAAAAAATTGTTAGTGATGGTGAATCCACTGTGCCTCTTGGTAAGTTGTTCCAGTGATTAATTAATCGCATTGTCAAAAATGTACACCTTATTTCCAGTCTGTATTTGTCCAGTTTCAACTTCCAGCCATTGGATCATTTGTCTGCTAGATTGAAGAGCCTATTATTAAATATTTGTTCCCCATGTAGATACTTATAGACTGTAATCAAGCTGCCTCTTAACCTATTGGGTGATGAGCTCACTAAAAACATGGCTCAGAGCTTGCTATATTTTAATGTTCAGACCCTCTGCCATGCAATGAGAAATTGTACATTTAAAAAATATAATCCTACCAATTTATAAAGAAATGGACCTTTGATTGCTAATGTAACATAGACTTTACTTAATTACAAGTTTGCAAAAGATTTTAAAGCACTAACTCTCATTTTCTGAGTATAGTTTCTACCATCTGTCTGAGTGAAGAAATCAGGAGTTGACCTGCATGCCATTAATACAAGCTTTGTAAGATTGTATTAATCCTACTGAGCCACTTGAGAAACATGTCATGGGAATTTGAATCGAAAGCAAAGAATTAAAAAGGCATGGAGACCTGCAGATTCCCAGCACTGTAAAAGGCAATTATTATAATCCTATTGTATCATCTTATATTCCTGTTGAAAGAGAACAATAACGTTATCCTAAAGAGCTAAGATACTAAGAAAAAAAGACTCAAAGCAAGCCCTACAAACAGACATGTGCAGGGCTGGTTATTACTGTTTGGAAATGATCAAGACTTTCTCCAGGATTCTTTTGCAAAGTGGACTTTATCAATTTGCAGTTTACACTTCTCTTTGAACAAGTATTGATGAAAAGGCAGAGGAGTTCAAATGGGAATCCTTCCTGCTTGCATGAATTCAGGGTAAAGCACTAAATAATTCCACAGCAACAAATAATAAATATTTTACATTTATATACAACCTTCATCTCAAATTGCTTTATATGCTATGGACCCCAATTCTGAATCCTTTATTCAGACTACAAAAGGAATAAATCTTCAGGTACTTGTGCCGGTCAGTTTTGCAGCTCAGGTGCTATGTAGACAAGAATCACTTCAATTACTGTTGAAATGCAGCCAACTCTGAGGTGGAATGTGGTAGCTTTTTGAAGAAATTTATAGGCAAAATATAATTACCTTTACAGGACTATAGCCAGGTAACTTGAGTTAACACTCTAATTTTATGACTGGCTGGACCAAACACTTTTAGTGATCACAGTTATCATATTACTTTAATAGCTCTTTTGAGTAACTGTGGGCTTGTCTACACCATGCAGCTTTTAGCAACAAGGCTGCATGGACAAATGTCAGCATGTGTAAACGCTCTTTGTCGGCACTTTTGCTGACAAAATACTTCCAGCTAGGGCGACCAGCTAGCTAGGGTGACCAGCTAGCAAGTGTGAAAAATCAGGACATGGGGTGGTGGCTAATAAGTGTCTATATGAAGACAAAGCCCCAAATATCAGGACTATCCCTATAAAATCAGGACATCTGGTCACCCTAATTCCAGTCCTGCAAGCAACCTTCGCTTTGTCGACAGGAAAGCACCGTGGCAAAACTTTTATCTTTTTGGGGGAAGGGAGCTTTTATAAATACCCATGAAAGACAAAAGTTTTGTCGACAACTAGGCAGTGTAGACAAGCCCTGTGTCTCTGAATCAGCACAGCATCCCCACGCCCTTTGCTGTGGTATTGGCTTACTACTATCTCCCAGGGCTTGCCTTCACAATTGGGTCATGTTGGAGCATAACCTTGAGAAGTCATGTTAACTAATGCAACACTAAGCATACGTCAGTAGTCAACATAGGCAGGGATGATCACATTTGATATCATATCAAATGTTTGTAGATAAACTTATAGGATTACCTATGATTAACTGGCACAAGGCTAAATACGGTGGTCCCTGTCTTCACGAAGTGAAGAGTTGTATTACATATTATGCTAATTAACACAACTCCTCAAGGCTGTGATGAGAACTGGTCATGAAAAGGAAAAGTTTTTTTGCCAAAAAATTGGAAATTTCAGTTTTCTTTCCAAAATGGAATGTTTGGTTTTTTTAAAAAAAAATATTCATGAAACATTTTGTTGAAAAATTTTGAAATTTTTTTGTTTTCTCCTTTTCTTCCCCTTCCCTCCATATTTTCCTGTTCCCCACTGACTATAACATAACCAGTTACATCCAGGTATTTATTTCACTTTTCATTTTCCTTTATTTTGCCTTTTTCCTTTTGCAACTCTGTAAGTTTTCAAAAGTGAAAAAGGTCATTTTTCTATTGAAAACAAGTTTTGAACAGAAAAAATTTGACCAGAATTGTATCCTAATTACTACACAAGGAGAACATAAACCATTCCCAAGGCAATGTCATCTTCTTTGCCATACTTCTTTATATTACTGTAAGAGCTAACTGTAACTCAGCTTTATCTATAACTTTCTGTATATTCGTATTCATATACACTATGTTCAGAGACCCCTGTACTGTGACAAGCTGGGCTTAAATATTCTGGCAACTTCATTCAATTAAAAATCACAAATTTTCATTTAAACATGCAAATGAAAAATGCAATCAGTACAGTAGCCCCTCCCTTGTTTCTTCGGATATTCAATGTATTTTATGCTGGTCTCACATTTTCAATTTTCAGTATGCCAAAGAAGCTGGAGGTTTTGGAATCCAGTTAGGTGACGATTGGGGCTTTCGGCCTTAGGGAAGCATGGGGGGCATTTTGGGCAGGGGCAGCTCCAGGCCCCAGCAGGCCAAGCGCGTGCTTGGGGCAGCATGCTGCGGGAGGCGCTATGCTGGCTGCCAGGAGGGTGGCAGGCGGCTCTGGTGGACCTGCGGAAGGTCTACCAAAGCTGCAGGACCAGTGGATCCTCCACAAGCACGCCTGCGGGAGGTCCACCAGAGCCGCCTGCTGCCCTCCCAGCAGCCGGCATAGCGCCTCCCGCGGCATGCCGCCCTAAGCACATGCTGGGGCTGCGAAATGTCTAGAGCCTCCCCTGATTTTGGGAGGATAGTTTTCCCAGGTTTCTGGGAGGGGACTTGAGCTGGTGTTATTTGATACCAGAAGGAACTCCTAGATAATTGAATCTAGCCCTTTTCGCTGCCAGCAACACCTGGCAGAAGGGTTACAGAGAAATAGTTAACAAGGTTGGTATCTAAACTGTCATCTATATGTTTTAAGAGTTAACATTTCATTGAGAAAAATGAGTCCAGTTTGTACCTCTGAGCTAATGGAAGGCGTTTTCTATAATGACAGAGAAACATTGACACAAAGATGGAGGTGGGGGCAATAAACATACTGATATCCTTTTATGAACCCAGGGAAGGAGATAGGCTTCCATCTCCAAGGATTAATAATGGAAAAGAGAACCAAGTACAATTTCTAACATGTAAATTATAATTATCTGTAATCATAATTACTGCTACTAACATGTAAGCTCTACTAGTGTGGCATTACTGGTCCCCTAATCCTCCTTCCCCCATTCCCACTGACTGATTGTTGCACCATCTTATTGAATCTTATCTTAATTAAATTTTTAAGTGATTCAGGTCAAGGACTATTTTTTACTGTTTGTACAGCACTGAGCACAATGGCGCTCAAGTGTGCTTGCATCCTTATGGAGCTACCATAATATCAATACATACAATTTTTCTTTGTTTTTACCTGTTTTTTCTCTCTCGTTCTTAGTGTTTTGTGGAACTGGAACTATCATTTGGATTTGGTGGTCAATGTGGGGATCCAGGGGCTGACTAAACACCCCAAGAGATGAACAAATCTCTACATTATGTGGAGGAAGATAAAACAGTGGGGGTTAAGTGGAACAGAGGTTCTCAAGGTAATAAAAGGCTCAAGATAGGTTGCAGCGCCTACTAGGGAAGGTCAAGAATTTTCCATTTAAAAAGCAAAGTTTTAGACTAGATTAAATCTCTTGTGGGAAAAATATCTCTGCTTTCCATGGGAACTTTCCATTTTTCATCAAAAAGCAATGCCTGGAAATGGAAATATTTCATTTCTGAGATGTCACAGTGATGTTTCCATGGCACTGTAATTGGTGAGTATTTGGGAAAGTGTTGGTAAACCTGGAAAGTCTCACAAATTTCAGCACAAACTGATTATTCATCCAAAAATCAATACCAGAAGTACATTGATCAATTTCTAGTCGCTTTCTGTTTTTAGATATTCTCTTTAATATGTTTGTCAGCCAATTAGGAAGAAAAATCAACACCGCATTACTTAGGTGAACAATCACACAACCCATATAGCAAATAATGAATAACGCATTTCCAGTACATATTGGTGAACAAATAATAACTTGTACTAAAACTCATGGACCCAGGAAATGTCATGAACACATTAACAGAACCCAGAAGTTTTTCCCAACTGAATGCTGGAATAAAACTAGGTTGAAGCAGAATGTGTTTTGGGCCTGATCCCGTGCAGAGGGTGTTATCTGGTGGTAGACACAGGCAGCTTGATTTTCCTCTTGTTTAAGAGTAAGTTAGAAATAATTCTATAGAAATCAGTGGAAACATACTGGTCTAAAGCTAGTGAAAGGGAGAGGAGAACTAGGTGCAATTTATAGAATTTAACAGGATCCAATGTACATTTGTTCCACGAGGCCAAACTCTGGGAGCTTGAGCTCACAATTTACACTGTATTGGTCATGCTGGCACCAAGAGTTTGTAGCCCAGTTAAGAGAAGCGTGGGTCATTAAACACTAGTGCAAACTCTGCTGACACCAGGGATGAATTAGGCCCCCTATGTTGTTGGATGGGATAAGGGGAAAGGAAGGTTACTGAGCCGCTCAAATCCTCTCTCCTTCATTAGGTCTCAAGCGCACAACGTGTTCAGGAGAGTGCCAGTCTAAACGGGGAGAGAGAGAAAAATGGGGTGGGGGGAGCAATGGACTTCTTGATATTTGCTTTCCCACTGGAAATTGCAACAAGACATTAAGCAACAGGGATTTGCTCTGCTCAGTTGACTTAGAACAGCTGCTCACCAATTTTTTCAGCCCCGGGAGGAAAAGCAGAACTTTGCCCTGGGTCTGAGCAGCTTTTCAGAAGCAATCCAAGTCAATCTTCCACTCAATGACTTCATTCAAAGCTGGTTTACATCATGAAGAGAAACTCCGTTTATTTATTTGTAATAACTTCGGGGTTTATGGACCTGCAAGGGGATGTAATTTAAGAAAACAGCAGCAAGCTTTTTCAAATACCAAGGTTTCAAAACAGACCCTGTGAAAAACTCATCAATGGAAAGAGTTCATTATTAAAAATAAAAAACTACAGCAAAACATCTTTGTAGAGGACTTTGGAGCGAGAGCTTCTGAAACTTTCTGTCTGCAATGCATAACCTTTAAATGGCTAAAGGAAAAGACTAGCTTCCTTCAAGGTCACTGAACTAGCTTCTGAACAGAATTGGTGATTGTAAACTACACTATCTCTACGGCACAATAAGCACATTTTAAAATACCTCACCTAGCAATTTTAAATATATAGTGTGACAGACCCAGGCCAGTGTGGTACAGGAGTCTGGTAGAGGGCAAATATACTAGTCACTTGCTGAGTAGTTTTCTATTCCCTGAGTGACTAGAGCAGGGGCTGCACTGGAGTAATCAGGAACCTGCTAGAACCAATTAAGGCAGACAGGCTGATTAGAACACCTGCAGCCAATCAAGGCAGGTTAATCAGGGCACCTGGGTTTAAAAAGGAGCTCACTCCAGTCAGGGAGGGAGGAGCTAGAGGAGAGGAAGTGCATGTGAGGAGCTGGGAGCAAGAGGCACAAGGAGCTGAGAGTGAGAGGGTGTGCTGCTGGAGGACTACAGAGTACAAGTGTTATCGGACACCAGGAGGAAGGTCCTGTGGTTAGGATAAAGAAGGTGTTTGGAGGAGGCCATGGGGAAGTAGCTCAGGGAGTTGTAACTGTCATGCACCTGTTACAAGAGGCACTATCGACAGCTGCAATCCACAGGGCCCTGGGCTGGAACCCAGAGTAAAGGGTGGGCCCGGGTTCCCCCCAAACCTCCCAACTCCTGATCAGACACAGGAGGAGTCGATCCAGACTGTGGGGAAGATCACTGAGGTGAGCAAATCTGCCAATAAGTGTAGGACCCACCAAGGTGGAGAAGGAACTTTGTCACAATAGAAAGAGAATTTAATAGCTTTGATTTTAAAAAATATTCTAACTCCCACTTCAGGCTCAGGAGTGAGAGTCAGAGACTATCTTCTGAACTCTGCCACAGAACCATTCCCACCATAGACCATTCTCCATGTGGATAGCAATACATTCCCATCCCCCAGGCATGTTTGCGGGTTTAGAATACTTTAGAAAAATCAAGAGTCTCAGCTGCTGGAAGGCAGTTTGAACTGGTGACTAAAACAGGGAACCAGCGGACAAAACCCCAGTGTTTCATTTGCAACCTACTCCATCATCTTGGGCAAGTCATTTCACCTCTTGGTGCCTCACTATCTATAAACGGGAGAATGCTTATGCCTCATTGCAATGCATGTTGGGGCTCTTGGACAGAGGATGTTGTATAAATGCATGAGCCAATATAACCAGAAAATAAAACAACACAACCCTTGTTAGTGACTCAGGCACTACCACACAGTGCATGGTTTCCATTTGTCTGACAGAACAGACTGGCCATCCACCCAACAGCATGGAACAGTGTGTGTTGTCTTACCAACCCACACAGTGCAGCCAAAGCACAGGCTGCCAAGCTACCCAGAGAGCTCATCTCAGCACACTGCTCATCCACCCATGTAACACAACACGCTGTTTCCCAACTAGACCACCATGAAACCCAGCTGTAGGGTGCAGTGACCTCGGAGCTACTAGTTTCTAATGGCTACAGCAAAGGAATGTTAACCCTTTCCTTCCTTTTTGTTAAATTCAGAGGTGGAGAGAAATCAGTATTGATAGGAGCTTGTTGGAAAGGGAGAGTGGCAGCACTGAAAGTAGGGAGAGGGAGCCAGAGAAGTTCAGCGTGAAGTATGAGAGGTTGGCATGGGAGGAAGAGCAGTGATGGGAACTGGACGGGTGGGGAGGCCATAAGGATAATTTAATAATTACCACTCTAAAAGCCTACAGAAGGAGATCCAGCTACTGCCAGGTGTGCACAGCAGAGGAGTGACCTGCTGGACTGGTGCACCTGGGACTGGTGCCAATTCTGTGAAAAGAGTGACAGTGGGCACACTGAAACCCTTTGATCTGAGTGGCATCTCAGTACTAACCAGGTAACAATACAGAGACTCTGCCCATGATGTCAGGAGTTATGGGTGCCTGTTGGGCTGAGCCAGCAATGCTAATCTATGTGGACAGCGCATATCAGACATCTCCTGTAAGGAGATCACTGTTGCTCCTTAAGATTTGACACTATAACAGGCTCTCATAGCTTTCACACTGAATACCAGTGGGGTGGCTATTACATCCATAACTCTATTGTTCACTGTATGGAGGCGTTGGAGATTTCCAATGCCATGTGTGATGACAATCTAACTTTGGAATCCCTGTATGGGCAGTACATTAGTATTATTTTGCTGTCTATGTGTTGCACGTAGTCTTGAGGATGCCAGCATACGGCTAAATCAACTCTTTATAAATCCTCAGAAATCTTCCATTGCAAATGTGGAGTGGAGGATGGTGCACTTAGTGCTTGTGAAAAGGCACTATGACAGTGCAAGAGCCTGAAGACCTCTACTTACAGAGCAAGTACAGCAACAATACAAACTTCCACATGGCACCTCAACAACAAGTCTCAGCCCTCTGGAGGGGTCACACAGGGGCAGAAGGAGAAGTCAGTCTCCATATCCATTCAGTTTTTGGCTTCTCTCATGAGAATGCTATCAGGGCTACTACCACTGTTCTCAACCCATCTCCATGCCCCTCCCTTAGTGTTACTGTTGCCCTCCTACCTGAATACCCTCCCCCTTCCAAATACAGTTGTCTTCTCCAAGCTCTCAAGACTGTTTATTTTCTCTTCTCAGTTGCAGTAGTCCTGAAACATCCCAGAATCCATCTGGGCATGACAGGAGCAAAGCCGCCTTCTGGGGGTCATTAGGGTTGTTGAGGTGGGCAGGCAGCAGATGGAAAGTGAACGAGTTCAGGAACTCTGAGAAATATGAGTAAGGAAGCAGGGAGGCAGACAATGGGAAATAAATCTAGATAAATAAGAGGCTTTTTTTTCTTTTGCTCCATCATGCTTTGCATTAGGGTGGGAACCCCAGTTCTGGAAGGGAAAGAATTGCCCTCTTGCAAATGACCCCCTTGAATCAGGAGCTTTACCAAGGTAACTACCCCAGTAGCAGTGAAATAAGGCAGGATATTAAAAACCATATCATTAAAAAACCTCTCCCCTCCCCCTGTCCCAAGCCTATGGCAACATTCACAGCTGACAAAATGTGCCTTCCAAATAAAAACGAGTATACATTATGCACCTTCTGCTACGCCTGGGATGGACGTTTGGGAGCTTCCCTTCCCAAGCCCATCCCCTGCTGCTTTGGGGCAGAGTGTTCAGCTTTCCCACCAGGATGAGTAAGGAAAATGCCTTGTTTGGGCTCACAGACTGAATTGTTTTCCCAACAAAGCCTCAGCTTGGTTCAGGCAACCCTGATATTCCCAAGTTTTCCAGGGCTTTTTTTCCTGCGCGAAGAACACATCACCTAGTGTCTGCCAGGCTTCTGCTTCTTGTTTGACATCCCTTATTTACAAAGCAAACAGAATGTTCCTTTTAACACACATCATGCTAAGTTTATTAATGAAGAAAACAATCCCAGGGGGTCAACCCAGGGGACCCTTGAAACCTGCCAGCAAAAACTCTTCAAACGCTCAACGCGTCAGATCCTCCAAAACGATATTTCACACAATGAAGTAAAAATAATATTTTCCTTTTGGCCTTTCCAGCCGCTTTTGGGGCAAGCAGACAGAAATTATTTTCTTACTCTGCTCCCAGAGCAGAGATCTGTATGAAGCTGCGTTTATTTGTTTAACACGATGATTTCATCCTAAATGTCTCGACAGCAAATAGTTGGTGGTTTAATAAAGGCCCTTTGAAAGAAGGGCCTAAGCAGTTATTTGTACAGGGAAAATGCAAAGTATGCAGCTCTCAGGAGGAGAGCTAGAAATGGCTGTTGTGATTAAGGGGGTGCGGGGAGGACCCTGAACTCCTCTCCATCTGCGAGGGGAGAACAGTAACTCCTGGGGCTCTGTTTCCTCATACTGAGCTGCCACATCTGACTATAGGGATGGAAGGAGTCTGACCTTATTATTAACAAATGACTGATACTCCCTCTCCACCCCAAAGCAAATACTTTTACAAAAGACAAAGGACCCATTCTTTGTACATTGCCATTAGATTATGAAAATAATAAAATGAAGATAAACACACTTGTATTGGCTTGTGGGACCAGTACAGTAATCTGGAGGGAGAAATATATGCTGAGGCTGCTAGAATAAATCCTCAGACTTTACGGGGCTAACTCATCATGGGCCAGGTTTTCCAAAGGTGAGTATAGGATTTGCACCTACCAAATGCCCATGTGCACCTGTTGTGCCTACATAAACTCTCGTGTGTATCTGCAAAAGTATCATTAACAGAGTGGATGCACACAAACACAACTGGGACTGCAAATTACCCTATTTGCACACACAAATGCCTGTTTACAGGAACAATGGGGCCACACACAATTTTTGTGGATGCAATTAATACATGCTGTGTGGCAAAATTTGGCTCTAAAGGCACAGAGAAATAAAATCTTGGAGATATTTCATTTGGACTGTTTTTCATCTGGCTGTGTAGTATTCTTTGTTTGGTTCTGCATGTGAGAGCAAACAGTCATCTGATTCTTGACCTTGTATTTGCCTTTAAGTAGATGTGTGTCTGAACCACAGAGATTGGATCAAGATCAAAATCCAGGTCCAAACATTCCCAAAGTTCAATGTTTTTTGGATCTAAGATTTGATATTGGCCCACTTCTAATTTAAATGTCCTTTTAAAAAAGAAAAATGCAACCAGTACTGTTTGATGCTTGACAGTAGTTCTAAGATCTATCAGAACTTCATTATGCATAAATTATGGAGTTTGGATTAATGGTTCATCTTAGTTTAATGTTCAGATTTTTTTAATATGTTGTACAATGTAATAACAATTACCCATAGCTATAAGTAATGAACCAGGCCAAATTCAGTTCTTTTAACCAGGTGGAAGTTTGGAGTAACTCTACCGAAGTTGAAGATACCTCAGAGGAGTTAGTCCAAGTTTTGTTTGGCATAAAACTGAGAACACAATTTGTTTCATAAGTTTGCAAATATTTTTGTCATATATAAGGGGAAAACATTTCTTGACAAATTCATTGTGAGTGTTTTAATTGCCTTTTCGCCTTCTGTTAATGATATTACTTACACTATCACTGACATTTGAAACAAAGTTAATGGAAGGGCTTCAGAGGATTTGAGCTTTTGTCTAAGGAACACTGTGGCACTTTGATGTGAAAAATAGTTGGGGGGTGTCCTTTATCTTACCCAATATGTTCAGATTGTGCAATTTAGAGTGACGCATATGGCAGCAGAAGTGTTGCAAAATTCAGTACCATCTATTAATGCAATATTCAGCAAAACATATTATATATTATTTGGCTATGAACTGTACAATAATTGCAAACAGTCAAATAATGAAAAGAAGGGATCCAAACAATATGGATGTCCTAAACTTTAAAAATGTGGGGAGAATGCATAATATGGCCACACAAAAGTGGGACTATGGGGTAGAAGGGAAGTTAAATAACATGGCATGCGTCCTGTGTGAATGTGCAAAGTAACTATAGATTCTTTAGAATGGAGATTGTGGGCTTGCTTTCAGTTTTACTCAAAGCAGCATAACTGAGATCAGAATCTGGTCCATTGTAATTGAAGTGTTTGTAAAGTGACATTGACATTTATTCTACAGGAGAAATATTAACAGGAGCTGGTTGAATGGTGATAATTGAACACTAAAATTTGTAAATGTACGGGAGAGGAGTTGGCTTGGTGAGGGATTTAGAAACCAGTCCTATCAGCTGAGCATCTATTCGGTTCAGAAATATTCAGTCAACAGCATGAGTGAGCAAATGGCAACTTGAACTTTGAGTCATGTGACTTAGTTTCTGGTCCACGATTGGATGACCTAAGCTGGACACAACTCTTTGGAGGTTTGATTGTCTCTGGTGGAATTGAGAGTGTGAGCACTTTTTGAGAGAGTTGCCAGGACATATTAACAGAGAAGCAGGAGCCCTAGGGAATTGACAGATGAAGGAGATTTATAAACATCTCTTTCCAGCTGGTTTCTCACAGCACTAGTGAATCCAATTATATGTATTTGACCAAATCATCCAGACCACCTCTGAAGTGCTGTGAATTCATTCATGAATACCAATGCAAGAGGGCAAGGGGCTCACTGCTGTCTGGTAGTGAGTTTCAGCTGGCCTGACCAGTTGAATGTACCCCAACTTACTAACGTCATAACTTCTATCTAAAAGGTGCTATATAAGACATCAATAGAAAGCTAATATCTTAACGATAATTAATATTATTGCATGATGTATATACGGAAGACAAATTCAAAATGACAAACATTGGGAATTATGTTCTGAAAGTGTGTCTGCCAGGCAGGGCTAACGTAACCCCACCCCAGACAAAGAAATGTAGTTCTGCCATCTGGAAGATATTTCTAAGGTACATTGAGACAATGGGAATACAATTGACATAGAAAGTAAACAGGAGCATCATGCCAGCAAGGGGAGGACACAACCACTCAGCATCACAGCACAGGGAGGAGATAGCAGGAAGCAGATCAATGTACATTTTAGCAAACACCAGCATGGGAAGAAGCCAGCCTGGAACTTCCTCTACTTGGACACTATATGTTGTTTTCCTCACAGCTTGAATGAACTTTACTTTGGAGTGTAATCTTCAGGAGAATCGATTTTCAAAGGTCCCCTGGACTATAAAAGAGAGAGGCAAAGAATCCCAAGTTGTCTTTCATCTAAGATGACAAAGAAAAAGAGCACTTTGGACTTTGTGGGAGAAACTTACCAGAGGGTTTGGTCAGCCATCTAGCTGGAAGATACATTGTTCAAGGTATTTTCCTTTCCAAAGGCTGTAGCTTTGTGTGTTAGACAGCGTTTTTTCACTCATATTTACTTGTAACCATTTCTAACACTTCTCTTATACTTGAATTCACTTAAAATCCTATTTCCTTTCATTAATAAACTTGTTTTATTTTTAATCCTAACACCACAGTGCTGTGTTTGAATTAGTGTTTGTTAACCCTGGTCAATGGGATAAGCTGTGAAGTTTGTCTCTTTTAAGGTATTCTGAGTATTCCAGGACAGGGCAAGGCACTTCAGGGCAGATGGTTTTGGGGAAATTCAGGACAGAAAGTGTGCTGGGGTCACCTCTGCATAAGGTAACTGTGTGAGAGATTCTACAGTGGTGCTGCTGTGTTTGCAGACAGGCTGCTGGAATCAGAGTTGCTGAGTCAGAGCAGTTGAATGCACAGACACTCAGTGCATGCTTGTCTGCAGGTTGTTAGTGTCCAGGCTGTGAGTCACAGCAGTAGAGCATTTATGGTGCCTGAAGTTAAAGTGACACAACCCCTCAGTGCTCTGGTTTGCATCCCAGATTTTGTGACAACCAATGAGACAAAACATGGTCAAAATTGTACCAATGTTTCCCACACAAAATTCTCTGTTACTCACACACTCTAGGGGCACCCACCTTTACCCAGTTCCTAGGGCTCAAGGCGTAACCCTCTTAATTTAGGCACCCATTCTTACCCTTCCGTGGGCTTAGGGCATAACCTACACTCTGTGGGTTTGTGGGATCTTTTACCAGTGAAAGAGCTTTACATAGTAATATCCTCCTTAACCTTTATTTATTAACAATCACCAAAAGAGAATACACATGCTAAGAATATAATGCTCACAACTCCCAATAAGGCAGATAAACTTTTCTTGATGGCCTGTCAGGATCAGGTCATCTGGGGACTTCAGCTTCTGCATGGTGTCATTAGCAGAGTACTGAGGTCTGGCAGCTCTGATCTCGGGACTGTGTCCTGGAGTTCGTTCCAAATAACCTCCTTTTGGTCTCCAGTTTATATAGTGAAACATGCTTAGCTATACCTTAACACATCATTTTACTAAAATATTGCTAAACAATCTTCTAAACAATCCTAATATATTGTAAAACAAATCCTTTTACCAATCATACCCCACAACCTTAATTGAGTTACACTTAGCAAAATTAATTATGTAACAGACAGAAACAATCAAAGAACCAGACAGACCATACAGATAAACAGTAAAGAAGTAGGGACCAGAAAAGCAAAACAATAGAAGTATAGATTTTACAGTCACAACTGTTGATAAGTGATTTCTTGCCAGACAGACACTATCAAACAAAGTTTTCTTTAACCATCTTATGCTCTGTTTCTTTATCTGGTGATGACGGGTACTATTAGGACAGGATCACCTTCCTAACAGCCCGATAGTACATTGTTTTAATGTAATTTAGATGGAATGTGAGGATGTGACTTTCTGCTTCTCAGCTAATGGCTGCTGCTTTCTGCAGAAAAAGGTCTTAGTCCTTAGAATATGGCTGCAGGAAAAGGCCTTATCCTTACACCACAGCGAAATTTTCAGAATATTCACATTTCCCCCCCACTGTCCCAGCAGTCTGCAGCTAGTTCTTAGAACCGTTCTGCATACATTTTTTAAAATAGTTTGATCACAGCTTGCTATTTTTCTAAGACTGAGATGGTGATCCAGGACCTATAATTCACACTTTATACTAATATTCCACATAAAACAGCTTTACAAAATACAGGCTTCCTGTAAGTTTGAAAAATAATGTGCTTCCTATTAAATCAACCACTTGTGCAAAAATGACAAAAAACCCAGCTGGGAATAGTTCTGGAGTCCTCAATCATTTACAATACAGTACATGTAATTTCTAAGGTTCAAATCAGTCTTTCTACTTAGTTTGTTGTAACGCTGACAAATCAAAACCACAAAGAGGTAGTGTGATGGGGAAAGTTGAAGCTGCATAACAAAGAGAAGCCTGGTTGGCTGAGAGTATGTACTGCATCTAGAGGTTTACCTGGTCTGTTATTCCATATATATGAGGCTGAATTTTGCTAACGCTCTATAAAAAGGTGTCTAATCATAAGAGTTGCTGAGCAGTCCCAATTCCCATTGACTTACATGGGGCTGGAGGCCAGAGAGCACTTTATAGGATTGGGCACTTGATTTCAAATACATTTGTATTAAATTAGGCCATATCTATACATACAGCGCTGCAGCAGCACAGCTGTACGAATGCAGCTGCACCGCTGCAGTGTATCTGGTGAAGATGCTCTAGGCCAACTGGAGAGAGCTCTCCTGTCAGCATAAAAAAATCCACCTCCATGAGCAGCAGAAGCTATGTTGGCGGGAGAAGCTCTCTCACCAACATAGTGCTGTGTACACAAACGCTTATGTCGATGTAATTTATGTCGCTGGAGGGGAGGGGTGGTTTATTCACATCCCTGAGCAGTGTAAATTATGCTGACATAGGTAAAGTGGCTAGGTGTCCAGTTTTCTATTAGAACACCTGATCGAAAAGGGACCTTGGCAGCTCCGGTCAACACTGCTTACCGAGCCATTAAAAGTCCAGTTAGCGGTGCTGCAGTGCTAAGGCAGGCTAGTCCTTACCTGTCCTGGCTGGCTCCATGCTGCATCTTGGAGAAGGCCAGCAGGTCCTAGGCAGGGTGCCATGGGGCTCCACACACTGCCCCCACCCTGAGCACCGACTCCACGCTCCCATTGGCTGGGAATTGGCCAATGGGAGCAGGGGGGATGGTACCTGCAGGTGAAAGCAGCATGTGGAGCCTCCTGGCCCCCCCGCCTAGGACCCAGACCTGCTGGCTGTTTCCAGGGTGCGTGCAGCAGGGTGCCAGGACAGGCAGGCAGCCTGCCTTAGAGCCCCCGCCCCCCCTCCCATTGTGCCTCTGACAAGGAGCTGACCGAGGTAAGCCCACACCCTGACCCTCACCCCAGAGCCCTCACCACCTCCTGCACCCCAATCTCCTGCCTCAGCCCACAGCCCCTTCCCACACACCAAATTCCTTGGCCCCACACCCCAACCTGGAGGCCTCTCCTGCACCCCAAACTCCTCCTACCCAGCCCCACTACAGAGCCCTCACCACCTCCCTCACCCCAACTTCCTGCCCCATACTGGAGCCCCCTCCTGCATCCTGAATCCATAGGTGCTGGGACCAAGGGTGCAGGGGGTGCTACAGCACCCCCTGGCTTGAAGTGGTTTCCATCATATACAGGGCTTTACAGTTTTGTTCAACAGCTCTCAGCACCCCCACTATAAAAATTGTTCTAGCACTTCTGCCTGAACTCCTCATTTCTGGCCCCATCCTGGAGCCTGCACCCCCAGGTAGAGCCCTCACCCCGCTCCCATACCCCAAAACCCCCTGCCCCAGCCCAATGAAAATGAGGAAGGGTGGAGGAGAGCAAGCCACTGAGGGAGGGGGAATGTAGTGAGCGGGGGGCAGGGCCTCAGGGAAGGGGCGGGGCTAGGGTGTTCAGTTTTGTGCAACTAGGCCATGTCTACACTTATCGGGGATTGACGCTGCTGCAATCAATACAGCGCGGGTCAAAGACCTGCTAAATCAATGGCAGAGCACTCTCCCGATGACTCTGCTACTCCAGCAGAACGAGAGGTGTAAGATAAGTCCACAGGAGAGCATCTCCTGTTGATGCAGTGTGGTGTAGACACCGCAGTAAGTCGACCTAAGCTATTATTCATGTAGCTGGAGTAGAGTAATTTAGGTCGACTTACCCCAGTAATGTAGACAAGGTTCCAGTGTGTATCTTCATGGGCACTCAAGTCCTGACATTTGAAAAAGTTGGGTTTGAATGAACCCATTTCTCCATAGCAAAATCTCACTGAAAACCCAAAGGCCAGGATTGTGTTCAACTGGTTCTTTCATGTTCACTCAGATTCATCGGAATCCATGTGCAATTAGTGTCCAATATTAGAACACCATGCAGCTTATCCCTGTACATTGCTAAGCAAACACAGTTCAAACTTACCAGCAATAGCAGACTGGGGACATATGTGGGTAGCCTCATAAAGCAAAAAAAAATTGTAAAGATCTTTGAACAGTTCAGAGAGACCCAAAAAAAGAAGTTCTAACAAACCACTTCTGCTTCATGAATGGAAGTCCAACTCAAATCAAAGCTGGTTTTGAATGCTTGGTGGTTTGAAATAAACATTTCACACAACTCTAATTATTGTACATTGACATGAGGCTGCCTGAATCCTATTCTATGCTGCAGTTTCTATCATTGCTATTACCAGGGGAGCTGCATGGGTGATGAAATACAAGTACCATGTTTCTCAGGATAGATGCAGCCCTTACGAAAGGGAGAGCAGAAGTTTTCTCTAAATCCCGATGACTTTTTCAAATTGAAGTCTGTGAGGTGTTCTCTGCATGTGGTACCTACTCCTGCAGTCCTTGCTTAGGCAAAATTCCAAACAATTTCAATACTGGTGGACTAGAAACCCTTCTTGTTTTTGTTTTCATTCGTGTTTGGTGTCCTCAGAAGCATATTCAGCTCTTATGGGGTGCTGAAAGGAGGAAAGTGTTCACCAAAAACCAACCCACTCCCAGATCTGAAGTGGATGGAGGGGAAACTCCCATTATCTCTAGCTGCAAGGGAGAGATTTGGCAAGGAAGCAATTTCAGTGTAGAATGTTCCTTTAAATAGAATCCAAATCAATCAGGGTTCCAAGTGACATACAGGTTTGTGTTAATAAGGGTTAAACCCCTTCTATCAAACAGCTGTAATAGTTCATTACTGTCAAGCAAAATTCTTATTGACTTTGGGACTTGGCTGTGTAAGAACATCAGACTTTCACTCTGTATCTTTAACTTCTGACAATATAAAATTAATAAGCAGGATCAATACTGTACATTAGAAATGAACTAGCCAATACTAATAGTTAAAAAACTATAAACCGTCAAGTATCTGCATGAAGTTTGCAGTTCTTCAACTGAATGTCACAGCACAGACTTGCCTAACTTTGACAGTGAAACCACAGAACAATAAATACTTACAGCATAATCCAATAATTCTATTTACAATAATTAACCCTTTTAATTATTTACAGAGTGCCACACCAAAGCAAATGCTGAAGGAATCTGAAAGCTGTTAAAGACTGAAAATAATTAGAGGCCAGAGAATATTTCTAAAAAGTAATGTGAACGGTATTTTAGCTAAAGAACTTATTGTGGAAATCTAATTAAAGGTTTGCATTCTCGTGAGTAAAAAAGCCTGAACATTTTCCTAATCTTGGCCAGCATGTTATTCTGTGCCTTCATATCTATTTTCCACATTGTCAAATCAGTCAACACAGGTAACGTTACCTCTTACCATCTTACCTCTCCAAAATACAAAAGTTGTGGAATTCAAGTTCTATATAACAATTTTTGTACTTTATTCTAGTTAGCTAATGACGGGATTATAGTATTAAATTCTGTAGTCATAAGACTTTAGAAAGGCAATGTTTTAAACAAAAAATATTATGTAATTCTATTATATTATTAATTTTTGTATTTCATTCATTCTTTTTACTTTAAGAGCTGACAATTTAAATCATATCCTATCAGTCACTAAACTTATACATTTTCATATCATGTTACTTTAAAGTATAATCTGCCTTTTGCATCACTTCTCTCTCCTTCCTTTTAGTCCTTTACCTATTAAATCAATGGGTAAGAAAAAGAAAACAGAAGGCAGGAATAGTTCAGTGCCTTCTCATTGTAGTCAGGGGCCTCAAAACTGAAAACCTTGGAATGAAGTTCATAATAAAATCATCTTTTAGACAGCACACATATCAAAAACCCTTGTTTGCCATAAAATTATTTCACTTGAAAGGGTTAACTGATGCATGACAAAGATACTGTTAACAATTCATAATGAAATGGCTACATTTCTGTTGATAAATATTGTTTTGATACCAGATGCCTAAGGAAGCCATGTCATCATTAGTATCAATAATGGAACAGATTCTGGCTTCTACCGTGTCCAAATGCAATCATGCATGGACATGTGATTTGCCCACCTGACTCCAAACACTATCTTCTCACCTGTGATTTTCCACTAGCTATGCTGAGGGCTTCATTTGAAACAACGAGTTTCCTTCCACATTGCAGAAACTATAAAAGGCCCTGGAAACACCTCCATTTTGCCTCTTTCCTGCTTAAACCTCTGGACTATGGACTTATATTAGTGGGAGCATTCAAACCAAGGGACTGAGGTCCTTCCAATGATTTGGATGCAACCAGAGACTTGACTTAAACCAGCAGTTTATTCCATCACTACTACAAGCCTGAACCAAGAACTTTGCATTTACTATATGTGATTCCTTTAACCAATTTTAACTCTCACCTTTCTTTCTTTCTTTCTTTCTTTCTTTCTTTCTTTCTTTCTTTCTTTCTTTCAATAAACCTTTAGTCTTTAGATATTTAAGGATTGGCATCAATGTGATTTTTGGGTAAGATCTGAGTTATATATTGACCTGGGTGTGTGGCTGGTCCTTTGGGATCAGAAAAACCTTTTGTTTGATTAGGCTGGTTTTAAAGAACCACTCATCTTTAAATCCAGTGTTTTTGGTGGTGATACAAGGACTGGAATACCTAAGGAAACTGCTTTCCTGACTTCTTATTAGACTCATAGACTTTAAGATCAGAAGGGACCATTATGATCATCTAGTTTGACCTCCTGCACAATGCAGGCCACAGAATCTTACCCATCCACTTCTATAACAAACCCCTAACCTATGTCTGAGTTATTGAAGTCCTCAAATTGTGGTTTGAAGACCTCAAGCTGCAGAGAATCCTCCAGCAAGTGACCCATGCCCCACGCTGCAGGGGAAGGTGAAAAACCTCCAGGGCCTCTGCAAATCTGCCCTCGAGGAAAATTCCTTCCCGACCCCAAATATGGCGATCAGTTAAACCCTGAGCATGTGGGCAAGGCTCACCCACCAGCAGGACCGGTGCTAGGGGTTTGAACGCCCTAGGCGGACGGCAATTTCGCCGCCCCGCGGCTCCGCTTGAGCTGCCACAGTGGTGCCTGCAGAGGGTCCGGTGCTCCGTGGCTCCGGTGGAGCTGCCGCAGTCGTGCCTGTGGGAGGTCCACCGGAGCCGCGCGAGCAGCTGACTATCCGCAGGCACGACTGCGGCAGCTCCACCGGCGCCACGGAGCACCGGACCCTCCACAGGCACCACTGCGGCAGCTCCACCGGAGCCACCTGCCACCCCCTCCGGCAAAACGGCACCCACCATTTATTCTGGCACCCTAGGCGATTGCCTAGGCTGCCTAAATGGTAGTGCCGGCCCTGCCCACCAGCACCCAGGAAAGAAT
This sequence comes from Gopherus flavomarginatus, assembly GCF_025201925.1. NCBI lineage: Eukaryota > Metazoa > Chordata > Testudines > Testudinidae > Gopherus > Gopherus flavomarginatus. The sequence continues at coordinate 50,035,806 of NC_066619.1, forward strand.
TCTCTGCAGTAACTCAGATCCCATCCCATCTAATATCCCATTACAGATCACTGGGCATACTTACCTGCTGATAATCAAAGATCAATTGTCAAAATTAATTGCCAAAATTAGGCTATCCCATCATACCATCTCCTCCATAAACTTATCAAGCTTAGTCTTAGCCAGTGTGGTGAGAGAGAAGTTTACTGTTGTTGCTGGTTTGGTATATCTTATGGGGGAATAACCACCAGTGTTGGGGTGTATCTGCCCTATTTCTCAGCAGTTTATCCTGAATTTGGTATTCTCAGTTGTGAGTTTGAGAGTTTGGGTTTATGGCTCAGTTTTTTAAAGGTACTTAGGTGTTGCTGTGCTAAGCTTTGTAATATTTAACTGATTTAAGAGCCTAAGTCTCATTTTCAAAATGGATTTCGTCACTTAAGTCTAAATCCCATTGACAGACGATGGGGTTTAGACTCCAAAGTGCCTAAATTCCTTTTGAAAGTGAGATTTAGGCTCCTAACGCGGGTGTTGCAACAATGAAATCAGCAACAGCTAAATACCTTTAAAATTCTGGGGCTAAATGCCTTGCCTAAGGTTACAGAGGAAGTTAGTGCTAGAGCTAAAATTCAAACCTACAGATTCCAGGTTTCCTGTCCTATGCTCTCAGACAACTAAACCATATCACTCTCATTTTTAAAAAATAATGATATGGTAAACAAAAGTAAGGCTCCTTTAAGTACAAGGGGAAAAAATGCAAGCATGCACTTTGCACAGAAGCAGATATTATTTACATGAAAACAACACCACTTTACAAGATTGGTTTTCATTGAGGTTTATATAATCAGTTAGACTAATTTTTTTTCTTGGCACTCACAAAATGATAATGTAAGCTTTCAAAAGCAGTTGTACTACTTTGGTGAGGATCATACTATGACAGACATAATATCTGAAAAAAATTATATGGTAGTCTAAACCCAGAGGGGAAAACATCATTCAGCTTTGAAGAATTCATACAAAAAATCTTGGATCTGAGACTACAGTATCTATTATAAGAAATAAGTTAGATTCACAGGAATCCATGTCATGTGCCATCTTAGAAAAGGGCCAATTTTCAAAAAGGGCAACCAGGATGATCCAGGTCACTATTGGTCAGTTAGGATTCAGTTGATAAAGAAGGAGGGGAATATAATTAAAGCCAGTGAACATAGTTTTACAGAAAGTAAGTCTTGTCAAACAAACTTGATTTCATTCTTTGATGAGATTGCAAGTTTGGTTAATTAAGGTAACTGCAGATGTTACATACTTAGAATTTGGTAAGGCGTTTGACCTAATACTACACAACATTCTGATTTTTAAAATTGGCACTATACAATGTCAACAGAGCACATGTTGAATGGATTAAGAACTGACTAACTGACAGCTCTCAAAAAGCAGTTTTCAGTGGGGAATCATCACAGATTGGCACTAGGCCCAATGCTATTCAACATTTTCATCAATGGTCTGGCAGCAAATATAAAATCACTGATGATAAAATTTTCAGAAGACAAAAAGATTGGTGGAGTGGTAAATGATGAGGATAGGGCAGTCATAAAGAGCCATTTGGATGGCTTGGTAACCAGGCTGCATTCAAACCAAATACATGTTAATACAACCAAATGCAGAATTATGCATCTAGGAACAAGGAATCTAGTCCATGCCTAGGAATGGGGGATTGTATCCTGGAAAGCAGTGACTCTGAAGAGGATTTAAGGGTCGTAGTGGATAATCAACTGAATGTGAGCTCCCAGTGTGATACTGTAGCAAAAAGGGCTAGTGCAATCGTTGGTTGTATAAACGGGGGAGCGGCAAGTATGAGCAGGGAGGTGATTTTACCTTTGTCTACAGCATTCATGAGACAGATACTGCAATACTGCATCTGGTGTCCATATATTAAAAAAGAGTGCTGAAATATTGGAGAGGGTGCAGAAAAGAGACACAAAAATGATTCAAGAAATGGAGAAAATGCCTCACAGTGAGAGATTTAAAGAGCTCAATCTGTTTATCTTATCACAAAGATTGAGCACTAACTTGATTATGGTGTATAAGGATCTTCCTGGGGAGAAAATCCCAGGTATAAAGGACTCTTTAATCTAGCAGAGAAAGTCATAACAAGAACCAATGGCTGGAAGGAAGCTGAAGCCAGATAAATTCAAAGTAGAAAAAAGGCACAAATTTTGAACCCAAAGGGTAATTAAACATGTGAACAAACTGCTAAGGAAAGTGGTTGATTCTCCATCTGTTGATGTCTTCAAATCAAGACTGTATATTTTTTCTGGAAGTTATGTTTTAATCAAACACAAGTTCTTGGGCTCAATACGGGGTAATGGAGTGAAAAGTAATTGCCTGTTGTAGTGGGGTGATCACCCCGCTCCGGAAGAGTGAAAGCAGCCCTGGAGAGGGCTGCAGCAGAGTAAGAAGGATTAAGCTGGGAAAGCTAAGGGGGTAGCTGGTTTAATGAGGGCCCTGCTGGCCCTTATAAGAGGGCTGAGGACAGAAGCCAAAAGACAGTCTCTCTCTAGCTATGGAGGGACATGGGCTTGGCTGCTGAGGAGCTTAGAATAGGGTACCTAGAGTGGAGCAGGGCTGGGAGAAGGCCAAGGAGTTGGGGAGCTCCAGCCTGGAAACTCTCCAGGCTGCAGGCCTTGTTAAAGGCTGAGAAGGGTATTGGGGTTGCAGAGGCCTAGCCCAGGGTAGGCAGAGGCAGCAGGTCCAAATCCCCCTTGCCAACGATGAGTGGCCTTTACAGACTGCAGTCTTCCCCAGTAAACAGGGGCTAGATGGTGACTGGCAGTAGCCACTGAGGTGAGGTGGGGATAGGGGCTTGGGGGTTCCCCAGGGAGGGTCTATGGGGGTACTGCCAGGGGGTGGCACCCAACATAAAGGGGCACTGGGGTCCAGGAGGGACATGGGGGCCAGCGGTAAGTGGGACATCAGCCAACAAAGGGGGAATCTGGAGCTGGAAAAGCTAATTCCCTGGACAATCAGCAGGAGGCATCACAGCGGTGAGTCGTCGCCCCGCTACACCTGTTAAACAGGAATCAGACGTAATAATCTAGTGGACCCTTCTAGCCCCAAAACTCTATGAATCCACAAAAAACAGCATAAAAAATTAAATGTATAATAAAGTGAAAAAGAGGGACGTTTATAGCAATGACTATAAATTAGCACTTATGAAATGCAGAAAAACGTTACGGGCAGCTAAAGGCATTAGTGAAAAATCTATGGCTGATAGGGATCAGGATAAGAAGAAGGAATTTGTAAAATATGTCATGAGTAAAAGAAATCCTATCAATGGTTAGGTTCACTAATAGATAGGGATGTTAAAATTGTGAATCATGATGCAGAAAAGGCAAAAGTGTTTGATAAATATTTCTGTTCTTTGTCTGGAAAGTACTGGATGATATATTATATAGATAAAGAAATTATTTCACTGTATATAACATTAACAAGCCATTACTGGAATACTGTGTCCAGTTCTGGTGTCCGCACTTTTTAAAGGATTTGGACAAATTCAGAAGGATTCAGCAAAAAGTTAGAAAAATTATTTGAGATATAGAAAACCCACCTTACAGTGAGAGACTTAAAAAGCTCAATTTATGTAATTTATCAAAAGGATTTTATGGAATGTGTGTGAGTTGTTATATGCATTAATCTCACTTACAACATCTGTATTCCATATTGTAAGATAACTGAGTCTTTACACTGTAGCCTCTGTAACTTGTATAAATCACCAGACAGGAGAGAGATATTAACTAGTGTGAAATGCTGGTCTCCAACAGAAGGGGTTATATCCTGCGCAGCAAGAAAGGCCCAATGGCACTAGATAGACTAGAGTGGAATATTAATGAGGACGATATACTTTGTTGTTTACTCCCGCTCCCCATTAAGATGGGTTTTGCAAGTGAATTCCTCCCAACAGATGAGTTTGCAGCTCAAAACAGAAGGAGTGAAGGGAATAAAAACCACTAACAAGGAGAACTGGATCTCATTGCTGCTTGGACTCTGGGGGATAGTTTTCTAGGCATAAGCAAGGGATCCCCAGCTACCAAGTCTAGATTAACCCTAAAGGACATAGAGCTTTCTTATTATAGACGCATATATTATCTTTTTAAATTTAAGATTTGTGTATATATGTTTACCTGCTTTAACCTTGTAAATAACCCTCTTATCTCCTTTTCCTATTTAATAAATCTTTAGATAGTTTATTGTAGGATTGGATGCAAGCATTGTCTTTGGTTTGAGATCTAAAGTGCAGTTGACCTGGGGTAAGTGACTGATCCTTTGGGACTGGAGGCTGAATGCTGCTGTGATTCATGGTGTAAGGGACCATCTATCACAAAGGCAGGCTTACCTAGGGGACAAGATAGATCAGCATGCCCAAGGAGACTGTTTGTGATTCCATGTTAAGGCTGTTATAGTGCCTGTGGAATTTACACTTGATAATTGGCTGGTGAAATGTAAATACAGAACTCACAGCCAATTTGGGGTTGATACCCTGGTTCTTAGCAGTCTGCCCTGATGTTGGTACCCATTCTCTTGAGTCACTGCAGGACAGCTTGACTTCTTGATCACAATCTATAAATATCTACACTGGGAGAAAATTTCTGATAGTACAGGGCTCTTTAATCTCTCAGACAAAGGCTTAGCAAGATCCAATGGCTGAAAGCTGAAACTAGACAAATTCAGGCTAGAAGTAAGGTACACATTTTTAACAGTGAGGGTAATTAAGCATTGGAACATGTTACGTAGGGATATGGAAGACATGTGAAGTCTTTAAGTCAAGATGGGGTGTTTTCTAAAAGACGTTCTAGCTCAGGGGTGCCCAACCTTTGCCCCCCTGCCCAGAGCATTTCATCAGGCTCGCAGCCTGCTTCAACACAGTATACTAGTGCTTTGTCATCATGTGGACATTATTTTAGTTTACACAAGTCTGTAAATAGGTTGTTTCTATGTACAGTATTACATACAGTATATAAATACATTTGAAACAAGCTGAACTTAAAAGCTAAACCAGTACAGGTAATTTTAAAACTTATTAAAATATGTGGAATCCGTTTGACCCACACAAGGTCTTGCTTAGGTTAATGTGGCCCTCCTGTGTAATTAGGTTGGGCACCACTGTTATAGCTCAACCAGAAATAATGGGCTTGAAGCAGGAATCATTTGATGAAATTCTATGACTTGTGTTATGCAGAAGCATTCCTTCTGGCCTTAAAATCTACTAATCTATAGTACATAAAAATGGCCTTACTGGGTCAGACCAAAGGTTCATCTAGCCCAGTATCCTGTCTTCCGACAGTGGCCAGTGCCAGGTGCCCCAGAGGGAATGAACAGAACAGGTAATCATTTAGTGATCCATCCCCTTTTGCTCATTCCCAACTTCTGGCAAACAGAAGCTAGGGTCACCATTCCTGCCCATCTTGGCTAATAGCCATTGATGGACCTATCCTCCATGAATTTATCTAGTTCTTTTTTGAATGCTATTATGGTCTTGGCCTTCACAACATCCTCTGGCAAGAAGCTCCACAGATTGACTGTGTGTTGTGCAAAGAAATACTTCCTTTTATTTTTTTTTAAATCTGCAGCCTATTAATTTCATTTGGTGACCTCTAGTTCTTGTGTTATAAGAAGTAGTAAACAACACTTCCTTATCTACTTTCTCTACACCATTCATGATTTTACAGACCTCTCCCCTTAGCAATCTCTTTTCCAAGTTGAAAAGTCCTCGTTTTATTAATCTCTCCTCATATGGAAGTCATTCCATATCCCTAATGATTTTTATTGCCCTTTTCTGAACCTTTTCCAATTCCAATATATCTTTTTTTTTTTTTTGAGATGGGGTGACCACATCTGCACACAGTATTCAAGATGTGGGCATACCATGGATTTTATATAGAGGCAACATGATATTTTCTGTCCTATTATCTATCCCTTTCTTAATTATTCCCAGCATTCTGTTTGCTTTTTTGACTGCCGCTGCACATTGAGTGGATATTTTCAGAGAACTATCCACAATTACTCCAAGATCTCATTCTTGAGTGGTAACAACTAATTTAGACCCCATCATTTTATATGTATAGTTGGGATTATGCTTTCCAATGTGCATTACTTTACATTTATCAACGTTAAATTTCACCTGCCATTTTGTTGCCCAGTCACCCAGTTTTGAGAGATCCTTTTGTAGCTTTTTACAGTCTGCCTGGGTCTTAACTATCTTTAGTAATTTTGTATCCTTTGCACCTCACTGTTTACTCCATGGGTCTCAAAGTCCCGGCCTGAGGGCATCTGCAGCCCGAGAACCTCCCCAATATGGTCTATGGGACTCCAGCAATTTTGGGGCCGGATCTCTCCCTTGGCCCTACCCAGAAGCGTCACCAGGGTTTTTGACACCCTAGGAGGGGGTCCTTCCGCGCTCCCAGTCATTAACGGCAATTCTGTGGCGGGAGGGGGGTCCTTCCGCGCTCCCGGTCTTCGGAGCACTTCGGCAGCGGGTCCCAGAGCGAGTGAAGGACCCGCTGCAGAATTGCCGACGACGACCCAGAGAGCGAAAGGGCCCCCCGCCGCCAAATTGCCGTCCTCCCAAATCCTAGTGCGGTTGCCTAAATGGAAGCACCGGCCCTGGCCCCGCCTGTTGCCCCCAGATGCTCTCCCGCACTTGTCCCTTTGGTGACATAAAATGGCCTGGGCCTGCTCGCTCCATGTGGCTGCCGGACCCTCCCTGAGGCCCCAGGGTGGGGTTGTGCCTCTGTGCACTTCCCTCCCCCCCCACGAGCACCCCTGCAGCCAATGGGAAGCTGCGGGGGTGGTGCCTGGTGACAGCAGTGCACGGAGGCCTCCAGCCTGCCCTGCCTTGGAGCCCCAGGTCAGTGCTGCACCCCCTGACCCCTTCCCAGATCCTGCACCCCCACCCCTTTCCCAAACCCCCCCATTGCCAAACTCCCTCTCAGAGCCTGCACCCCTGTCCTCACACCCTTCATCCTGAAACTCCCTCCAAGAGCCTGAACCCCCACCTCCTGCCCCAGCCCAGAGTCTGCACCCAGCACCCAAACTCCATCCCAGAGTCTGCACTCCAGACACCCTTCCCCACCCAAATTCCCTCCCAGAGCCCAACCTCTCACCCCCTCTGCACCCAAACTCCCTTCCAGAGCCTGAACCCTGCACCCCAATCCCCTACCCCAGATCTCCTGCCCCATCCAAACTCCCTCCGAGAACCTTAGGCAGGTTTGGGGTGAAGTTTTTGGGGGGAGGAATTTTGGGGGGTGAGTTCTGGGTGGCATGAGTGACATTATTGACCCACTGGGAGGATTTGAGAACTAGCACTGGCCCTATAGTAAACTGAGTTTGAGATCCCTGGTTTACCTCTTTTTTCCAGATCATTTATGAATATGTTGAATAGGACTGGTCCCAGAACAGACCACTAGGGGACACCACTATTTACCTCTCCATTCTGAAAACTGACCATTTATACCTATCCTTTGTTTCCTATCTTTTAACCAGTTACCAATCCATGAGAGGACCTTCCCTCTTATCCCATGGCAGCTTACTTTGCATAAGAGCCTTCGATGAGGGACCTTGTCAAAGGCTTTTTGAAAATCTAAGTATATTATATCCACTGGATCCCCTTGGTCCACATATGGTTGACCCCCTCAAAGAATTCTAGTAGATTGGTGAGGCATGATTTCCCTTTACTAAAATCACATTGACTCTTCCTCAACAAATGATGTTCATCTATATATAGGTGTTTAATTCTTGCTAAGGCATTTTGAAATCCTGGTGTGGAAGGTACCACATGTAAAATGTTGATAAACTCCAGCATCACTTTGCAAGAGACAAAGATTTCTTCATTCTCCTTTTTAAAAATACAACCCTGTTTTTCACATCATATAACGAACATCGATCTTTTCACAAGTGAGAGAGGTAGAAGATAATTAGTCCTTTCCTCAATAGCTAATGTGACAGATGTGGAAATCATAATAACCTAAGAATACTGAGATGCAACTTAGACTTGGTCTACACTACAGTTAGGTCGACTTAAGGCAGTTTATGTCGGCCTAACTATATCAGTATCTAGGTTCCTGGCTCCCAAATCCCTGCTGGGAGCACAGTAGCCAACTGGACTCCAGGCGTGGATCTCCTCACCAGAGGCAAGAAGCCCAGGGTCAGCTGAGCTCCCAGTGGGGAGATGCGTGGAGCTGAAAGCCCTGGTTCTCAGCCTCCAATACTGCCCATCTTCAGTCGGTGGAAGCACTCCTGGTGAAAACACACACCACCGACAGAAGGCTGTAAGTCAACCTAACATAGGTCAACTTAATTTTGTAGTGTAGACATGCCCTTAGTTATTCTGATAGATTGTATAATTTACACTGAGAGTAGTGGAATGTTTATTATATGCTTATATGGTTCGATTTCAGTGAGGTCTGTGCGGAAGACAACGCAATCCCCAGATAAGAATGTCCAGGCACATACTTGAAAGACAATGGGGCAGACTGTTAATTTCAAGGATCATGTCTCTAACAAGTTGCAAGCTTTGTTTTACCAAAGCTGGGGGCCAGGAGATCAAAAGAAAAGTTAAAAAGCTCTTCTTTCTCTGGAGAACAAGAGGGGTCAGCTGTCAGCAGTTGTCAGGAAGATAGGCTGACACAGAGAGAGGGTCTGTGCAGGCATGTGAAAGAATTGGATCTTTCCCCGGTAGGGTGACCAGATGTCCTGATTTTATAGAGACAGTCCTGATTTTTGGGTCCTTTTCCTCTCATAGGCACCTATTACCTCCCACTTCCTGTCCCGATTTTTGACACTTGCTATCTGGTCAGCCTATTCCCCAGATCCAGGGAATGGTAAGCCATAGAGAAAGGCAGATTTGCAGACAGACTGCTTGATTGTTCTTAAGATCTGTTTTTCTTAAATGTTGTGTTTGAAATAAATAATGCTTTGCTTCAAGAAGGCTGATGAGTTACTGGTTACCATTATCATTGTTTCTGGAGGGAACAGAATTGCAGGTGCTGAAAATAAATCAAGCCAGCTGAGGTAACAACTGTTAGCACCTGGGGCCTGCAACCCAAGGCCTGATCTGAGAGTGGAAGAACCATGTGACTCCACCCCAAGAGAGAGGTGATGGCTTGAAGCCAAGCAACTGAGGGGGCTTCAAGCCATTAAAGAGACCAGGAGTGGTCAGAGCTCAGGAACTGTGACAACCCACTGTGGGCCAGATTTTCTGACTAATTCAGCTCCCATTTAGACACCAAAACAACTGGCATTTGGGTACTGAGCTCTTTTTGTCCATTTAACTTGTGGAATGTTCTTTATACAAACTAACATAATGCCAAAAAATCATTAACTGGTTTTATGGGCAGTATGTAAAATAGACGTTTTTATGGGCAGTATGTAGAATAGACGTTTCACTGACAGAATGAGAGAGAAAACATAAAATGTCAATCTCCAAACAGCTACTTTAAATTGAAGTTTAGTTTATCCAAGAAAAGAGACAGACAGGTGAGTGTGATCAAGAATTCTAGACAGATTGCACAGGCCATGTAATAAGACATGTTTGTTCTCCTTGCAAAGGTGATGCCTTTCTTTCTCCCTCTCTCTTTCTCACGCTTTTAAGGAAGAGAGATAGTGCTGAATTCAGTCTGGCATAAACAGATACAATTCTCATTGATTTCAGTTAGCAATGTGTCTGTTTATACCAGCACTGAATTTGTCCCCCAGAAGTTTAATACGAATATCTCTGTTAAAATTCAATATGATCCTCGTTACTGCCCTTGATCCACCTTCACTGAAGGCAATTAGTCTTTCCATGGATTTCAATGGTGGTTGAATCAGGCCTTTTACAAATTGCTTTGGTGACACTGATAGTATGTCTTCACTGCAGAGTTAACCTGCCCATTTCGCAGTGAGGACACAGGCTAAATCACTTGAGTGCTGATACTCTTCCAATACCTACCCACAGTTCACCCTGTGTGCCTGAACAGACAGACAAGTTCTCCCACAAATCATTGAGAATGAATGTGCCTCCGTTTACTGGAAGAGCAAAGAACCATGGGATATACCCCCCAGAAGTCCTAATGAGACACATGGAGAATGCAGCAGCAGGGAGGACACAGTAACTTGGGTAGGGCTTTGAGGTGTGACTGCTCACTCCCAGGTAAGGCTGACCCATGTGCCAATCACACAAGTTAACTCTGCAGTAAAGACACACCCTAAATCAGTTTGGATAATTGAGAGTTAGTACCAAAGCAATTAACGGCTAATCAGGATTCTACTGCACTAAGTGGGAGAAAACAAGTTAATGGCTTGTCTAATAATAATCCTTACCAATATGTGAGAAACCCAATAACATTGTTTCAGTCAAATACCTTCAGTGAATATTTGAGATGCTGCAGTTCCCAGAAAGGAGGAAGTGAAAAGCATTCACTAAACCCATCTTCTGAAGCAGGCAGAAGGATCTTCCTTGGATAGATAGACCAAAGTGATATCCCCAGATCTCAAGCGGTTTTGGGGGTTTTTTTGTTTTTTTTTTCACTATGGAGTTACCACCAGGAATGCTCAGTGCTTAACCCTCAGCAGTAGACTGAATAGTAACTACTGGAAAGTTAAGCTCCAAGAGGAATGTGATTTAGAATTAATGACATGAGAATCCTCACTGTTGAGAACTAGGGGTCTAAAAGGGCTATTGTTACCTGAGTGAGCCAAAAGAGCCCCACAAAAAAAATCAGGTTATGTAGTGGGGCGTCTGCAGAAGAGAGGTTAAAGGAGCCCCGAGGAGGCTGCGCAGGAGACAGCCAATTAGGAAAGGGCTTCTAGAGACAGCCAACTGGGAGAAGGTTTAGAGAGAGACAGCCAATCAGGGCTAGGCTGGACCATATAAGAAGGGCTGCTGAACAGAACAGCTTCAGTCACTCCCGTATGATCACTGTGATAGTTAGCTCCATTACCTCAAGAATGCCTCTTTTCAGTCAGTGCCAAGCATGCTGTTGATGCTATACAAATAATACATATGTAAATATAACTATAATGAAGAAGTTATTTACAACAATCTCAAACAGGTGCATATTGTGATAGTGGTGTGCTGAATCTGATCAGCAGACATATGTCAGCAGAAGGCAGCATGAAGCATCTGCTCAGATTCAGAATGAATCTGCTGTTCTCTCCCCTGACTGCAGGATGAGAGGTGACAGCATGAGAGAAGGTTCCAGGCAGTTGAGAGGACAGCTCGGGAGGAGTGGGTAAGTGAGATAGGAGCTAGTACATAAGCTGGGTTAAATTGTCATCACTTCCTTCACTTCAGTGGAGCTATGGCGATTTATATCCACTCGGGTTCTGCCTCAGGGTATTGGAAGGCTCTAGAAAAAGTGTTGCACTGAAGGCATTTGGCAGAGTGCCAAGTCAGAGCAACCATGTGCTAGAAACTGGGGCCTGGCTGCTGAGGCACTTTAACCTCTTGCTGTGAGTGGTACATGTTACATGTTCCTGATATCTGAAGGAAGCTGGCATATTGTGGCATTCCAGCAACCTCAGAGGATGAGGATAATTACACTGTTCTAGCTGACGCCATTCACTTTTCTCTCCCTTTCTTCTAGTGTACCAACGCAGCTACAATTTGACTCATACTCTGTATTTATGAATTGCAAAAAATAAGGATAATTAATGTTAAGACACTTAAGGACTCAAATGATAATCTTAAAATTCCAAGATGTTATGGCCAGAAGGGACAATTATAACATGTAGTCTGATCTCTTAAATAATCACCTTGATGGATCTGGTCCTTCAGACCTTGTATAGATTGCACTTCTTCCATTCTTCTTGTATCCTGGCCTTACTTCTCCATGTGCAGCCATGTCTTGTTGTTCATATAACTCAAACTGCTAAACTAAATTGTCTCAAACTTTCTTTAAATAATAAAAATAATTATTTGGAAGCCAAGACCAAGCATGAGATTTATTAGCCTTAACTTGGCAAAGAAATTTGTCTGAGAAAGTTGTGAGTAAGTTAAAAAGGCTTGGGTAAGACTAGACATGAGAACTCAGCCAATCAGAACTTCAGTATACCACTGAAGCTATAATTAAACAGAGAGAGATGGCATGTCTGGATCATAAAATCTTATTTTTGTGACAAGTTCAGTTAAATCTGTGTGTGCCAATGTGTGTCCTCCAATCCCAGGGAGTAGCGCTCCTTGGATTTTCCAGTAGACTAACAAAGCACCAACCTGTTAGAGGGAGACTCGTGTTTCAGTGTCTTAATTTTCCAATGGGTAGGTTTTTTTAAAAAAAAGAAAATAAACAAATTAGACAGTAAACCATTTTGATTGATCACTTGTCTCTCCGCTGGCAAAGATTAGGACCTAGTATCACAAAATGTAGATATAATATTAACCTCAATCATTAAAGTAATCCTTTGGGGTTGAGAGTATGCTGCTCCACTTCATATAGACCACTAGATAAATAAAATAAATATAAAAAAATATAAAATCTATAATGGATCTGTTCCTTCTTCTTGACTTATAAATTTCAGATATGTCATGCTCTCAGGCTTGACAATTTGCAATCATTCCTCACATTTGGAATCATACAGCTGAAAATCTTCTCAGTACGAGTATCTTGTGTGTGTATGAGCCATATTCCCTTCTCTCATATTCCACTGGAAAGTTGTGCTGATGAGTGAGTTGTCAGATTATTATGGATCTTAGATATTTTTTTTGGTTGTTTGTTTTTGTATCGTAATATAATAAACCAGACCTTGTGGATGGGAGGTGCTCCCCACACTCACCCTGAAGAGGTTTATTTAGGCCAGATGGACCAGTTAACCTGTTAGATAGCACACTGGCGGACATTAAGGCTGTGAGGAAAGCCCTAATTAAGGGAAGCTCACCTGTGCAGGAACAAGTAGGGTTTCTATAAAACCAAGGAGCTAGTAGCAGAAAGGAAGGCTGCAGGGAGACGAGTGGTAGTCACTCTGTCTAGGACAAGGGCAAAAAAGGGATTGAGACCCAAGAGGAAGGGTTTGTCTAGCCAACCAAGGAGAGAAGGGTTTAGCTAGAAGGGTGGAGAAGGTGAGCCTGGAATAGGCAAGGTAAGAAGCACTCCAGGAGAGTGGCAGGAAGGTTTGGGGTAGTACAGACCTCAGCTGCTGGAGATAGGAACCCCTGGACTAGAACTGAGTATAAAGGAACTCTGGCCTGCCCTGTACCAGCCATTGAATGAGTCACAATCTTGGCAGTGAACTTGAAAACTGTCTGGGATCATTTATTCCACTCACTGAAGGAATGGCTCAGCCACGGTAGTCGGCTTAAGGACTGCCTGGGACTGTATGGAAGACTTTGAGAGTATGCAGGAAGAGGAGGACTATTATGAGTTGGCCAGAGGGCTAAGCCACGAAGAGGAGGCAGCAGGTCCTAAGGAACAAGAGAGGCTGCAGCACAAGAGAGCCAGACTATGTGCCAAGGAGCCATGAGAAGAGGGTGTCAGGCTTGCAGAGCTAATCCCCAGCTATGGCTAAAAAGGAGATGATCCAGCAGTGAGTCGAGTGCCCTTTGACAGATCTATTAACAAAACAAAACAAAAATGAAGCATGTGGTTGAACAAAAAAAGGTAAGAACTTACAGGAGACTAGTATGGGAGGGAGAGGAAGGAATGATAAGAAAGATCATTCTTCCTCCTAATAATCTGTTTTTTGTTTGCTGTTTTGTTTTTTTTGGCAAAAGATGGCAGCCCACGTCACAAAAGTGGGCTGTGATGATCAAGTATTGTTGCAATCGGCACTATGCATGGCTCTATCTAATCACATCTCTTCTCCCTTTTGGCCACTTACTTAGGGCTGGTCTATGCTACAAGGTTAGGTCGAATTTAGCCACATTAGGTCTATTTTTATAAGCAATGTGGCTACAAACCAACCCCATTTCGTCGACCTAAAGTGCTCTTAAAATCGACTGCTATATTCCTCCCTGACAAGGGAAGTAGCGCTAAAATCAACCTTCTTGGGTCAAATTTGGGATAGTGCAGACACAGCATTGTTCAATTTGACGGTATTGGCCTCCGGGAGCTATCTCAGAATGCTCCAACGTGACCGCTCTAGACAGCACTTTCAACTCCGATGCACTAGACAGGTACACAGGAAAAGCCCTGGGAACTTTTGAATTTCATTTCCTGTTTGGTCAGCATGGTGAGCTCAGCACCACAGGTGATCATGCAGTCCCAGAATCACAAACGAGCTCCAGCATGGAGCAAATGGGAGACACTGGATCTGATTGCTGTATGGGAAGAAGAATCTGTGCAGGCAGAACTCTGATCCAGCAGAAGAAATGCTAATACAGATGCCAAAATTGCACAGGGCATAGTGGGAAGAGGCTACACCAGGGACACACAGCAGTGCTCCTTGAAAATTAAGGAGCTCAAGCAAGCCTACTACAAGACAAAGATGGCAAATGGTCACTCCAGATCAGAGCACCATACATGCCACTTCTATGATCAGCTGCATGCTGCATGCCATTCTAGGGAGGGACTCTATCAGTACCTCACCACTGTCCATGGACCCCTCAAGGGGGGAAGAGGGGAGTCTCACGCAGCAGGGAGGAGGATTTGTGGATGAAGAGGAGGAGAATGCACAGCAGGCAAGTAGAGAATCCGTTCTTCCCGGCAGCCAGGACCTTTTCATTGCCCTGAAGCCAATACCTTTCCAAGGTGGGTTCCCAGGCCCTGAAGGTGGAGAAGGCACCTCTGCTGAGTGTACATTTGTAACTACATTACAGGGGTTAAAAGCAATTGTGTTTAATGTTTGATTTGCCCTGAAGAATTAGGATGCATTTGTGACCAGTACAGCTACTGGAAATGTCTGTTAACATATCTGGGAATGGAGCAGAAATCCCCCAGGGACATCTCCATGAAGCTCTCCTGGATGTACTCTGAAAACCTTTGCAGAAGGTTTCTGAGGAGGACTGCCTTATTTCATTTTCCATGGTAGGACACTTTACCACACCGAGTCAGTAGCAAGTAGTCTGGAATCATTGCAGCACAAAGCGAGGCAGCAAATGGTCCTGGGTTTTGGTCACATTCATGCAACATTTGGTCTTTATCTTTCTGTGTCAGCCTCAGGAGAGTGATCTCATTCATGGTCACCTGGTTGAAATAGGGGAATTTTTGTAAGGGAACAGTAAAAGGACCCCATTCATGCTGGGCTGTTTGCGCTTGGCTAAAAGGGATCATCCCGGAGACTAGCCATGCGGTGGGGGGGAGGGGTGTACTGCACATCCACCCGAAAGCAGCCCCTCCTTTTAAAAGGCAAACCCAACTGGCATTGGTTGCTATGTGAAAGGAGGGTGCTGCAGTCAGAAACCATTCCCACATGTTATGAAGGCGGAAGAAGCCAGCCCCGCATACCCTTTGGCTTACCATGGCTGCCTGGAAACAGAATTTTGATGCCCAGCCATGTGTGATGTGTCACCATACCAGCAGGCGCTCAATGTAAAAGGCAAAATGCGACCTTGTACCTAAAGCACATGTGCTGTCTGCTGTGAATTGCTTGATTCACTGTGAAAGAGTCTCTTTTTTGTTGTCAGAAATGTATCTTCTGAAATTTTACTCTCTCAGGTGCAAATGTTTCTATGTTCCCTGTATCAACTCCATCCCTGGGGTTATTGCAGATTAGAAGATGAAAAAAACGCATTCACGATGACATGTTTTCCGAGTCCTCCCGCACTGATAGGGCACTGCTTAATGCATGGAGGCATTCAGTGGCAGAGGGCAGGGAAGCATACAGTGAGTGTGATCAGAACACACAGGAGTCGATGCTGAGGCTAATGGGGGAGCAAATGGCCATGATGAGGCATCTGGTGGAGCTGCAGGAAAGGCAACAAGAGCACAGACCGCCACTGCATCCACTGTATAACAGCCTGCCCTCCTTGCCAAGTTCCATATCCTCTTCATCCAGACGCCCAAGAACGCGGGGAGGAGGAAGAGGCTCCGGGCACCTAGCCACTCCACTCCAGAGGATGGCCCAAGCAACAGAAGGCTGTCATTCAAACAGCTTTGATTGCTTATTGTAACCACACTAAAAATGTGGCCTTGTCCTTCCCTCCTCCCCCACCCCACCCAGGCTACCTTGTCAGTGATCTCACTTTTTAAAAAATAAATAAAGAATGCATGGATTCCAAACAATAGAGGCTTTATTTCCTTTGCCAACTGTGGTCGAAGAGGGGAGCGGGATTGATTTACAGGGAAGTAAATTCAACAAAGGGAGCGGTTTGCATCAAGGAGGAACACACACAACTGTCACACCATAGTCTGGCCAGTCATGAAACTGTTTTTCAAAGCCTCTCTGATGCACAGCGCATCTAGCTGTGCTCTTCTAATTGCCCTGGTTTCTGGCTGTTCAAAATTGGCCACCAGGCTATTTGTCTCAACCTCCCACCCTGCCATAAATGTCTTCCCCCTTACTCTCACAGATACTATGGAGCGCACAGCAAGCAGCAATAACAATGGGAATATTGGTTGCACTGAGGTCTAACCTAGTCAGCAAACAGAGCCAGTGGGCTTTTAAACGTCCAAAGGCACCTTCTGACGGCTCCCAGCCAGGTTCGCCACATACTGCAGGATAATGTGTGAGGTGTTTACAATGCTCACAACAGCAGCGCTGAGCTAAGCGGGCTCCATGCTTGCCAAGCTATGGCATCTGCATAAGTACCCCAGGAAAAAAGGTGCAAAATTATTGTTTGCAATTGCTTTCAAGGAGGGAGGGAGGGGAAACTGACAACATGCACCGAAAACCATCCACAACAATGTTTTTGCCCCATCAGCATTGGGAACTTAACCCAGAATTCCAGTGGGCAGTGGGGACTGCGGGATAGCTACCCACTGTGCACCGCTCTGTGAGTCGATGTTAGCCATGGTACTGAGGATGCACTCCGCTGACCTACTGCCCTTAGTGGGGTCATACACGATCGACTGTATAAAACTGCTTTCTAAAGATCGACTTATATAAAATCATCCTAATTTCATAGTGTAGCCACACCCTTAGAGTTCCTGCTGTTTCTTTGTTGGTATTTCTGCAGGTGTCTCATCATGAAGGGCTTTCTGGCTGTTTGTTACGTTGGTAAGGCACTTGGAGGAGCATAGGTTGTTTTATTCATTGGGTTTCTTGTTACACAACTATGTAGGGGCCTCTTTGGTTTGGCAGCTTCTGCATTGATTTTGCGGCCTGTCATGACGGCATGCCTGCCTAGCTGCCACTTTGCCACCTTTGTGCTGACTCGTGTCACGTGCTGCTCCACCCTTTCATGTGGCTGCTTTTCTCTTCCCTGAATAGAGACAACATGACAGTCACCACAGGAATCGAGTTGAATATCATGGTACCTTGGTTTGTTTGCCTTTTGGATGCATATCTGACACTTACATGCAGTATGGGCCAGAACATAATTGGTGGGAGCAGAGCACCAGGAGCCTCCCCTCCACATCCTGTGCAAAGGCCAGTCACAGTCACCATCCCTGCATTTGTATGAGCACAGGGATTATTTCCTGTGGGGTACATAGCCCCCTAAGGGGAATAAGGAGGAGTCAGTGCATCTTCCTGCCACCTTCTTCACACTGCCTCACACTGCCAGGCCCACCATGGCATTAACAGGCACTATCAGCCTCAGAAGTCCTGTTTCCTCCTCAAGGACCCCTACTCTAGGATGTGCCTACATGACACAACTGAGCTCTCTCCCTCTGTCTGCACCTATAGAACATTGAGAAAACTACATTGAAAGTAGGGCTGTCAAGTGATTTAAAAATTAATTGTAATTAATAGTGCAGTTAAACAATAATAGAATAATATTTATATAAATTTTTTGGATGTTTTCTACATTTTCAAATATTGATTTCAATTACAACACAGAATACAAAGTGTATAGTGTTCACTTTATATTTATAAATATTTGCACTGTAAAAATTACTTTTCAATTCACTTAATACAAGTTCTTTAGTGCAATCTCTTTATCATGAAAGTTGAACTTACAAATGTAGAGTTATGTACAAAAAATAACTGCATTCAAAAATAAAACAATGTAAAACTTGAGCCTACAAGTCCACTCAGTCCTACTTCTCATTCAGCCAATCACTTAGACAAACAAGTTTGTTTATATTTACAGGAGATAATGCTGCTCGCTTCTTGTTTACAATGTCACCTGAAAGAAAAAACAGGCATTTGCATGGCACCGTTGTAGCCAGTGTTGCAAGATATTTACGCGCCTGACACACTAAAAATTCATATGTCCCTTCATGCTTAAACCACCATTCCAGAGGACATGCGTCCGTGTGGATGACAGGTTATGCTCAATAATGATCCAAAGCAGTGCAGACCTATGCACGTTCATTTTCATCATCTGTCACATGTCACCAGCAGAAAGCTGATGTTCTTTTTTTGATGGTTTGGGTTCTGTAGCTTCTGCATCTTAGTGTTGGTCTTTTAAGACTTCTGAAAGCATGCTCCATACCCCATCCCTCTGATTTTGCAAGGCACTTCAGATTCTCAAATCTTGGGTTGAGTGGTGTATCTATCTTTAGAAATCTCTTTGCATTTTGTCAAATCTGCAGTGACAGTGTTCTTAAAATGAACAACGTGCTGGGTCATCATCTGAGACTGTTATAACATGAAATATATGGCAGAATGTGGGTAACACACAGAGCAGGAGACGTACAATTCTCCCCCAAGGAGTTCAGTGACTAATTTAATTAACTGAATTTTTTTTTTTTAATGAGCATCATCTGCATGGAAGCATGTCCTCTGGAATGGTGGCCAAAGCATGAAGGGGCATACGAATGATTAGCATATCTAGCACTTCCAGCTTTCAATGCCAGCTATAAAAGTGCCGTGTGAACATCTGTTATCACTTTCAGGTGACATTGTAAATAAGAAGCAGGCAGCATTATTTCCTTGAAATATAAACAAACTTTTTCTCTTAGCCATTTGGCTGCACAAGAAATAGGACTGCGTGTACTTGTTTTACATTGTTTAGTTTGATTGCAGTTATGTAACAAAAAAACTACTTTTGTAAGTTGCGCTTTCACAATAAAAGATTGCACTATGCTACTTGTATGAAGTGAATTGAAAAATACTGTTTCTTTTATCATTTTCACAGTGCAAATATTTGTAATAAAAATAATATAAAGTGAGCACTGTATATTTTGTATTGTGTTGTAACTGAAATCAATATATTTGAAAATGTAGAAAAATATCTGCAATATTTAATAAATTTCTGTTAGTATTCTATTGTTTAACAGTGTGATTGAAATTAATCATGATAACTTTTTTGAGTTAATCATGTGAGTTAACTGCGATTAATCGATAGCCCTAATTAAAAGGAATGTCAAGGTTGCAAAGACAAGCACTTGGTGGTTAGGAAATGTCAGAATTAACGCTGCCTGTATGACCTTTTATTCACTCACCTTGTGCATATGTTTTATGATAGTCTTTGTGTACTATTTTTCTTTCCCAAAATTCTGCCTCATTCTGTGAACAGGTAGTTGTTCAATATTGCTTTTTTTCCTCGTCCAAAGTGTAGCCCCAGGCCTTATTTAATTCATACCATCCAAACCCTCCATAGATTGCAGAGTATTAATTGCCTCCTGGGTGTTTCTATGGTGTTCTCACAGTAGTAGCCAAATTCTTCACAAACACTTCATAACTCCCTGGTGAGAATAGATGGCTTTATCCCATTTTACAGATGGGGGAACCGAGGCACAGAGTGATTAAGGGCAAAAAAAAAAAGTACCAACTGCCTTAACCTTGAGATGATCCAATCTCTTCTTGCTGTCCCCTGCTTTGTTCACTACACACTTTCCAGGGGTTCTACAGACAACAGCCTCATTCACTACACAACCTTTATTTGTTCCAATCCTGTGCACTAAATGGGGCAGAGATCCTGTTGGAAAAAAATGTATGATCAAGTCATTGAAGAGACATATCTCAATTGTTATGCACAAGGGGACCAAATTAGGGTTGCATGGGCTATCTTAAGTGTGGCTTTGCCCAGCTTTTGACTGCTTGACTTTGCAACCTCAATATTCTTTCACTATAGTCTTCTGATTATCTGGGTTTTTCACAACAGCCTCATGGGAACTATAGCAATCTCTAACATGGAAAGTAATTATTAGGAAACTAGTTAACTTATTTTAGCTTCTTTTAATGTGACTAGCAGCTGGAAGGAGGACAGCCAGCACTATGTTTCTAGTCAGCTCTGTGAGCCATAGGCCACATTGGGAACTTCTGTGCTAAGCACTGTCCAAACATACAGATAAACATGGTCCCCATGGAGCTTCCAGTTTAAGTAGATGAGCAACATATGTAAGGTGGGGAAGAGGGAGACAAACTCAGACTATCTTTTCTATATGTAAATGCATTTGTTTTGTTACATTTTGTAATTATATAAATAAGTAGTGCTCTTTCCTCAACTGTCCCTCCTACTCTAGATTGACTTTTTGGTGGGCTTTATGATGGCATTGGGTTACGGGAAGGATTTGCGGGGGTGGGGGAGGGATAAGGAATGTCATGGAAGAAAGCGCAAGGAGATTTGTGGGAGAAGCATATCAAGTCATCTGGAGTGCTCACAGATATGGGTGCCAACCTCAGGGTAGACTGCCACAAACCAGCTGGTTGTGTGTTCTATAACTAGATTTCACCAACCAAGTATCCAGTGTGAACTCCTCAAGCACTAGAACAGCCTGTATTAAAAGATGTATTTTTCCCTTACACGTGCCATTCTAGAACAGCCTTAATATGGAGTCAAGAACAGTTCCCTTGGGCATTCCCATCTATCTTGCCACCCAGGCAAGCATGCCTGTGTGATACATGGTCCCTTACATCAAAAATCACAACAATATTCAGGTTACTCCCAGTCCCAAAGGACCAGTCACTTACCCAAGATCGATTGTACCTTAGATCTCTCATCAAAGACAATGCTTGTAGCCAATCCTGTTGTGATGGGTTCGGTCACAGAGACTCCCTTGGGACTGTTACCTGACATACTGGAATTACCTCTGAGCCCATTTTCCACTGCCAGCTTGAGACTCCAGAACCCTGTCTTGTTGAACCAGACATGCTAGCCTGCTGCAACACGGACCCAGGGGCTGAACCACACCCCCAAAACTGCAGACTTAACTGAAAGAACTTTGCAGGTTTTCTTTCTCCAGCACCCAATGGGATCCAAACCCCAAATAAATCCATTTTACTCTATATAAAGCTTATACAGGATAAACTCATAAATTGTCTAGCCTCTATAACACTGACAGAGAGATAGGCACAGCTGTTCGCTCCCCCGGATATTAATCACTTACTCTGGGTTAATTAATGAAGTGATTTATTAAGTATAAAAGTAGGATTTAAGTGGTTCCAAGTAATGACAGACAGAACAAAGTAAGTTACCAAGCAAAAGTCTAAGCTTAATACATTAAAAAACTGAATACAGGTAAATCTCACCCTCAGAGACGTTCCAATAAGCTTCTTTCACAGACTAGACTCCTTCTAGTCTGGGTTCAATCCTTTCCCTTGGTACAGTTCTTGTTAGTTCCAGCTCAGGTGGTAACTAGGGGATTTCTCATGACTGCAGCCCCCTTTGTTCTGTTCCACCTCCTTTTGTATCCTTTGTCTCTCTCTCTGGGTTCCCACTCTTCATTCTAAATGGAAAAGCCTCAGGTTTAAGATGGATTCCAGTATCAGGTGACATGGTCATATGTCACTGTAAGACCTCATTCTTCATTAGCCACAGGCTGACCCCCATGTCCCCATGTTGCAGGTAAATAAACCATCTACAGCTAATTGTCCTAGTCAATGGGTGACATCAAGATTCTAAACCACCATTAACGGCCCACACTTTGCATAATTACAATAGGACCTTAGAATTAACGTCCTATTTCTAGTTTTATATACAAGAATGATACATACATACAGATAGGATGAACACACTCAGTAGATTATAAACTTTGTAATGATACCTTACAAGAGGCCTTTTGCATAAAGCATATTCCAGTTACATTATATTCATATTCCAAGCATATTTTCATAAAGCATATGGAGTGCAATGTCACACCTGTTATAAACTAACAAAAGATTTATTAACTGGAAAAAGAAACAAGAGTTATTTACAAGGTTAAAGCAAGTAAACATAGACTCATGAATGAGTTACAGTCTTAGAAGCTGCTGTAATGTGCAAGCTCTATATGTCCTTCAGGGCTAACCCAAGCTAAGCAACTTGGGGATCCCTTGCTGATGCTTAGAAATGTTGCCCTCTCCAAATTCCAAGGAGCATAGTGATACAGAGCCTTCTGGTCAGGGATTTTTATTCCCTTCCCCTAGAGTTCAAACTGTGATGGGACATGCACATAGCCTTGTCCGCTCTTCCTGAGCGTGTGGGGAGCAATTAATACAGTCTTTTGTCCACTGATGTTCCACAATGGTTCATCTGGCCTTCTTTTGCTGGGCAGGAGATTCCACCTCTTATGTTAAACTAGTAATTCACACTAGGAAATGCTTCTCTCCTGATTTGAGTGTGTCCCAGTTTCATAGCAAAAACTTATCTTATAACATAGGTTACAGATATTATAAGTGAGATTAATGCATGCAGCAAACCACACGCATTTCATAAAGTCCAAACACTAAACACATTCTTATAAACTTAACATCTGTTTTAACAATGCTAACACACAAGTGAGCTAGACTGGTTTCCAGCTATGCATTTGTCAGTCTTCAGTGATGCCTAGGGGCCTTGGCATGAGCTGCTCTGCCAGTATCATGGAGCAGACAAGCAGTTGGTTGAAACTGGTCTTATTGGTGGCTCTGGCTCTCTGAGTAGCAGAGAACTGAGTTCCAGAGTACTCCACCAAGAACACCCTGCCATAAAGCCCCCAACACTTTCATGAGCGCAAAAAAGCCTTAAAGAAGGGACCTTGTATATAATGATCTGAGCTCAACCATACCACACCTTTTTAGGGATCCTCAATTGCATGTGCTTGTCATCTCTTTGCTGTGGGCATGGAACTCACTTCTCCTTCTCAGCCTATCTCTTTAGCCTTTTAAACAACTAAAAACATCATTTTTCCCATTTGTGTTTTCTAGCTTGACCTCTATTGGTCCCAGACTTCAAGCCTTCCTCCATCCCCTTGTTCCCGTTTCAGCTCCTCTCACATCCCCTCCCTCACCCCGTTTGTTGTTCTTCTCATCTGAAGTGCTGGGAGCTGTTTTAATAATGTTCTAAGCTATGTTTTTGTTCTGTTATGCTGTGTTTCTCAGAGCACCTTGCCAAGGGAGGTGGTTTATAAATACAATTATTATTGTAAAGATGTAGTCCTGCAAGGGCTAAGTTTAAAATTTTTTTTTCACTGTTTGATCTGGATTATGGCTTAGCCCTGCTGAATAATAGATATATGTGAAATAAATGCTACTTTCTGTAAGATACCAATGGCAGGTTTATTTTGAAGATACAGTTTGAGAGAGACAGGGATGTGGTACCTAGAGCTACCTGACCTAGACAGAACCCTGTCTCTCCCTGAAGCAGAACAGACAGAAGGAGTCATTGCCCCAGATCCTGGAGTCCAAGAAACCCTTGCCTTAAGGCAAAAACAGAGCTGCTGACTGTATGGGTACAAGCTAAATGTCCAGGGAGGTCAAACTATGCTGCCATGGCCAGCACTGACAGGACACTGAGAAATGGATCCCAGTTACAGTTCTTGGTGAAGCATGAAATCTGGAAGTCCTGGAAATCTTTATTTGGATTAGTCCTTTTTCTGTCTTATCTTGACATATGTCCAAGGCTATTTTCTTTCTCTGCAGGGAAAACAATGATGCTGTTAGCAGCAGACTCACTAGTTCAATTAAGATGAATGATATGTTACTAGAGCAACACCAAGAGCTGTAGTAGAGCTAATAAGAATTAAAGAACATGCAGCAGATGGTATTGCCTGTGATTGTTGTATCCCTTCTCTCTTCCCCACCTTGGGTGGCTAAGCATACTCAGTGCTCCCATCCTGTCAGCTGGTGAGCTCAGGAATAACCTGAATTCTGACCCCCAACATGAAATCACATTGTACAGCTTCTAGACCTTAGGGCCACTTCTGCACTTCTAAATGTGTTCTGGTAACTAAGTAAGATGAAAGGAAGGTGATAAAGCTGATGATCCAGATTCCTTGTATAGAAGATGTGCCACTAGCATGAGTGTTTTTCTGAACTTTCATTTTTAAACTTGATTGGAAATAATAGGTTGGTAGCACTGACATGAGCAGACTTTGAGCCATGCACAGCTCTAGATCTACAGAAGGAAGGAAGGAAGCTGAGGCCCAGGTATACTTGTGTGCTCTCACTCTCTTCCAGGGCCTCTTAGCATCATAAAGTGTTTCTCTAATGATCTGTTCTTTTAACCAAGTCTGGGGAGAGTTTCGTCCCATTCCTGTCCTATTCATAATGGAACAGTGAATAAGTTTAAAGAAAATTAGGCTCTGTCCAACAATGTGCACTTTCCAAGATGGCGTCATTGCTGCCCCCTCATGCTTGAAAGCAGACAAGCAGCAGTCCTGATTACCAGGGATGGTCTAGCCGCAGTCAAATGGCTACATTCACCCCCAGGTCTATGCAAGCCTCTTCCAGTGGACATAGGAGGCCAGTGCAGCCAAAAATGGGTGTCTAGGGAAAAGGCATGGCCAGGGTGGTGGAGAATGCACTGATTCAGTGCATCTGCCTCCATCAGCAAGCACCTGTGGAGCTGGCAATATGATTTCAAGCTCCCCTTCCTGGCAAAATCCTCAGGCGAAAATAGGAAGCAGCAACACCACCTGTCCTCCCTCAGTGTAAATCCCCACTCCAACACAACGGGACCATACTGCTGCAGGAGAATGTAAGGTACACCTTCCCATGCCAGATTAAATCACTCTGGTTGCAGGAAACCATTTCTCAAATAGACAGTCTGTCTTCCCTTTTGTCTTCCCTTACTAGTTTTAAGCTAACCTGAATTAAACCAAAGTAAGAGTGTCCACCCAGCCTTTTGCTCTGAAATTGGTTTAAAATTACACCTTTGACGAGACCTCATATATAGACTTCACCACAGTGATCCTTGCCTTTGGCCTGGTCTACACTATGAATTTATGTCGAATTTAGCAGTGTAAAAGGGTGCGGACTCACCACCTGGTGCCTCCTGCTGGTAACTCTGGGAATTAGCTCGATTCCACTGGAGCGCCCCCTCCTGGTGGTGTCCCATCCGTTTTCTGCCCTCGGTTGGCATTTCTGGACCCACTTTGCTCCCTGCTCGTTTGCATCCTCTTAGCCCTTTTCTGATAGGCTCCCAGGCTGCGCAGGCTCCCTGGCCTGCCACAGCCCATCCTCCCAGGGAGTGGGGCAGTCCACCCCACTACAAGCAGCGTTAAATCGAATTAACCCTGCACTCGCCCACACAATAAAGCCATTTTTGTCGACATAAAGGGCTCTTAAAATTGATTTCTGTACTCCTCCCCAACAAGCGGAGTAGTGCAGAAATCGACATTACCATTTCAAATAAGGGTTAGTGTGGCCGCAATTCAACGCTATTGGCCTCCGGGATCTATCCCACAGTGCACCATTGTGACCACTCTGGACAGCAATCTGAACTCGGATGCACTGGCCAGGTAGACAGGAAACACTCCGGAGAACTTTTGAGTTTTATTTCCTGTTTGCCCAGCATGGAGCACTGATCAGCACGGGTGACCATGCAGTCCCAGAATCAAAAAAGAGCTCCAGCATGGACTGTATGGGAGATACTGAATCTGATTTCTGTATGGGGAGATGAATCTGTTCTATCAGAACTCCGTTCCAAAAGACGAAATGCCAAAACATTTGAAAAAATCTCCAAGGCCATGATGGACAGAGGCCACAACAGGGACTCAACACAGTGCTGCATGAAACTTAAGGAGCTGAGACAAGTGTACCAGAAAGCCAAAGAATCAAATGGACACTCATGGAGAGAGGGGCGACTGACAACTGTAGCTATCTCAGAGTTCCCACACTCTCTGAAAACAATTTGAATTCTGGGCTGAGCTCCCAATGCCTGAAGGGTCAAAAACATTGTCGCAGGTGGTTCAGGGTATATGTCGTCAGCCCCCCCCACCCGTGAAAGCAAAGGGGAAAAAATCGTTTCTCGTCTTTTTTCAGTTTCACCGTATGTCTACTGGATGCTGCTGGCAGACGTGGTGCTGCAGCGCTACACAGCAGCATTTCCTTGCCTTGCCTTCCAGATTGCAGATGATACAGTATGACTGGGATCCATCATTGTCGTCCCGTGGGTGCTCCTGGCTGGCCTTGGTGAGGTTGGCCGGGGACGCCTTCACAAAAATGGTAATGACTCCAGGTCATTCTCTTCTTTAAGTTTTGGGTAATGGAGATTCAGTCCTGCCTGGAATATCCTGCCAGCTGGAGGCTTCTGCCTCAGGCTGCTCTCCCAGTCAGCAGCACTGTGGGGTCGCACCTACCCAAGCCTACCCCTTGCTACTAGGGCTCACAATCAGATACTTAGACCTCTACATTTTGCTGCAATTAAAAAAATTAAGCTGCCATTTAGAACTGTCCTCCAACATACATATCCTGGGACATTTTCTATTTTACCAGTGTCAACCAAAGGCCCACACATAAATGGAGATTCAGTCCTGCCTGTGCTTTTATCCTAGTGCTTATCACAGATTCCCATTTTCCCCTATAGGTTGAGCAAGTGCAGAATAGTGGTTCACTCTACTTCGCTGTAAGCCAACCGCCTTCCCCTCCCCTCTTTGATCTCTGCTTGCAGAGGCAGTAAAGTCAGTGTTTCAAATTCATGCATTCTTTATTACTTCATCACACAAATGGGGGGGATAACTGCCATGGGGGTGGGGAAGAAGGGAAGCAACGGATGGGATTGGTGCCGGGGCACCCCCTAGAATAGCATGCAGCTCATCATTTCTGCGGGATGTCTAGGGCTCTGACCTGGAGCAGCCGTTTGCCTCTCTGGTTCTTTAGTAGGTTTGCCAGATATCCTAGGCAGGACTGACTCTCCATTAGACAAAACTTAAAGAAGAGAATGACCTGGGGAGTCATTCTCATTTTTGTCCAGGTGCAACTGACCTCACTGAGGCCTGCCAGGAGCACCCATCACAGCAGCAGATAGCACAGTATGACTGGTAACCATCTTTGACAACTTGCAAAGCAGCAGATGGTACAGTATGGCTGGTAACCATCTTTGCTAACTTGCAGAGGCAAGGGGATGCTGCTGTGTAGCACTGCAGTACCGTGTCTGTCAGCAGCATCCAGTAGACATACAGTGACAGTGAAAAAAGGCTGAACAGGGTCCATGGCTGCCATGCTATGGTGTCTGCCTGGGCAATCCAGGGAAAAGGGTGCAAAATGATTGTCTACCGTTGCTTTCACGGAGGGAGGATTGACTGACGACATTTACCCATAACCACCCACAACAAATTTTTGGCCCCATCATGCACTGGTGAATTCCAATGGGTGGAGGAGACTGCGGGAACTATGGGATAGCTATGGGATAGCTACCCACAGTGCAACGTTCTGGAAGTCAAAGCTAGCCTCGGTACATGGATGCACACCACTGAATTAATGTGCTTAGTGTGGCCGCGTGCACTCGACTTTATACAGTCTGTTTCCAAAAATCGATTTCTGTAAAATCGGAATAATCCCGTAGTGTAAACATACGCTTTGTATTGTCTCTATTAGATTATTGCAATACATTGTATATAGGAGAACTCTTGAAGCTACAACGGGTACAGAATGTGGCTGCCCACAGAGAGTGATGTCAGACACAGGAAGCATCTAACGCTCCTTTTGTCTTTCCTGAGTGCAATTCCAAAGTGTTGATGCATCCATCAGAGGCTACGGTTTGGCTCCTGACTCAGGAGTCCTGAGTGTCTGCGAGACCATCTTTCTCCCTGTACTCTTCCAGGACGGCTGCGATCAGACGAGGGGGTTTTATTAACAATCTGTAGGCTTAACTGTTAAACGGTAAAGACAAGGTTTTCAGTGGAAGGTCCTCAGGTCTGGCACTCACCCCCTCCTGCACGCATGCTTGTAAGTAAGAACTTATGGGGGGCGGTGTCCGTTCTGTTTGCTAGTATTGTACTTTGTATTAACTTTTTGGCATATGTGTCCAGAGACTGTTTCAGTGAGTGCCCTTTTTATTAACCGCCACACAAACAAATAATACTCTGCAGGAGCGTTGTTCTAATTAACTCTGTGCAGTGCTTTGAGATACTCAGATAAAAGAACCTATAGAAAGCCAAAGTATTAATTCTTTTATGAGCAGTATCCTTATTGTGGTACTCCATGGGCTTCTGGCTTACACAGCTCCCTCCTTCGCAGGTTTAACAGGAGTCTCATTCTTCATCACCCATTACAATGGCACGTCTAAGGGAAAATACATCTTTTAATACAGCAAAAAACAAAGTACGTGATCAAAATCAATTCTCAGGATTCGAGGCTGGGGATGTGAAGTTTATAGACACCGTCAGGGATTGGGAAGATCAACGACCCCTCAGGCTCTTTTATTTTATTTGTTTGTGAATTACCTTTATAAAGGTGAGTGGATTGGACTAGAAAGGGGTTTGCGAGACCATAGCCCCTCACGGGAGTGGTGTCTTACTCCACAGCCAGTTCTACCTTAATACAGTCTAAGAGACTGTTAATATGTGATCGAGAAATGTCATTTTGTAACCTTGCTAAACCCAGAGGCGTTACTTGGTTCGCTTTTTTATTGGAAACAATACAACCTGGAAAAAAAAGGAGTATGCGTTGATCCAGACACCTTCAGACTAATTTAAGAAGCAGGATGTGTTGATCATGACTTGGTTTTGCTGAGACAGAAGCACTGAGAAGTTGCCAGTACTGGTCATTAAGAAAAGTTTCTTGCCTGAAGATAAGATGCGCTTGTCTGATTCAAACCAATATCGCAGCTCCTTAGTTTCGATTATGTCACGATGCAGCTAAAAAAAACCCTTCGTCGGAACAAGCAAGGACGTGATTTGCTCCGCTTGGATTGACTGAAGCACAGGTGTATTGGCAATATACCAGAGCACTGTCAGCTAGCCTCCCGTCACGTGCTCTCCTCTCTGCTCTGTGATCAAAGAAGGGAAGGTCTCAGGCACTGGGACTCAGAGGAAATACAGAGGTGAAGATGTTTCTAGCTGGACGCTGGCCATGTGGGACGACATTATTAGCGGGTTAACCATTATCGTTCGTTCATTCCCTCGCCCTTTCCATGATCCTCTCTCACCAAGGCTGTCGGGGAAGGAGAACTGGGAAATAACATGTTTGGCTGCCCGCCTCAATTACCAAACGCAGTGCAACTGACTCGAGAGCACCTGCTCTTTGAACCAAGGCAAACATTGCTGCAGCACAATTATCTCCCCAGCTCGGCGAAACCCTTATCAGTTTGGAGGTAGAACGTACGATTTCCTTTGAACTTCGTGTTTACCAGAAGCACACTCACTGAAGGACATCTTACAGTCTTAGGAAGGGGGGTGGGAGAGAGAGAGAAAGACTAGCCACAGCCAGCACACAAAAGAGGAAATACGGTGACCACGGCAATAATTTCAGGCACGAGGGACACCAGAATGGTCTTTGCAATGAGCATGGGGTGACCCAACCAAAGGCTGCTGTGCTGTTTAAACCACTATGCAAACTTTCCCAGGAGGCTCAAGCCTTTGTTTATTGATCAGAAATTCAAAACATCGCGTGTCTCCAATATGAATATGCCACGCAGATCAACAAAGTATTTGCCGTCTGTATCGCTAGGTGTCTAACAGCTGGTGATCCATATAGGATCCATATGTGAAAGCATCCAATCACCATTTCATTCGGAGATCATCAGGAAAGCTAATCAAGAGAAAATCCACTTTAATGTAATAAAGCTACTCTGAAATAATAACACACTTTCATGTTCGGTGTGTATTGAGAAAGTAACGCATTACACCACTTAGCCACGTTAATCCCTTGATACAGGGCTCACAATCGCCTGTAATTGGAAATCTCTTGTAAACGCCATCTCTTGATGCAATTCAGATGTGTTTCTATGTAAACAGAGACTTGGAGATTATAATAGAAGCAATTCTTCAATAGAGAATTAACTTGGGAGACTGCGGCATTGCTTATATTTACTCGTTTGTGACTTTCTTTCTGACGTCCCTTAGGCTTTACTTTGTTAGCCACGTATTAAGATCAGATCATTTGACAGCACACATTGTGATTACCCTATCCTGAGTGCGAGTGCAATTTGTAACGTGGGAGTTTGATGTGAGATCGCTTATAAAGCACTTCCCACGCAAGCGGTCACTTTTACATCGCTTACATCAAAATGAAGGCGAAGTCCCAGTTATTGAAGGTACAGGTAGGACGGCTGTTTTGGTGGGAATGAATGTTACACACGTCTCTCATGCCGCCCCTCCCAAATGAAGATAAATAGCCTGGATTGAGGGTTTGTTTGTATTTGTCCCGTGTTTCGGTTTTCCCACTGTGGAATAAATGGAGCTGAGTGTAGAAAAGAAACGATGACAAATGCAGTTTGGGGGAAGCTGATATTAAAAGCATCGACTGTCAGCAGTGCAGACAGTGCCACTCATGTCATCACTTTACCCACGTGTGTGCAGGGTTCGCTTCTGTGCTTGAATGGTGTCCCATAACGCGCTGTATTTTGCTCAATGGGCTGCAATAAGGAAACGAGATTCACGAACTGACCCAGATAAATCAGAAACCCTTGTAACAGTGCAGGAACAGGTCCCTCGGTTACGGGTTTCTCTCTAGTTGATGGTCCGTTGGAAACGACTGACGTTCCCATGTGTCTCGGGACTAACGGGGCTGAGAGGGAGGCCAGTTATTAACCCTCCTCTGAGCCGACCAGCCTCGGGACCTGGTCAGAGCCAGGGGCGCGAGCCAGCCAAACAGCGAGCTGCAGCACGTGCGTCTCCCTGGGGAGCCTGCTGCTTCTGCGGGCTTCGGCTTGCAGCGTCTGCCACCCCGAGCCACACGGGCCTCTGCCTCGGCGCCTTCGGGGCAGCCGGCCGGACGCTGTTTAACTGTTAACTGTGTTTGGGGAGCACAGGGCGACGCCCCTCGCTCTTTACTGTGGGGCTGTTTTAAATCTGCCCTGAATCAGTGCTGCCCGGGGTGGGTATTATTTTTTCTACTCCAGCTGCCCCTCTTTGGGGACACTAGTTGCGTGAGATTTCCAGAGGGGGAGTCGTTAGTTGGCCCATTAATTGACTATAGTGATCGAGGATTATTAGTTCGCATTAAGCTGCTTCTCGGGGAGGGCCGCGGCCGTGTCCCTAGCACACTGTTCGGGGCACAACTCTAACACAGGACCGGGGGCTCTCCCAGGCACACAGTCCGCCTTTCCACAGACCTGTCATTGCGTGACTGGCCAGGGGGAGCGGCGAGAGAAGCCCCCTGTCCGCAGGGCTCTTTGCCTAGCGTTGTCGTCGATGTTTCAAATTCTCTTTCTGGTCTGCTTGGGTAGATCTGATATCAACACGTCTCTGTGCGATTCAGAATAGCTGTTGACAAGGAGACTGTATAGCTCAATGTTTAACACACTCAGGAGGGAAATAGCTTCTGTGCGCTCAGAAAACAAGATTTGTCTCTTCCAAGGAGCTGCCCTAGCAAAGTGCGCTGTGCTTGGCACCTGATGCCCCTTCCAATAAATCGGCTGCCTGCACTAATGCTATGTGCAGACACTTTCTCTTGAGCTCTGCTCCCTCCCTCACTGCACACTTGGTTTTGCCACCAAGACTTAAAAACAGAACTGATGATCTCCCCTCCCTAAGGAAACTGGAACATAGGAATTGCTACAACGCGTCAGATCAGCGGTCCACCCAGTCCAATATCCTGGCTCTGGCAGTGGCCAATAGCAGATGCTTCAGGGAGGAAGGTACCAGAAACCCCAGTAGGCACTGGCAGTCATGGGAAGACTTGTCCATGAATCAGAGTTTCTTCCTCCCCCTCCGGAGTCAGAGATTTGCTCATACTCTGAAGGGTAGAGTTCATATCCCTTCCAAACCTCTCCCGTGTGTTCTGTTCTGGCTTTGTTTGCTTTTAAATCCCTAGTGGTTTTGTGATCCAGATGCATTTCCAAATAGGCTTTTGCTGAATGCAAATTAGTTTTTACATTTATGAAAAGACTTCCACTGGATTTCACTTAGATTAGTTTTGACCTGTTTAATTTCTCATTTGTTAAAAATAAATCCCTTAAAATAAAGTCAACGCATTTCTTCTACGGTGGGGAAAAGCATACAGCCCCAGAGCAAGGGGACTCTTTCTGCCGGGATTCTGGGTTGAGTGACGCGCGATCCTTTGTTTGACGGCTATTTCTAATATTTTTAATGTAAGATACCCAAGATGTCAGATTCTGTGACAGTTTGATTAGAGAGGCTAAGATGGAAAATAGGCGTCAGCTAAACTGCACATTACCCGTGATTAGGCTTCACGTAATTCATCTCCAGACTGAGGGAAGAGCTACTAATTCTCCTTTTGGAACTCGATTTCCGTCTGCCTCGGTCTTCTGAGATGCAGAAGATGAGTTACGGCTACGGATGCTAGCGAATGTTATTCTAAACTTTAAATAAAGAAAAGTTTGGGGTATTAAGGAGATCCACCCCGTCCTGTTAAAAGCGATCTCGAACCCACAAAGATAAAATTCTTAGGGCAAAAATACATACATAGAAGGAGCCTGTAGATTGGAAGGAGCTGATACGCTGTTGATTGCGGATTATTTGAGGTGAGTAGGGTGGATGGACCTGCTTCCTTCTGCAAAGAAGGAAAAAACTGTTTGAAAGGCTGAGCTGTTCGATTTCATTTGGTTTCATTCGCTGAACTCCTAGTTCGCCCTGAGACGGAATTTTTCCTAACGTGCATTTGTTTTTCGGTAACACAACAGCAAACCTACTCTGCTAAGGCTGTAATAAGCCAGTTGCCGCCTTGAATCTACCCTCCACTCACATTTCTGGAGTTCGACTTTGCAAAACGTCAACAGATTTGTGTTGAACCCTCATGGAATAAATTCCTGGGTTTCCTTACTTCGGAAAAGAAAGCAAACTTCCCCAGTTGTTGTTGGGGGGGGGGGGGGGGTTAGCCCATGGACAAAAATAAAAAATAAATGTGATCGCTCAAATTTATCAACCAGTCCCCATGACTAGCTCCTCTTTTGTGTCGGTGTTTGTTTTCCCAAGACCTAAGCAATTTTTAATATACTATATCCTTCCCGCTTAATCCCCCTCATTTATTGTATAATTACAGTTTCAAAATGATTATGTAATTAAAATCATGTTTTTCACTGCTGCATACTTCAAAAGGAAGGCAACCTTCCCCAGCATTATTTGCTGGTGATGTAATAATTTCCCTGTGATATTTAAAATAAACACATTAGTTCAAGAATTCTAAACATGTCTGAAAGTATATAGTGGAATTGATTGGCATAAGGCGAGGTTGTAAAGCAACGGTGAAACCTATCACTAGTTTAATATATTTCTATGCTCCCATGCAGTGTAAATTATAGGATAATGGGGTGCAGGCGATGGTAAACTCTGTTTATATAATCCATTTCTTCACACAAGTTCCCATTGCTTTTCCTTCCCTTTGCTGTATGTGGTGGTTCTCTGATCCTACTGACCTCAGCCATGTGTTTTCACTTTTTCTTCTGATCTCAATTCCATGACCAGCGGGGAATAAAATACAAATTGAATAGTAACCATTCACAGGCCACTCTTTTCAAACTGTTGTTAAGCCCTCTTTGTCTTGTCTAGCCAATTGATAGATAAATGTGTTGTATTTTACCCAACTCTCTCTCTCTTTTTTTTCTTGTAAAGCTTTGTTGCCTCGCTGGCTTAGTCCATCTTTTAAAAGAAAATAATTTCATCAGGGCTTGTCACCAAAATGGACCGTTCCCTTCCTTTGCAGCTCAACAGGGTGATGGCTAAGCAGTGGAATTTAAAAAAGAATGAGAAGAAAAAAGAAACTGCCCCCACATTTGGTCAGTATATTCCCAGCATGACTGAAGGTTAATTTTAAATTTGACTTGTTTCCTCTGCGTGGTAAATAAAGTGCTCCCTGGGTTGCATGCAGATACTTTCTGAAAAGGGAAACGTTAAGTGCTTGAAAAAGAATAACTTTTCCCTTGCATTTCTTTCATTACAAACCTGTTTTCTGCAGTGTCAGGAGGGGCCAAGGCTGTTTATTCAGCTTTTCTTGAAAACGAACAGCAACTAAGAGAAGTTTAAACAATCTCCTGTTATTTTTGGGCTTGTTTTTCCAGTGGTCTCCTCCCCAACTTCTTCCTGGGGTTATAATGCAAAAGAAAATAATTTTGGAAACCCATTATTCCACAGGAAAACATTTAACCAATCCCATGTTCTCTGTTTGATCAAAGAAACAATTGCAGGTGAAATTTTCTTCTGTCGTGATGTAAACTGCAGAATAATAATGATTATAATTATTACCAAATTGTCAGTGTATTGACGCCTGTGTAATATTGAATAACAAACTTTGCTCTGTTAATCATGTCACTTTAACAGACTGACTTGATCCAGCTAGATAAAAGTATGATTTACTATTATTAGCTAGTTTTAAAAGTAGTGATTTAAATGCGATATTGTAGTTAGATCTCCATTTCCAAAGACTTTTGCAAATGAGCAAACATTGCAGCAGGGCATCGGTCTCTAACCAAAATAAGCCAGATTCTTGTGCAAAAGATAAATATTTGGCAACCACATTACTAAAACTGAAACAGGTAAATCAGTCAGATGCTGAAACTAAAAGTGTAATGAGTTTTGGAGGCAAAACTAAACAAGAATAAAACTTTTTTTTTTTTAAGCCACATGTAATCTGCCTTCGGAATCTTGATCAGAAGTCTCATCAATATGGCTTCGAAATATGTGCAAACTAATATGAAATTCCTTGTTGATGGTGAATGTTGTAAGTAAAGCCCAGTACCTGTAAAATGAGCCCCTGTCTATCACATGCTTCATATTAAACTTTCATGCAGTTTTCCTTCGCTGTTTTTTCCTACTAAAGGGTTCTTATAAACTTTCCTTCGTTTATTTAGCCTGGTTTTCATTGCTGCAGTTTTGCATGGTTTGCCTTTGTTTAGTTTATTAACCCACAGGGTTACTTTAACTAAATATTTGGGCTGAATACTTTGGGGTTGGATTTCAACGTTTTCTAACAAAATTACCAAGTTTTTTGAAGCCACACAGAGAACTCTGTGTTGACTTTATTAGTCAATTTAACAGACTATGGGGGAAATAAAAATAAGAAACATACTGGTGTATCTCCTGTAATGAGAAATGGGACTTAGTATTTTAGATAACATCAAGGCTGAGTTAATTTTCAATAACATTTTAATAGAAATGTCAAACTTTTAACACCCCTGCCTTTGACTCTACCGGCTTATGAAATAGGCAGTGTCTCATTTATGTGCTCAAGGTGGCGATTTCCAAGGCCCCAAAAATATGCACTCACCTTAAGCGAATATAAAGAAATCCCTGGCACAAAAGGTTAGAGCAAGTGCTGTCTGTTTGGTGCGTGTCAGCTCAGATGGAGGTGTGTCTCTTCCCTCCCCCCCCAAAAAAAAAAAGAAAAAAAGGGTTCTTATTACACACACCCTCTCACATCAGGCAGGCCTTTGAAAGTGTTCTTGTTTCAACTATTTTTCTGAGTGGACAAGTATTGCACAACTATAATATTATTGCATAATAAGTCACCCAGTGGAACCCACTCTCCCTAAAGACCTGTCAATTACACATACACACATGTTTGGGGCTGGGTGGTGGTGTTTGGTGTAGGGCTGTGTAGGGCTCTGCTGTATAGCTAGCAACCTAGCTCAGCTCAGATCAGCCCCAGGCCCGAGCCTGAAACCTGGGTGGTCGTCTCATCTTGTGAAGAGCCAGGCGAGTTTCATACTGACAATCCCATCTGGGAACTCACTAAAGGTTCAGAGGAGGGGAGGAAAGCTCATCAGGGGGTGAGTCTGGAAGGAGGGAGAGCAAGGGGCACATTGAGGAGCAATGGGGCAGATTCCAGAGGGCCAGGAGGGGCAGCAAAACTCAGGGGCCATTGAGAAGAGGGGGACAAATGAGAGTAGAGGGGGCAGATCCAGAAGTCTATGGGGCAGTTGCCTGAACAGAGGCAAAGGCAACAAGTCAGGCAAGAGCAAGTGAGCAGGCTCAGATGGTAAAATGTGGTAGTGAGGACAGAAGGGTAGAATAAGGGGACGAGGGAGCAGTGGAGATTCCTTCTCATGGCATCATGGTCCCAAGCATGGCCAGTGACCATACTCTGAGTTTAACCTACCCCCTCAACCACTTAGCCACATTTCCATGAGAAAATGCTTTACCTAACTGCTAAAATATAGTGTCAAACTAGTAACCAAGAGAGTCCATTTCAAAGTGCTGCTGTTCTAAATAAACAAGTATCTCCCCATACTGACTCCTATTCATTAGGGATGAAAATCGTTCATCTCTGTGTAGAGTGCCAGCAATAGGCCTGAAAGTTAAAAGGTGCCTAGTGCTGGACCTTGATGCAGGAGTGCACTTCATCCTTAGGTGCTGCAGAAGCTGAGTTTTTCTTGACTATTGTATTTTTGTTTTCAAAAGGGGGATGGTTACCACCTTCATTCCCAAAGGTCCCCCTTCCCAGCTGTGATGGTCAGCAAATTCTGACTATTCTGCATGTAAAGTCAGGAGAGAGCTTTAAACGACCAGTGCCAGCAAAGGACACCAACTTGCCATGAAGGGATCGTATTTCAGAAATGTGAGCTCACACTCACCACTATAAAAGAGGCTGTTTTTAGAAATGTAAAACAAACAAAAAATCACTAAATTATTATATATAAATAAAAATGAATTATTTATTTAAAAAACTCACCACAAGCAGAATTTTTATCACCTGTAAGAACAAGAGACTTTGTTATACTCACTAGAGACATGCTATTGCCAATCTGTTTTCCATGGAAAGCACTCAGATACTTTGGTCATGGGCAGTAGTACAAAACCATAAGGTAAGATAAGTTTATACATGCGTCCAAAAAAAAAAGGAAGTTTCTGTCCCTCTGTGGTGTATTGAAAACTGTGTTAAAATTGAAGGCTGTCACTTTCAACTTTAGCCGTTTTATTTTCCGGTCCTGCTTGCAGGGTAGGGTTCTGTAAGGAAGCATGTTATCTGGGCCTTGTGGCAATTAGCGGATTACCAGCAGAGAGGAAGGTAGAGTGAGTTCTGCCTCTCTATTTTAGTGAGCAGCTTGCTTTGTCTCACTCTGGTTTGGGGTTATTGTTTTGAATTGTAAGGAAAAAAAAGTAGTATTACATTACAACCTTCCAGCAAAAATACTTTTTTTTTTTTTCCTAACTTCTCTGGGTGCATGCTAAGAAACATAACACGTTGCTCTAGGCATTTCTTGACAATTCCTTAAATCTCCAACTATAAAATATAGCATTCCTCTAATCCCCCTTCAACTATCAATCAGCTCATCAATAACCACCCTCAAAAACATGTCATTTCAGTCAACAAGATTACACAGTATGAACATGAAATAGTCAGCTGTATGTGGATGGGCCACTCACCTCTCATCTTGAAACCAAACACTCAGCTGCTTCACAATTGTCTTGAAATAAAATGAAAATATTAAAATATCTAAAGTTTTAGTTATTAATATTAATAGTAAGTTAATATATTTATTCTTACACCAAAAGTATGCATGACATATTGTACATTATAATACTTAAATTTTTTATTTGATTTTTATTGCGTTTGTATCTTCTATCCAAGTGCCTCAGTGCATGTTACAAACATTAAAGAATAAAACTGCACAAAATCCTCTATGAAATTGATAAGTATTATTAACCCATCTTACATGGAAAACTGATGAACAGATAGGTTAAAGGTCTTGCTCATCGTCACACAGCAAGACCACAGCAGGCTGAGAATAGAATCCAAAATCTCCTAACTCTCAACACTATATTTTAATCACTGTATCATGTTTTCTGTGCATAACCAAATTTTTGCAAAATATAGACTAAATATAAAAAAGACATCATAGGAAAATTGGATAAAATCACATTCAGTCTTAGAGAGACAAGGTGGGACAGGTAATATTTTTTTATTGGACCAATTTCTATTGGTGAAAGAGACAAACTTTCAAGCTACTTAGAGCTCTTCTTCAGGACATTCATTCAGGTCAGTCTCAGACCTTTAGGATAACTGGAGCTCAGCTAACGGTACAGAAATGAGATAACAGCGTACTGAAGAAGGTTAATACATTTTTGCTATATTTAGTATTGCTATTATTTCTCAGTCTCAGCAGTGATCTTGCAGTACTATTGTGCCAAAAATTAGAATAAATATACTAAGACCAGATTTATGTTAGAGCTCATTCACAATGTCCAGAACTCCTTTATTTCATTAGTAATTAGGTGATAGAAACTATTCCCTTGCACAAATAAAGCTATATTCAAATGTATCCTTTTCTTCTTATGCCAAATAACAATAAAAACAACAAAGTCTCACTTCAAAAAACAGCGAAGTGCAAAAGAAGCCTACACCCAGCAAACATTTAGTGTAGCAGGTGCCGATAGCAAATATGGATGAAGACAAAGAAACATCAGGGTGCTGTGGAAGAAGGAAGAGTCAGACATTGGGAAGAGTAGGAGACAAGAGATGAAGCAGAGAGAGGAGACCTGATAAGGGTGTAGCAGAAGTGGAGACATGAGAACATAAGAACGGCCATACTGGGTCAAACCAATTGTCCATCTAGCCCAGTTTCCTGTCTTCTAACAGTGGCCAGTGCCAGATGTTTCAGAGGGACTGAATGGAACAGGGCAATTATGAGTGATCCATCCACTGCCATCCAGTCAAGACAGATCTTACACAATAGCAGAGACCAAAAATAGTGTGCTTTGTTACTGTATATTGCTACAGACAAAAGAAAGAAAATCATGCATTTAAGACTATAATTCTCTCTTGACGTACAGGTGACATCAAACCCTCCAGGCTTTGCTATCTGTGTTCATGATGACCCCACAACAGTATTAGTCAAATGCCTTACTTCCCATTTTAAGGAAACTCAAGGATACTTAGAGCTCAGTTCTAACACTGCTCAGCTCTGCAATGGAATCTGCAATGGAACAGCAACAGAACTGGTAATTCTTGTTATCCATGTTTGAACTTCCATTAACATGTACAGAACACATATGAAGCAAGAAAAGAACATGCCACATCTTATGCCATACTTCTTATTCACGTATGCAGGGCTGAAGATATGTATCCATTACATTATTTGTTCATTTTTTTAATGCTGAAAAGGATGTCCCTTCACAAATCTTGGTGTACTATCCATTATTTTAAAGAACAATCCCTATAAGAATAATTATCCAATAACAAAAGAAAACCACTGATGCTCTGTACCTTGGGGGAATATCCAGCACTCCCATGTTCATCCTTGTAAAATGATTGTATGGTATCCAATGCAAAGTTTGTCATGTCTGGTGTCTTTGGAAAACTCATGATGTACTGAACATTGTTGGTATAGTGATATTATAGATTATAATTTCATGCATATAGTTGAGGCTGAAAATGTATCCCTGTGGCTTGAAACAAGCTCAGACAAAAACTTTCCAGAATTAGAGGGGCAGTTCACACCTCATCAGGGCATGAATGGGACAAACCCAGCCCAGCCTCACAGGAACAAAGGATGCTGGCCTAGACACCAACAAAAGAATCTGTTAGACTTTTGAGGGAGTCACCTCCTTTCCTTTGGTCAGTTTGGAACTGTGATCAGGTAATGCTCACCCCAAGAGGGAAGAAAGGACATGATAAAAGGGAGAGACATTTGCCATGCTCTTCCTCCCTCTTCCACCTACATCTACAGGCACCACACCAAGCGACTGAAGCACTGATCAAAGGGGAGAGCCCGGCTGTAGAACAACCAGCCAGCCCATGGTGAGAAGCATCTAAGTTTGTAAGGACACTGAAAGTGTTAAGATCAGCTTAGAATGAGTTTTACTTTTTATTTCATTTGACAAAATCTGACTTGTTATGTTTTGACTTATTATCACTTAAAATCTATCTTTATAGTTAATAAATTTGTTTGTTTATTCTACTGAAGCAGTGCATTTAGTTTGAAGCATGTCAGAGACTACCCTTAGGATAACAAGCCTGGTATATATCAATTTATTTGTTAAATTGACAAACTCATATAAGCTTGCAGCGTCCAGCAGGCATAATTGGACACTGCAAGATGGAGGTTTCTAGGGCTGTGTCTGGGGCTGGAGATATTGGCTAGTGTCATTCGGTTGCAAGTAGCTGGGAGCAGCTTACATACCAGAGGCTGTGCGTGAACAGCCCAGGAGTGGGGGTTTTCACAGCAAAGCAGGGTAAGGCTGGCTCCCAGAATCAAGGATTGGAGTGACCTAGCAGATCACCGGTCCAGATAACACCAGAGGGGAACGTCACACCCACACACAACAAAATTAAATGACATACTCATCTGGTAACATGAAGCAGCAAAATATACCCCACAAAATAAAAATAATTTCGACACCGTCAGCCTATGGTATGTATATGTTATGTGTGGGGGTGGGGGGGCAAGGGTGTATATATATATATATATATATATATATATATCTCCAACGTTACAGAGCACTTTCTTCTACATTTGGAATGGACTAACAGATTTCAAACGGTGAGTGTTTTCCATAGACAATTTTAGAGATTAGGGCTCAAGGCAGTTGAGAATCAGGACCATAGTAACTGAAGCACTTGGCTTTATAGATGGAGGAATACTAAGAGTTTTAGTGTTTAGAAATGTTTTAGAGATGATATTATATAAAGTTATTTTTTGAAAATATGGAGGCTGTACAGAATACATGCTGGCATAGTACAGTATAATTTTTGTATTATCACTACTTTTGGAGGTCACTCCTTTTAGATGGATCACTTGTGATCTTGCTAAGCAATGTCATCATCTCAAGGTTTAGGTTAGATATTAGGAAAAACTTTGTAATTACAAGGATAGTTTAGTACTGAACATGAGTGATGGCTATAATAGGCCAAGGGAGGCTAAGCCTCCCCTAGCCCAGCTACCGCTGACCCATCCCCAGACGCCTGGGCTGGGGTGTGCCCACCCGCGTTCCACGTCTTCCTTTCCCTTCTTTGCCCCTTCCCTGAGGCCCCCACCACCCACCGTTGCTTGGTGAGTCCCTCCTTGCTCTTCTCCTCCATTCCACCCTCCCTTCTGGAGGTCCTTAACATGCCGCATCCCTCCTTACCTCCACACTCACCTGTGAAAAACCCCGCCTACTGTGTCCCTCCTCTCCTCCACACCCCTCTCTCGTGAGGTGACCCACCACATCTCTCCTCACCCCCCTCTCCCCAGACGACAGAAGGTGGCTCAGGCCAGTGGCCCAAGGTGGCTTGGGCCAGTCAGCAGCCCCGGGCAGCTCCGGACGGTGCTCAGGCCAGCTGGTAGCCTGGGCCATTGCTTAGGCCAGCCTAGAGGTCAGGCTGGTGCTTGCGCTGGCCAGCGGCCCGGACCATTGCTAGGGCCATCCCAGTGCTTCGGCTGGTGCTTTGAGGTCAGGCTGCTTCAGGGATCAATTGGGTGCTCAGGGCCAGTGCTTGGGCTAGCTCAGGGGTTGGGGTGGTTTGGCTGGGGCTCCTCCAGCCATGGGGAAGGGAGAGTGCTCAGGGCTTTGGCGGACATGGGAGGGGGAGGGCAGTAGGAGTGGGGTTTTGGGTGGAAGGGGCGGACCGGGAGCTAGCATCCCTGAAGAAAGGGTTTTACCCACTGCACGTGGTACTGAAATAGGTTATCAAGGAAGGTTGTGGAATCCTTGTCACTGGAAGATATAAGGACAGATTAGACAAACACCTGTCAGGGATGGTCTAGGTATACTTGGTCCTGCCTCAGCAAAAGCAGCTGGACTGGATGACCTCTTGAGGTTCCTTCCAGCCCTGCATTTCTATGAGTGATGCCTGTAGAATATGCCACACCATCATTTTTATTTATTATTGTTATTACAGGGGCACCTGAGGCCCTGAGCTTTGTTGGGGCCCTCTATTGTTCTAGGCCTTGTAAAGACACAGTAAGAGACTGCTCAGACAATTTAAATGCACAAGATAGACAAAAGGTAAGATAAACTGACTTGTTGAAGGTCACTGAGTGGCAGAAGCCAGGCCTCCTGAGCCCCAGTCCAGTGCCCTATCCATTGGATGACACTGCCTCTCAGCAATAATTGGTTTTTTTCATTTGTATTGTCAGTAAAATACCTGTATTTGTATTAAAGTTATAATAAGCTATTTACATGTCATAACGTAAAAAGAAGCAATACCTGACTTCTGAGGTTGGTGGAATGAATGTTGAAGTGAAGCTAAGACTTTTGATAACTGCAAATGCCATTTATTGAAAAGCTATGCCAGTACCCATGAATGGTATAGCTAATATATGATAAGGTAAAGATACCACAAACCATAAAGCAAATGTAATATATATGGTTCTTCCCACATTAGTTTTTGTTGTCCTAGTTCTCTCAGACATCCCAGAATTGTCACATTTAGGGAGTGACTTTTGAGGGTGTGTTTAAAAAGCGAACAGTTGGATGATGGCAGATTCTTTAAACCAAATAATTTCCCAAGGTCATTAGCAGTCTGTGAGGACAAAGAGTGATGCAAGTAGGCATGGTGTCTAAAGGTGTAGGTGTCATTTATGAGGAGAGAACACTTGATCTCTTTTAGATTGTGTGTTGGCTGAAATCCTTGTGGTGTAATAAGTAAGCTGGACACTTTTTTCATTTTTATTTTGTTTTGCGTGGGAGAGTAGCGTACACTCTATATCTGTACAGATTCATAGGAGAGAATTCCATATTTTTATATTACAGCATTAGTATTGAGCTTGGTCACTGTAAATGAAGCTCTAAACTTTAAAAAAAGCAGCATTTATACAGATATAGAACTCAATATAGACTAGCAGTTTTATAAATTAATACAGAATCTTCTCCTGTAGAGATCAGTTTATTAAATCTGGTTTATCCTATCAATGACCAAAAAATCAGGGGCTGGCTTGAGCCAGTGCTCAGTGGTACATCATGCTGGCGTTTTCATACTGGATCTGTCAGTTTCTG
The DNA here is from genome assembly GCF_025201925.1 of Gopherus flavomarginatus. Lineage (NCBI taxonomy): Eukaryota > Metazoa > Chordata > Testudines > Testudinidae > Gopherus > Gopherus flavomarginatus. Next base: position 50,078,954 of record NC_066619.1, read on the forward strand.
CAGAATATAAGCTTTCATTTCCAAAAACACAAAGTTTAGATCTCTTGTGGTTATCAGGATAACTTCCTGAATGTGAACAAAGGTTGTGTTCATGATTCTGCAAAAAGATATGAACAATGGAGCCAAGTCTGCTCTCTGTTAAACCAGTGCAAAATGGAGTCACTCCACAAAGTCAATGGAGTGACTCTTAATCTAGATAAGTATAACTGAGAGTACAATTTGGCCAGTAGTTTAAAGACAAGTATGAACTGCTTCCACTAAACTCAGTTTGGTGTTAGTTGTTAACTTTTTCAGCACAGGTTTAAAAATTATCGTTGTCATTTATGATTGTTGATCATTTTTGCAGAAACATGCAGCTAGTCCTGGACATTAAAGATATGTCTACACTGCAATTAGACACCTGCAGCTGCACCATGCCAGCTGACAAGCTAGGGGGCTGTTTATTTGCAGTAGAGATGCTTGGGCTCAGGCTCTGAGACCCTCCCACCTCACAGGGTCCTAGAGCCCTGGCTCCAATCCAGAGCCCAAATGTCTACACTGCAATGAAACAGCCCCTTAGCCTGAGCCCCATGAGCCTGAGTCAGCTGGCATGGGCCAGTCAGAGGTTTTTAAGCGTAGTGCAGCTGTACCCTGAGTGAACCTGGTGAATGTGAGCAGAGTTAGAGTAGCATGCCACTACTTTTTTCCAGTCTGAACCCTGTCAGAAACAATTACTGCCTTTCACCCCCTTCATGGTCTATGTGAAACAAATTGGTGGGTCTCATTCCAGTTCCTAGTGCCAATAACAACCATCACAACTGACACTATAAACTGCCAGGCTCAGCAGAGAGACCACTAAATGTATCAGTCAAGAACAGAAGTATTTTTTTCTCTCACCCATGAACGTAGCCTCTCAAGATCAAGGATGCAGCATACACTCCAGGACTGCACTCCTTTTCTCAGGTTAAAATTCTGTTGAAGACAGTGCACATTTTTCTTCAGTAAAGAGTGCAGGACTGGGCCCCCTGATAGGCATAAAATTAACTTAAAAGATTTTTAAAAGAAAGCATCAGAAACTCTAACAAAGATCTTGAGCATAGACAGCAATATCACTATATACACAGACATTTTTGTCTTTAAGATCATTTACTTTTTCTCATTTGTTTATCTTCAAAGGCGAACACATGCAAGTGATACAATACGGTCATAGCTTTAAAGTTTAAATAGCTACAAAAGGCAGTATGTTGTAACAGTCTACTAAGAAGACTCAGCCCTTTAAGTAGTTATAAAATGAAAAGCTCAGAGTTATTACATTATCTAAGGGCTGGTCTACACTGAGGGGGCGTTCAAACTAAGATATGCAACTTCAGCTACGCTATTTGCGTAGCTGAAGTCCAAGTATCTTAGTTCAACTTACCTGGCAGTCCTCACGGCGGCGAGTCGACTGCTGCGGCACCCCGTTGACTGTGCTTACTCCTCCTGCTGAGGTGGAGTACAGGCGTCAATTAGAGGATTGATTCATCATGTCCAGATGAGACACGATAAATTGATCCCCAATACATCAAACACTATCCGCCAATCCAGCAGGTAGTATAGACGTACCCTAAGACAGTGGTTCTCAAACTTAATTGCCCCATGACCCTCCTTCTGACAACAAAAATTACTACACGACCTCATGAGGGGGACCAAAGCCTGAGCATGCCCAAGCATCACTGCCCCGATGGGGAGGGGCCAAAGCCGAAGCCTGAGTGCTTCAGCCCCAAGCAGAAGGCCTATAACCTGAGCCCAAATGCTCAGGGCTGAAGCCCTTGGGCTTTGGATTTGGTGCTCTGTGTGGTGGGGCTCAGGCTTTGGCTTCCAGGTTGCGATCCACAGTTTGAGAACCACTTATCTAGAAGATGGGCAATAGGAATTATTTTGGGAAAGTTCTATGGCAGTGATATGCAGACTGAAGCTTGGGTGCTGCAATGACTCTTTAATGTGTCTCCTTTGGCTTTTTGCTGCCCATGATATTAAAACATGGTGCAATTTAATTATTAACCAATCAGGATGCTTTTATTATGTTATTGACAAATTATAGAATATCTAGTCAGTCATTTTGATGTGAGAATATATATAATAGTAAATGAAAGAAAGAAGTCACACTACTGTGGGTCTTTTGGGTAATGGTGACCACTGATTTGGCTCCTGAACTACTGAAGTCTGAGTATCACTGATCTATGACCTGTGTTATACAGGAGGTTAGATCAGATGATTACAGTGGATCCTTCTGCCCTTGGCATCTATGTATCTAAATATTCTGTATCCTCACATTCTGCTTTGTTGTAAGTTACATATTTAAAGATATTTATGAAATGCAGCATTTTGTATGGAGAACTACTATGAAAATGGAATGCAAAATAATCACATGAAAATTGGTACAGTTAATGAAGCATAACTCCTCTCTCCCTCGGCAACCATCCCATTGAACAAGATATTTTTAAATGTAAACTTTATATGGCTTGAGCTCATTATCCTAGATGTGATAATAGGAGCCAGAGGCACTACAAAGCTGATCTGAGAAAAGCCTCAAACTGCATTTTTGTGTTTTTTATGAGATATTGTTGTAAAAGTGAGTGCAATGTAAGGTTATAGCTTTATTCTTAGAGGTGTAACCAAATGCTAGAAGATCTTCATGTTATTATCTGTAACGGTAAGGATGAAGTCATTTTCCTGAGGGAAAGCATTAGCTACAAACAGGCTGGGAGAGCATTCATGTGTGAAACTGTAACCTGTTAAATCCTCAAATCAGTAAAGTCTAACAATAGCCTTATATTTAATATTTTTAAAATAAGCCTACAAAGCAACAGGAGATTATTGAAGATAAACAAGGATTTTACTGCAAGCCTTTTTTTTTTTTTTTCCCCTTCAGAGTCTATATTTGGCAGAGGTCCTAGGAACATTAATGAAGCTTGCAGTTCACCAGGCAGCGTCAGTGATCTTCTTAAAGATATATCATTTAATTCTCCTTAAGGATGAAATTTACCTCTCCTAGCTCAAATAACTGGGCTTTGTAGGGGTTTAGGGTCTGGCGTGGAACTCTGCCCCAATCTCTGTGCAGGCCACAAGAATCCAGTAGCCCCAAACTTAGCCTCCCACCAAAGATCTCATCTTCATCAGCCTACTTGGGCCTAGCATGGAACTCCCTCTACAGAGTAAAGACCCTTTCTAAACAGCCAGTGCCTGTACCATCCCTGTTTAAGGGGAATGTGGAGCTTAATTTTCATGAAGGACCTTGTGGAGGTGAAGTTTACTCAGAAGACAGTTTAAATGAGGCCTAATTACTACCCCCTGAGTATTTTATTATTTTTTTTAAATTATAAAATTATTCAGAACTCTGATGTATCATTGTGTACAGGCCCCTGTGCTGAGGAAGTCCTGTTTCCAGCTTCAAGAGGCACTTCAGCTGCCATGTGATGTCAAGTGGAGAAAATATTGGCCTGGAGGGATGAGAAGAACAGAAGGTATTGGACTCTGCCACTCTGGCTTTCCTCAAACATGAAAACAGGAACTCACAAGAACCTCAGCAGCAGCAGGTACGAAAGGGCCTCTCAGAATTTGCTGGGGAAGGGAACCAGGAAAGGGATATATAGTATCTGTGCTTTGTTTTGTGACACTGTTGTTATTTTATCTAACTAACATTAATTGATCACAAAAATACGGGAAAAAAATAATGTAATAAATTGGGTGACAGTGATGGCCATGCTTCTGAGTCATTTAGTTTTTTTTCTGTCCTGATGAGTCACTGTGACAGACCATGAAAACACCCTTTAAGACCAGAAGCGTTCAACCAGTTATCAGAAACATATAGTATTAATCCCTGAGTCCCAGCAGCTCCACCCAGTAACACCAGTGCCACCCACCTACACTAGCTCCACCAACCAGGATTGCACAGCAGCACTTAGGACCCGCCCTTAAGGCAGATGTCTTTCTGCTCTGGGCATAGAATCTTCAAAAGTGCCTAAAAGTCAATGGGATTTGTGCTCCATCCTAAATCACTACTGATGGTTTTGAAAATCCTATCCTACATGGTTATGCATATGTAGTGCTGGGGATGTCTGTATTCACTAGGCAGGAGGTATGTCCATTGTGACATTAGTTTGCAGAATAGCATCCTGATATCTAACCCAACCACTTTATGTCTGCCTGAGTAAGAAGGATGAGAGTGTATTATAAACTGAGCCCTGCGTGTTCTGTGCTTCTGCAGCTATGGAATTTCCTGTGCAATCCACCCCTCATACAAGAAATGTGCTCCGGGAGGTAAGCTATAATAAGTTTCTAGCTGTGATGAGTGTGACGGGTTGGACGCCTGATCTGGGATGCCACGTGATGTGCTGGGGTCCCACTGGTTCCGCCTGTTCCATCAGCCCGAGTTTCCTCACCCTGTCCCAGGCCCTCAAACCTTCTCCAGCACACTCACAAAGGTAGGGATGCACCCAGCTGCAAATGGACACAGAGATACTGAGATCAGCTCTTTGTGGGACAAATCAGCTCAGGCATTCACCCAGCACTCATGTGCACTCCCATTTGGGGAGTAAACTCAAAATAATATTGTTTTGTGCTGTGTAGAAAAATCAGCACAGCGCAAGCTCATAAAAATCACCCTCTTTCTCAATATGGAAAGAGATATGCACAGCTTTTTCCCCCCCAGATATGAATTGCATAGACTGGGTTATGTTATAAACAAGAAATAAGTTTATCAACTACAAAAGGTAAATTTTAAGTACTTATAAGGGATAGCAAACAGAACAAAGTAGATTACTGAGCAAATAAAATAAAACATGCAAACTAAGTTTAGTACACGCAAGAAACAAGTTACAAAATGTAATTTCTCATCCACAGTGTTGTTTTAGGCAAGTTGCAGAGTTTCTGTAGCTTAGAATTCCAATTATTTCTCTTTAAAGACTGGACCCCTGTCTCAGCCTGGGCTCAACCCTGCCTTTCCCGCCAGGTGTTTTTAGCAGTCTTCCTTCCTGGCCAGGCAATAGAGGAGAGTCCTGATGGCCTTCCTTCCCAGCCTTAAATAGAATTACATGAGGCAGGAAGCCTTTATTTCCAGTGGAAAAGTATCAGCAGAGTCCAAGGTGGTATTTTGGACCAGGTGACATTATCACATGATCTTGCAGCATCAGGGCAACCATGAGACAAGGTCCACAGCAAGGAACTCCTGGGAAGATGGGGGATCCACATCTTCAAAGACTCGTTGTCTTTTCCTAATGGTCCATTAAAGCTGATTGCTCACTGTCCGGTGAGCATTTCCCAAGGACATACCCACACAGTTGTAATTGTTACATAGATAATATTCCTAACTTTGGATACATAAATGATACATGCATACAGATTGGATAAACACATTCAGTAAATCAAACCATTTCAATGATAGCTCACATGACCCATCTTGCATAAAAGACATCTGAGTTATGCCATATTCATATCATAACAATATTTCTATGAAGAATATGGGGTGTAACATCATAATGAGTACAAAGACATTCCTAAAAGCGTGTGTCATACTGTCTGGAGTGGCTCACGAACATGGGTGCCACCATTTGAGCAGACTGTCAAGAAGCAAAGCACAAACCCCAAATTGGCTGTATATTCTATTATTTTAATCAACCCAGTAACAAGTGTGAACTCCTAAAACATGATAACAGCCTTCATATGGACACACAGACAGGCCTCTTGGGCACTCCAGTCTAACTTGCCTCCCAGGCAAGCCTGCCTTGGGGTAGATGGTCCCTTACACCAAAACTCACATCAATATTCAGGTTACTCACAGTCCCAAAGGACCAGTCACTTACACAAGGTCATGTGCACCCTATACTCCTGCGGGAATTCTGCGCCACTGTACACGTGCAGAATTTTTTTCTATGCAGAAAATACATTCTGCCTGAGAAGTGCTGCCATTCCACCTTTCACCCACCAGAGGCCGCTGTGGTGCAAGAACAGAAAGCAGCAGCTGTGTTCATCACTGTACCCTGTCTGCGGAGCCCAGGTTAGAAGACGGGATGTGGGAAGGGGACAGATAGAGTGGGGCACACAGGGCTACTGGGGGGTGGGGTCACAGACACTAGTGAGGTGACTGCTTTGAACCAGGAGCTGAATGGGAGGGGGCTGCAGTGTCATATGGGGGTGTGGGCTGGGGATCTGCAAGACCACATGGTAATGAGAGGTGCAGGGGCACACAGAGATGGGGGACAGATGCCCCTGACTGAATGGAAGAGGCTAGGGGTCAGTCAGAGTCTGCATAGGGGAGGTTCCCCAACTCCCTAACAATCCCTCCTCCCCCCCCCAAAAAAACCATGTTCCATACTTCTCTTACCCACACCCAACAAGTCTCCAAATTCATTCCAGGGCTCCTTCCCTCTCCTTTAGCTCCTCCATTACCTCTGACTCCCCCAGGTGTTTGCACTACTTCTGAGGCATGCAGGAAATACATTTCTGTATTGCAGTTTAAATGAATTACTCAAGGTTCCGTATTAATTTGCCTGGTAAGGAATCTGTCAAACATTTCCTGAATTTTATTTTTTATTTTTTTTTGTCTTATTATTACAGACATACCTGCTGACAGGTATTTTGAAATAAATTACCAAAATAATTGAAACTGGCATGATTATACTGTGATATTTTGATAAATAAAATATGCAGAATTTTGCAGAATTTTAAAATATTATGCACAGCATTTTTAATTTTTTGGTGCAGAATTCCCCCAGGAGTAACCCTAGATCTCACCAAAGATAAAGATTTATTAACTTAGAAAAAAAAAGTTATTTACAAGGTTAAAGCACGTAAACATACACACACAAACAAGTTACAATTTTAGGTTCCAAAAGTAATAGAAGCTTGTAATCTCTAAGCATCCATTAAGGCCAACCCAAGCTAAGCAGCTTGGAGATCCCTTGCTTATGCTTAGAAATCTTCACCCCTTAGAGTTCAAGCAGCACAGGGATAGCAATTTCTCCTTAACAGGGATTTTTATTCCCTCCACCAAGTGTTCAAGCTGTGATGGGACAAGGGCTTGTGTATGTATCCACTTCATAGGTGTGAGAAAAGCAATCAACAAAGTCTTTTGTCCACTGATGTTCCACAGTGGCTTGTCTGATATCTATAGGCCTTCTTTTGTTGGGGAGGAGATACCACCTGATAATGCTTCTCCTCTGACTGGGGGGGTTTATTGTCTTAACAAACATTTTATAGTTACAGAGCAAACATTTAAATATTCCTTTATAACATGAGATACACATACTGTAAGTGAGATCAATACTTGCAGCATCCTCCAAGCATTTCATAAAATCTAAACACGTTCTGGTAACTCTAACATCTGTTTCAACAATACTAACACACAAGAAAGCCAGACTGGTTTCCAGCTATGTATTTGTCAGTGGTCAGTGAGGCCCAGTAGCCTGGGTCTGAGTTGGTACCTAGTGTGCCAGTGCCATAGCATGAACCAAGCATAAATCATTGTCACATTGAGTTTGTGGAAGTCTAAAAAATAGCTCTGAGGTGGGTGAATTGTCCCATTTATCTCAAAGGGTTATTAACTCCGAAATCCAAAGATGACAGTCAATACTGACAACTGTTTGCTGATCACAGTAGCAGAAACATCCAGCTAATTTGGCTATTACACAATTCCTCATCATCTCCCTCACCTCCCAGATATCAAAAGCCCCAAGGGTCTACCTAGCTCTTACCCCACTACTACGATGCAGTTCTGCATTTTCCATACTTAAAATCTGCAACATACTGAAAATTTAAAATACCTGAAGACCATAAATAAAAGGAATGGTAGAGGGACAATTATTCTGAGACTGTATTATTTATGTCCATATTTAATTCAATAAAACCTCCATTTTGAAGTATTTTAAATAAAACTGCCAAAGAATTTCCAGCTGGCTGCACAATGGTGCCACAGAATCCAGAGTGCTGTGCTGCAGAATTTAAATCCATTTTGCTGCAGATTATATGGTGATTGGTGAGCTGCCTAAGAAGAGAAGAGTCAGAGAAGGATGGGAGATTGGAGTGGAGTGAGGCTGCATTCAGGAAGACTGGGTGAAGGTTAAACAGCAAGTGATACAAGAGTTTTAAAGAGATGAAGGATATGGGCATCCACATTGGTACTTGAGGAGGGTCAGAGAGGCTCAGTGCAGCATCTGGAGGAAAGGAGAATAGTCAGAGGAGGAATGTATAATTTTGGCTTTTGACTTTTCTTTCCATCCTAACCACAGATATAATTAAAGGCACATATTTAGCCATGACTTTCTTTTGCTCATTTTTTTCCAGACCTGTTACATAAATTACACATGTAAAACATTTGAAATGACATGGCAAGCTCTGCTTGAGAGAATCAAAGACAGTCTCATCTTCATGATGGGCTTTCAGTTTAGTTCTTTGCTGCTGCTAAACAGTACTGTAGGAAGGGTTGGCCTGACAGCGTGTAAGGCCCAAAGCAAAGAGACCCTCTTCCAGACAGCTGGAGAAGAGAAACAAGCTGTGAGCTGCTGCTCCTCCTCCTCTTGTCACACTGGTGGAGACAGGCATGGCCTCTAAGTAGCAGAGCTTTCCCGGGATGATGCTGGGCCTCAAGCTGCTGCTTGTTGCTGTGTTTTAGGGTACCCCTGGCTGTATGTTGTCTTGTGGGATTAGACAGTAATGGATAATTATCCAAGAAACATTCACAGAAAAGGAGCCAGAGCAATGACTCTTCAGATGCAGGTGTGTAAAGAATGCACCTCCTGGGTGTGGTGTTCTGTCCTATCAAGTGGCACTGAGACCACTCAGAGAGAGAGAGATGGGGAGATTAATGAGTCTGCTCTACAGCCTTAGCTAAGAGTCAGCTGGCTTTTAGCTCATGCAGTAGAGGCTCATGCTCTAAGCTCCAAAGGTCCCAGGTTTGAGCCCAACAACTGGGTGGTCAGTTGGTGGCATAGGAAAGGGAACATTGCAATCTAGTGCCCAAGGTGGAAACTACAAACAGGGGAGACTATAGAGGATAATGGCTAATACCTGGGTCATAGTAGTGAAACAAGATGGAGCCTAAGGAGTAGCACCAATAATTGCCTGGTAAATATCCCCAAACAAGAGTGCCATTACAATAGCAGGATGTGCATGCAAACAGAGAAGAAGTTAGTGTGGTTGTTCAGGAGTCCAGACTTACTCAGAATCATCTGTTTGTAAATAAGCAGAGGCTTCACACATCATTCAAGTAATACACTTAGTCACACAGACCAGAGGAAAGGTTAGATGTTTCTCAGTGCCTGTAGTGGGATGAGTCCCCCCACTCCAGTAGGCAGGGATTAAAAGCAACCTTAGAGGTCTGGGAAAAGCAGTGAGAGCAGCTGAGTGAGTAGCTGACCACAGGTGTGACCAGCTCAATCAGGGCCCAGCTGGTCCTGATAAGAGGGCTGTAGGCCAGGAGCTGATGAAGTCTCACTCTAGCCCTGGAGTGGGAAGGGTTAGCAGCCTACGGGCAAGATATCTGGTGCAGAGCAGAGGCAAGACAAGAGGAGCTGGGGAGCTCTAGCCTGGTAAACCCCCCAGGCTGCAAGGGCTGAGAGGTGCAGTCCAGGTTTAGGCAAGAGGCAGCAGGTCTTAATCCCTTGCCAATGATGAGTGGCCATTACAGACTGCAAGTTGTCCCGAGAATGGGGGCTAGATGATGACTGGCAGTAGCCACTGATGTGAGGTGGGTTTAGAGGGTTGGGGGTTCCCCTGGGAGGGGAAACCCAGACTGAGGGGGTTCTTCTGGGAGCAGAACCCTGAGGAAAGGGCACCATGGTCTGGGAAGGAGGCAGGTGAGCCACTGGCTAGTAGGAGGCACTCCATGTGCTGGAGAGCTAATTCCCAAGATGGCCAGCAGGAAGTGCCATGATGGTGAGTCTTTGCCTCGCTACAGTGCCTAAGAAGCTATTGATAACACTAGCATACGTGTAAGTGAGAAACAGTAGCTTTTCATCCTTTCTCCAGTGTGCCAAGCTATAGGGAAAGATTCTGGCCAAAAGCTACTGAAAGGAGCAGAGAAGGAAGATGTGGAAGTAAAAAGCACTGTTGTTAAAGCCATAAGAAAGAAGTCACAATCTTCTATTTTTCTTCCACTGCTAAAGATACCCTCATTTTCCATTAAAGCAGCTGTTTTGTTCACCTTTCACAACATAACAAATGTGAAGCCATTTCCACAGACTTAATTGCTGGTCATACCACTTCCCATCTAACAATGACTTCCTTCTCTGCCACTCACTGGCACAATAGAGACATCTTTGCTATGGACAATCAAAGATATGCTTCCCTTTTTTAGAGTTAGCCCTGACCAAAACTCTAGAGCCAAATACTGTGGAACTTTGGGGCACTACTTAGAACCTGAACCCAGATCAGGATTTTGCGTCTTGGGGCCATCTCTAATTGTCATGAGTTCTACTTTGAGGAACATACAAAACTGAAAGGTCTAAGGTAAAGTTCTAGCCCCACTGAAGTCAATGGGACTTTTGCCTTGGGGGAGCGGGGCAGAATTTCACCCCCTTAGTTGTTAATCAATGCTGTTTGGTTAGGTCTGGTGCTGAACAATAGTGCAGTGAGTGTCCCCCAGCTAGTCCAGTGTGCTGCCTGGGATGAGATTACTCTGGGGAAGGCAGAATCCACTCAAATGAAACAAATCTCATGAAAAGCCAATGTTTTCTTGCTCCTGCTCCCTTCAGCTTTCATGTCATTGGCTCAGTTAATTAAAATTGCAGTAATGGGGGAGTGGATGGCTTAGCTGATTGGTAATGGGATATATACAGCCTTTCACCTCCAGGTCACTGGCTAGATTGTGGCCCAAGTTGGCATTGACCAAAATTTATTACCATCTAATGGCTGTTCGGTGACCTGTGTGAAAGAGTTGGTGATTTCAGTTCAGTTCTGAGCAGACAGGTGTCCACCTCACAAAAGCCACTAGTACAATTGGCACTAATTGGCAGCCTCAGCAAAGAGACCAGAGACTCAATGTACAAGGGGCTACATTACCCCCTCACCCTGGCGGTCTCTTAGACTGGCTGCGTGGGGGCGCTTGCACTGCTGCTGCCTAGTTCTGTGAATAAGGAGAACTCCCGTACCCAGTAGTTCCTGCTACTGAAATGCTTCTTGCCAGCACTGAAGTGAATGTGAATTGAGCCAACAGGACAGTTGAACTATCTGGTTTGTGTGAATGTTTGGTGTTAGTTTGACAATACAGTTACTTCCTTATATAAGCAGAAAAAGAAAGGGTGTGTCAGATAGACAAAGTAGGAGAATACAGCAGGGCTGAGGCAGCTCAGAAACAGGTTGCCAGGCTACATACGCAGGGCAGTTAAATTGAAACTGAATCAGAATCGGCCACTAAAGACCTAATCAACAGGCAACAGCAAGAGGGCAGTGGGGTAAAGACTGCAGGGGCAAAAGAATGGTGTTTGGCAAGCTAGTCCATGATATAGATGTACGTAGATCAACTGGTTATTGACACTCACGGATCCCCAACCTCTGGGGAGGAATGGGGACAGGATTTCTACTGTCCAGCAATCCCACCCCAGTGAAATCCACCCATTCCAAACTCAGCTAGTTTGGGCTTCCTGGGTAGCAGGAGAGAGAAGAGCCAAAATGTATTGTCTAGCTAATACCTCATTCAAAGTGTTCTTGGGGCTAAGTCTTCAAATGGTATAAGTTGACATAGCCCCACAGACTATGGAGCTAAACCAATTTATACCAGCTGACGATCTGGCCCTTCCTATTTGTAACTGTTACATTAGTCAGGGGAAACCTCTAATCATACTTTTATTTGTAAAAAATGAAGTTGATTCAAAGTCCTCTCCCAACATCTGCATGGTTGCTGGGGATGCTGTTTGGGGTTGGGAAGATAAAGTAGGAGGACTGTGTTTCTTCCTGTATCTATCTGTGATATTTATATACCCCACTTACCACAGTAACTGAGCACTTCATGGCCTTGCTATAATTATCTTCATAACACACTGTGAAGTAGGGAAGTATTATATCCCTATTTGTAAAACTGAGGCACAGGGAAACTAGGTGACTTTTCCAATGTCACACAGGAAGAGCAGAGGTTTGAACCCAGGTCTCTTGAGCCCCTGGCTAACATCTTTACTTTTGGGCTTCACCTGTACTCCTATATAGGCAGCTTGTTTTCAATGATTTCTGGAGTGATATGACAGTGATGAACTTCCAGTATCTGGGATATTGTGCAGTGAAACACTGCTTTTTAGAATATGTCTGGCACCAGAAATCTGAAGAAGCAGCATCTGCCAAACAGTGTACTGAAAATGCAAAATTTGCAGCTTTCTGTGTGCAGGGAAATCTGCCAAAACCCTGACAAAATGCAACTAATATGCTGGAGAATTTGGTTCCTTCCATCTCTGCACACATGTTGTTCCTTGTAAGCATGTGAAAGTATTTCCCTTTAATTTTCTTTTTCACCTTCTTGGGATCAATGCAAAGTCTGAGTCTGCTCCCTTCCCACTCAACAGTTACTAAGGACATGTCTAGACTACCCGCTGGATTGGAGAATACTGATCGATCTATCGGGGATCGATGCATCGCGTCTTGTCTAGACACAATACATCAATCCCTGAACGTGCTCCCCATCGACTCTGGAACTCCACCAGAGCGAGAGGCGGAAGCAGAGTTGACGGAGGAGCGGCGATCATTGATCCTGCGCCACGAGGACACGACGTAAGTCAGTCTAAGATATGTTGACTTCAGCTACTCTATTCGCATATCTTAGATTGATTCCCCGCCCCCAAGTAGACCAGGCCTAAGGAATGAGCCCAGACTGTTGGTTCTTTGATTCTACAAATATTTTGTAGCTCTTCATCTAGTGTTCTTTAAAGGATTATGGAACATGTTGGGTGGCATGTATAACATGCTTTGCATCCTCCCACAACCATTTCTTATATATTACCAGATAAATCCCTTCCTGTGCACACATCTGTGACATTATTGACATAAATTGTGTCTGTATAGATCATTGATGCAACTACTGGTATATATTTGCAGCAAATATTGTACAAAGGTTGTCATGGGAGGTGTCTATAAATAGGGTATGATTTGCTGGTTATGATTATGCTATCTGTGTGTGTGCATCATTTTTGTAGTTGAAGTTATGAATATTAGCTATGTACTTGTATCTCAATGTGTTTTGATTCTAAGTAGCCTCAGTGAAGCATTTGATCAGCTTCTTGAGACAGGACTATTCTCAGAAAGTGCCCAGTCAAGAAACACTTAACTGACAATGAACTTTGGCAGACGCCAATCCACATCTGAACTTTCCTGGGAATATTCAAACTAACATGTAAACAATGGCCTTGGCCTGAAAATTGAGTCATGCATGGACATGTGACTTGCCCCTGTGACTCCAGACTCCATCTTGCTGCTGTGATTTTCCACAGGAAGAACAAAAAGGGTCTTTCCAGGGGCAGAGAATATACAAGGCCCTGAAAACCCCTCCATTTTGTCTTCAATTCTACTTCTTACTTCTGGAGGAAGCTTACTACAAAATGAAGCTCTAAACAAAGGACTGAATGACCCATCCCAGCTGTGTATGTACTCCAGAGACTTGATTTGAGCCTGCAGTTTATTCTATCACTGCTATAAGCCTGAACCAAGAACTTTGCCATTACTGTATGTAATTGATTCCATTTAATCAATTTTAGCTCTCATCTATATTTTTTTCTTTCATGAATAAACTTTTAAATTTTAGATTCTAAAAGATTGGCAACAGTGTGATTTGTGGGTAAGATCTGATTTGTATATTAACCTGGGTTTGGGACTTAGTCCTTTGGAATTGGGAGAACCCTTTTTCTTTTACTGGGTTATTGCTTTTCATAACCATTTGTCCCCATAACGAGTGGCACTGGGAAACTGGAGTGTCTAAGGGAATTGCTTGTATGACTTAGGATTAGCGAGTTGGGTAAAACCAAAGTCCTCTCTGGCTAGTTTGGTGTGCTTTAGAAGTGGAGAAACCCCAGCCTTGTGCTGTAACTGCCTTGCTCTAAGCAATTTGTCCTGAACTGATTCTTTCAGAAGTGTCCTGGCAGAGGCAGTATCATTACAACATCATCATACAATGCTCAGAGATATTAACCTGTCTCATAGAAGCAAGGACAAGCTGTGTGCGTGTGTGTGTGAGAGAGAGAGAGAGAGAGACCCTTGTTCTACTTTTTGTTTTTGCACTGGAGTGTCAGTTGGTGCTTACCCAGGATTGGAATTTGTTCCTTATTATAGGTTTCCAATCTCACCTTGACTTTTCAAGCTTTATACATTCTTTGAGCCTCTCTGTTTCAGTTTTTGTTACTACACTCAATTGTGTTCTTGTGTTAACTTTGTATGTCATATGTGGACCATTTGCACATATTTTTATTAGCCCTTATTTTGACTTTGCAGCTTCTTTCTTTTAAGTGTATTTATGAACAGCTTTTCCCCTTCACTTGAGGAATCCTTGCAGTCTAACTGCAATCCATGTATTTTCCTTTTTTGCAAAGAAAAACCCTGGACATTTCCTATTCTCATGCCAGCTGCCACATCACTGACATTGTTGTTTATTTGGCATGTGTTTTGTCTTTCCCTTTTTATTTTCTGTAAACTGCTTCCTTCCTTGTGTAACCGTGGTATTTACAGTCGTGCTCTGTGCCTCTCTCTAGTGCCTGTATTTACATTTCTCTTTGTTCTACTGCTTGGTACATGAACACTGCCTTTTCAAGGGTCGAGTCTCTGAACAGCTTTTCAAGTACTTTTTTTTATTGTTGCACGCCAAAAGTGTTTGTTCTATAATGAAGGATTTCTTTTTTTAACATTCCAAATTAGCAAGATTGTTTTTTTTAATTTTAAACCTGTGACTAATACTTCTTGTTCTCCCTTCTTTCTGGGTCTTTGCCTGGAAAATGTATCTTTCATAGGCAACAAACTAATACCTTCATTTCAGATTGTTCCCCCTTGATCCAATTCTGTTTTCAACAAAATCCCAGAGTTCTTGAAATATTTACATTTTCCTACCAACTGCTTATATATGGGATGCTAGGATTGGCTTGAAACACACGGAGATATTAAAGATCTTGAAAGACCACTAGCCTTCAAGTACATACTCATGTCATGTGCAGACATAAGCTTACACAAATATTATATATCAAATGCATACTGCAAAGTGTGTGCACCATTGCCTTTATCTTCTGTATGTTAATGGGATTCATACAACACAGCTCTGACCATAAAGCTGTTGTGATCTGTTTATTTTCAGACATCTGCTACATGTCATACAAGCTTCAAAGTTGATTAGTTTGTCTCGGCACTCTTAAGATGTATATTACCTTTAGAAATGTGTAACACATTATCAAAAGTCAATGGAGGTAGAGCAAAGAGTTGTTTTTCATGCAGCAAGCCTTTGTAAAATGTAACAAAATTGTTCTGTAAGGCTCCTGCAAGCATCTGACTAAAGCTGAACCCCAGTAAAGTGGGCAGAGGAAAGTGTTAAAGAGTTTGCAGCCATAGTGCAGTCCCCTTTAGTTGGTCAATTCAGTCCCTAGTCTAGGAGTTTTCACATAGCAGCACCCCCAAGTAATGCCTTCTCTCATCTCTGGTTGGTGAGGAGACTCCATCCCATCCTGGCAGACAGATACCTGGCCTCAGCTATTCACGTCTTCGTCGCTTCTTGGCTGAAATATAGCACTGCGATATACCTGAGCATGAAGCCTTCAGCATTTAGGAAACTCCAGCTACCATAGAACTCTATCGTGCATCTCCTTAGCTACCATAAGCACATCAAACCTGCACTCTGTTCTCTACACTGGCTTCCCATAAAATTCTGAATCAAGTTTAAGGTCTTGGTCCTTATCTTCATGGTGCTAACTGGACTGGGTCCAGGATAGCTAAAGGAACATCTACAGCTATGGGATGAAGACTGTGGTTGACAATTCCAGTCACAATGGAACTCTTTACCATAAGAGCAAATCTCAGATGTGTAGCAGACAGAACTTTTCTTTGAGGGCTGTCTGAGACTGGAATGAACACCCCCAGGACCATCACAAACCTCAACACTTTCCACTCCAAGTTAGGGTGACCAGACATCCTGATATTACTGGGACTGTCCTGATATTAAGGGCTTTGTCTTAAATAGGCAACTATACCCCCACTCCGCCAAAAAGGTATCCCAGCTTTTCACACTTTCTATTTGGTCACCCTATTTCAAGTGCAAGTTGCATTTCTTTGACCTTGCCTTTTGTAATAAAAGTACATAGAGACAAGTATATTATTAAAAAAAACAACAAGACACTTCACTGCATATACTTCTCTCTCTGGGGAGAGAATGAGAGAACAAACAGCATGTGACAGATGTTAAGTCACATTGCTTAATGTGCTGCTGGTGCTCAGATACTATGGTGATAACAGCAATAGAAGAACCTACATAGAATAGAATCGACTCTTCATTCTGTGCTTTCAATATTAGAAGATTGAAAGAATCAAACAGCAAAAATTATCAGCTCTGTAGACTAGTAAAATTAGAACAAAAATCACAAAGTTGCAAGAATCTCCTTTTATTTCTCCTAGAACTTAAATGTTCTAGTAAAAGGAGGGGGAAAAACCTCAGATATAATTAGCTATTCTACTCTGGTCTTGTCGAATGTTTATCCTACAATTCACTTGCTCTGTTTGATTTTTAAACCTATAATATAAGCTCTTCAGGCCAGGGCTGCCCCTTACTATCTGCTTGTACAGTGCCTAGCACAATGGGACACTGATCTGATCAGAGTACCAACAGACTTTCACATTATGAAAATTAGGGGAGTAAAAAGGGTCAAACCTACTGGTGTCAAACAAAGAATAAGCTTTTTAAAAGTCAGGAGACTTATCTGATGTCTACTCATGTTGTTAGTTTTCAAAGAAAGTTAGATTACTGGTTAATAAAAATTCTTAAAGGTCTGCTTAATACTGGCAGTGTTTAGAGCACTTTCACAGTTCCTTCTACCACTTATGTGTAGGCCAAAGACACAAGGGATTCAGGTCTCTTCTCATATACTCAGTTTTACAAAGATGTAACACCAATGCTAATGAAAGGTGACTCAAATCCAAGAATAGCTACTCTAAAAGGAAGGAGAAAATGAAAAGAAATATACCTACTGATTTTCTTGCTAATAAGGGACACCATTCTTCCCACTAATATGCTTACCTGTCCAATTTTATTCATAGACGCCTAATATTCTTATGGTAAGGTAACTTGCAAATAAAAAGTAAATTGAACTTGTGCTCTTTTTTCTTTTTTGTGATGTATAAAAGAAGTCTGAAAGGTTTTTTTGTCAACAAACAAATACAAGCTCACCCATTTAACTTCAACACCTAATACATATTTTGGAGAAAGGTTGTCTTTGGTAAATATTCAACACTACTGCCCCTTTAATAAAGATCTGAGAGTTCAAAATACACATCCTCTGACATCTCTGTGAGGTTCTCTAGCAAAACCTGGGAAGATCAGACTTGATACTCCTAAAATTTCCAAGGTGAAAAACAAACATAAATATTTTTAAAATGCGCTCCAGACTGATATATAATCATGAAGAAACAAAACAGAACACAAGCCCATTTTTAAAGCTATCCTTTCCAGGTGATATTTAAATAACATCTTTCACAGTTAAAAAAATCCCAGCTATGTTCGTTTGGGAAAAGTGGTATCTCAGTGAGTAAGGGTTTTCCTCCTGCCCTATTAGCCTAGGCTGTTTCTGTCTCAGGCTGACTGACATAACTGAAACCTAGTTTGTCTCCAAAGTGTGCAACAAAATGGAGGGCAGATAGGATTTCAGCTTTGTCAAACAGAGAGTTTTCTAGGAAAATACCTTCATTATTTAAATTCAAATCTATTTCAAGTAGTTTACACAAAGGGAAAATGCTTTCCTATTAATGTTACTAATATGAGGAGGAACAGGACAGGCTCAAGTTAAATACAGTGAGTCTACAATTAAGTCAGTGTTTCTTAAAAGAAAAACATTATTTTAATAGTGTTATCTACCAGCTGGTGATTAGACACAACAAACTGTTTTAACCAATTAGCTGACTCTCCTTTCCTGCCTGAACTCACTCTCTGTGTCTGTGGCCTGAACACTGTTTTAACCAAGACTTGAAATAAAAAGAGGATGCAAGGAATTTCCAGCTGGGAGAATCAGCTATTTAATGCACTTAGCTACTCCCTACAGCCTACTAGGCGTTGCCTACACTAGGGAAAATAGTGAACATTCTTCTGCAATGGTGCAACATCATTGCTACCAACTAGGTACAATGTAGTGTAGACTGAGCACAGGTGTTAGACATCACTATATGGTAAAAACACCTGTGCCCGCTCTACCCTTCAGCTTATACTGTTGGTAGCCCAGTCTGCCTGTACCAATCAGAAAAACACACCTTCCTAGTTTTGATTCACACAGAGTCCTAGGGCCAAAACCTGCTCTGAGTTCTACTTGAGTAAACCTCCAGTAACTCCACTGAGGGTCTTACAGTTATTTGGCTGGGGTATTTTGGAGTGCCAGATCACAAAAGGCCAGGCTGAAAAAAGGGAAAAGTGGACATTTCTTCAAAGTAGTCATTACCATGATTCCTTTGATTTGCAATTAATTTTCCTATAATATATACACAATAATATCACCTATCCACAAAGATATGTCTATCATTGTACAGAGCACTGGGTTTTATGTATAGAAAACAGCACATAATGTGAGTGAATGTCTTCCTGAAAGACTGTACTGTATACAATACCAAGATGTCAATTTTTACAGATGCACTCTTCCTTACCATAGCAAACCCATTTTCAATGCAGTGTCAGAAATCTTCCTAAATGTGCAAATGACAAAAAAAGCCAAATATAGCAAAAGCACTTAAATCAGACAACAGAATACCTTCCCACTAGACAAAAGATCTCTGTGTGTGCTGCTCACCATCAAGCTGTTGAAAGGATGGACTTTGTAATGGAAATTAAATGGAATTGGAGGAGCAAACAAATATTGTTCAGTTCACTGAATGTTGTGAGTCTGGTTGGATGAAATCATTCAACCGTTGCAAATGGCCTTTTTCCCACTCCCCCAACCCCTTTATTGCTTTAAATATTTATTTAAATACATTAGCCCCAAATACTTAGTCCAGCATCTGAGAATAAACATTTGGAGATATAAAATCATCCTTATTAAAAAATAAACGAATACTGTCATATAAGTGTTGGGAATGCTTGCAGCTATATTTTGTTTAAATTATTGTTTAACAGTAAAGACTGTCTGAACTAACCACAGTGGGCTGAAAGGAAAGTTGGTCTCTTTTTAGGAAGGGGAACATGTCCTGCAAGTGATTTCTTAGTAATCAGTGCCAATTGATGCATTTTGTAGGTTATACTACTTCTGATTCTCTGCATGTGAATAGGTTTTTACGTTTAAGGAGAGTTGCACGCAAACTGGATTTGAAGAGTTAGGTCCTAACAGCCTGACATGTCAAGAAACTTGAATCCGCAATGAAATCCAGATCTGAACTTCACAACTCAGGCCTGACTAAACTTGAATACATTTCAGAACTTCCTCAAGTTTTGGAGCAAAACTTCTATTGCAAGTCTTTCTTTAGCCTGGATTTGTTTTCATTTCTATCCAAGTCCGATTCTGAAAGGTAAAATAGTTTATCAATGATGTGTTGGTAATATTTGAACAAGAAATGCCCAAGAACATTTTCTCCCTATCTTATGATCAGTGCCCATGTCCCTTGGGCATGGATGCTGCAGAGAGGACATGGAAGAGACTGGAAAATCTATTTATTTGTTTTCCCATTTAAGTAAAATGCCATCTTATAATCACAGACAAGTGGAGAGACGAAACTACAGGCAAACATACCTATATTAAATGTACTTGGTGGAAGTATTTATGTTCTTTTCCTGAGCCCCCTGCTTTTTAATGGCCCTTTACGCTGCCATGGTGACAGGGTAGTCTGCCATTAAGGGCAGTATCACCTAGTGGTCAGACACACCCCGCCACCTGGTTTAGCCCTTTAAGTGTTCAGAAGGGTCCAAAAGAGACATATAGAGACCTAAGGGTCCTGGGAATGTGGCGACTGGGGAAGGAGTCAGGAGACTGCACCTTTAAGGGCCTGAAACCTTGCAGCGAAGACAAGATGAGTTTTTCTCTCACCCCACCAATTGGAAAAGAGTTGGGAGACGGAGAGCAGCATAAAGGCTGCCTCCTCCTTCACAGCAGACAGACAGTGACAGAAGAAGGCTAGTCTGCTGAACCTTCCAGACTGACGGGCTAATGGGAGAGGGATGTTAAGCTGAAGGGAGGTGGCAAAAGCCTTACAACTGCCTAGGCAAGAGACCTGAGACACAAATGCCAGCTCCAGAGAGAGGGTTGAGGGAGCTTCTGCTTGAAGGAGGGTAGGACAGATTACTCTAAGGCAAAGAGGTCTAGAGGTACAACTCCCATCCCAGGGAGAAGGCTGAGGGGAGCTCCTGTTTAAAGGAGAGAGATACTGACTACTTTAAGGAAAGGGGCAGTATGCTCTAGTTGCCATGGGGAAGAGCTAAGACTGGCTATTAGGAAACACTTCTGTAGCTGAGCCCAAGGGAAGCTGTGAGGAACTCCAAAGTCCCAAAGGATGGGAGCAGCAGAGTCTGCTTATGAAAATGCCCGTGACTGAGGTAAAGGTAGGAGCAGCCGAAGGAAAATGGTGGCAGGATTGAAGGAATGCTCCTTAGCTGCCTAAATGAGCTTCCTGAGCAGTAACCCAAAGGAGAGGGCAGGTGTGGAGGTGAAACATGGGTGTCAAGAATAAAAGAAGCCAAGCAGCAAGTGCCAGATAGAGGATGGGATTGAAGGACATTTGATTTTAAGCTTCCTATTTTCTGGACTTTCTTGTTAACTCTGGAAGGGGAATGAACTGAGCAGTGAGCTGAATGGAAGGCGAGGCCATGTACATGGACAGACGGTGGTGGGGCTAGGATGACTGAAGGGGGTGCTAGGCTAAGAATCCCTGTAGTACTGCACTCAGACACTAGGAGGCATTCTGAAGGTGAAAGACCCCTCATGACAGTGATGCAAAGGGGTCTTAATGGAAATGAGACCAAAGTCCAAAGTATATTGATAGCACAATGTTCAGAAAGTATAACATGAAATGTGGGAAGGGATATGAAGACCATGTAGGTCTCCTGCATGAGGAATCTTTGTTTAAATACCTGATACTTGGTACAATGGTTCGTTCTAAAAGTAAAAACAATAAAAAATGCTCTTCAGAAGTACTTTTATGAGTCCCGTACATCATCTCTGTCAGGCATGATTTAGCAGGATCTAGAGGGGAGTAAGCACCATCAGAGTTAGAGAAATCGTCCCAACCTCCCTGTCATCTTGGTGGTAGAATTTTAATAAAGAGCACCTGGAAGTTGTCAGTGGCCCCCCCTCCAGCACATCACTGCAATTTGTGCTCTGAGTTTTAATTCCTTTCTACACTTGTTAAAGTCAACCAGTGAAATAAAATGTTGCCAGATCATGATAGATCCACCTCCAACTGTATATCTGGTTCAAATTAAAGTTAAATAATGATCTTCTACCATATGTTGGATATAACTTGAGGTTTTTACAAAATGTGTCTTAGATTAAGTGTACAGTATATGCCACAGCATCATTGAGTTGTTCCTCTGAAGAGAAACAGCCTTACTCCTACTATACAGTTAGGACTTTTCCTTCAGGCTAAATCAGACAACAAATTAGGGGTGGGCCTTCAGTGTGGTCTTTTCTGACTTGAAGGTGCTGGTTCTCTAATCAGGAGGGTTTTCTACAAGGCAGGCGTAATGAGGTCAGCCACGAGGCCATTGAAAACACTGACTTCACTGTAAAAAGGTTCCACTATAGCAGAGAGACGTATGTTTTAGAATAGAAATGTGTACGTGTAGCGCACTGGTGATTGTTACAGGTCCCTGTCTGCGCTGATCCTCTGACAATGTGTGTTGTTACAGCTGCTGACTAGGAGGTCTTGGCTGTTTAGCTCAAGCTGTAGCAGTTCATTCTTTGAACTCTTAATAAACCTGGTTTAGTCCTCAGTATGTCACATGTGCACACAGCATAAAAATTATTTGTAAAACCCAATAATATTCGAATCATTAATGGTCTATCATGTAAAAGTGTATTTAGGCAACTCTTGAAAAGCATACTATTTTCTTGATAGACTATAATGGATCTAAAGTAAAAAGTTCGTGGATGTTCAGTGTTGTTTCCTATACTTTTAAAATAGGTGAATTGTCTGTACACTGTTTACTGCTATTAAGAACATAATGCATAATGTTTAAACATCTCAGGAGCCAATATTTCCAGTTATCTATGTTGTCTGTTTCTACCAGATGAAAACCATTCAAAGACCTAAAAGACCTTAAATACTATTGATCATCTGAAAATTCTGGTTAATTGAATTAGCCTTCTCTTATCATTCAAAGTGACTGTAGTCAAACCTACTGGACAGATCAAGTACAAGTTCCCTGCCTCCGAATTCATCCCAAAGGCTCTTCTCCTGGCTTAAGTGTGTCCTAATGAAAAGTTTATTGATCCTTCCCCATCCAACCCTCAAACAAAGGCAAACATTTCCATGACCAGGAGCCATGCCATTACATACCAGGAGAAAAATGGTAACATAATCAAAGATGCGAGGATGGGACTAGCGTAGGAGTGGTGGGTCTATGAAACTATTAGTTGGATGCATTGAATCTAATAACCCAAGTGTCATCAGAGTCCATTTAAAGAGCACTAAAACAGACTCCTGGAACACCAAGCATTGGAGCCTTCACTTTCGGAACAGCCCTGAAAACACAAATAGATTGCTGCACGAATATGAAAAAGCAGGAAATTATAATGGTCATATTAGCCGTCACTGTTTGCTCCTTAAACAGGATTTTGACAGAATTATTTTCAGATATTCATGGTAACGCTTGCCTTACACAGTTGTTCACATGTCAATGCCAATTAATACAATTATTTTTATCTATATAGGTTACTATAAAAAAAAGAATATCTTTAAAAGGCTGGTATGCATCCTCCATTTTATTAACATACAAATGTCACAAACAATTATAGATGTGGATTTTTATGAGGCTGCCATGAATGGTACCAAGGATAAGCAAAAAGCATGTTTGAAAAAAGTGTAAATCAGATTAGTGATAAATCTGTCCATTAGAAATCTGCTCAGTGACTGGAAACAAGTACTTTTCACCTCTTTGTGGGCAACTGAGTCATCTCAATGCATATGATACAAAATACAGTGTGTGATTTCATATCTAAGAGTATTACATTTGTTGTAGGTCACCTGAGGACAAACACCTCAGGTGACATTACATAGAATGACATGTGAGAAGCTCTGATCATGGCTGCACCAAAGGATTAAATACAAACCAGTTATTTTTTAAAAAGTAAGTGGGGAAAAGAACAGGTTCCTCAAATGACTCAGAATAATTCAGATTAATTTGTGAAACCAACCTAATTTATGGCCATTTCCCTACTGTCAATGAGCAGAAGCAAGTAATAAGTTTTAGGCGGTATAAACATCTGATACACGGAGGATCAGACAGGATTTTCACAAATTAAAGCATGTGAAAATGAAGACAAAATGTAAGTTACATGTCTCAACTAACAGTAAAATGTGCATATACAAGTCTGGATTGCTAAACAAAGGCCAATTCACTGAGCTAGCTTCATTAATTGTCATAATATTTTATTATGTATTAATTAGATACCATCATAATGATCCTTGGCACTTTATAGACAATGTCCCTACCTCAAAGAGCTGACAATCTAAAGATACAAGCCTGCAGTTACTTCCAAATGTAGGGCCTACTACTCTGAGTAGTAGTAAGCAGTGTTTGCAGGTTGGGGCTCTAAGATATGCTTTGATGTGAAATGCTAGCAAACAAAATGATCATGTGATTGTTTGGTAGCAGTGCATAAGTCCTGATGCTTTCACTTTATTTCTTTAAGATTGTATTGCATTAAAGAGTGGGGAGGGCTTACAGATCTGTGGACAAATAGTGTTTTTAAAGAGAGACTTGAAGGAGGGAAGGGTGGAGAGAGAGCATGGAAGAAGGCAGTGAGACATGAATGAGAGAAGGGAACAAGGGAGATGATAAGATTGGCACATTGGGTGGCACAGAGAGAGTGAAAAGAGAAGAGGCAGGAGCTTTAGAGGACTTTGCATGGGAAGACAAGGAGCTTGAAGGGAGTTGTACATCGTTGCAATATGACTTCCATAGCTCCATTTTTGAGAGGGACAAGGTGAGAGGCCAGACAACAAAAGACTGATGTAGTTGAGGCAATCAAAGGGATTAGGGATTTAGCTGTCGAAATGGAAAGGAAGAGATGGATCCTGGAGATGATGTAGAGGAAAAACTTGCTAGACTAAACAAAAGCATTATCAGCAGGTGTGGAGAACTGGGAAATATTTTTTACAAACAACATATGGCCCTCAGAGTATCTGTGTGATATTACCATGCCTGAATGACTAGATTTAAATCAAAGGAGACAGTAAACGGGGGTTGTTACAGAATTCAGGAAAGGAAAAACAATGATACAGATAAGAGAGGCCCTTGGGTACTGAGCTTCAAGACAACTAAGAACAATGGGACCATGACTGCAAGATGATACTTTCAGGTGCTAACAGGTTTTGATTTGTCCATACTGAGTCCCCAAAAGAGCAAAAGCCCCTGATGGGTTAAGAAGGTGTCCCTGGCAGAAAAACAAGTGGGGAAGTGGTGAGCTCAGCTGGAAACTGACAGACACAGAATCAGCATGCTGGAGACTGACACAGGGACTGGCAAAGTCAGATTTTGCTGCTTTTTAGGCTTCCATTCCCTGCTGACTCACCAGTCATGGGGCAAACAAAGAAATGATACAAAATAAAACGTATATTAAAACATTTTAACATACACCCTCACTCATCAGCAGCATCTCATGACCTGTGTTGTCAAATTCTGATGACAGATTGAACAGAAATCCTCCCTCATCCTGTGGCCATCAGATGGGAGGATGATTTCAAAGATTTGATCAGATAGCAAACCAGGATCCAGATTAGCAATTAAAAGAAATTATAACTTGGGCAAGTCACTTCCTTCCTTGTGCCTCAGGAATAATGACACTGATCTCCTTTGTAAAGTGCTTTGAGCTCTATGGATGAAAAGAGCTTACATAAGAGCTAGGTATCATTATTATCGCTAATAAAGATAGAACTGATGTCCTTCCCCCCATAGGAAATCCATTACCCAAGTTAAGAGGAGCAGTCTACTTCCTTTTAAAAGAATTTGCAAGTGTTAGTTTAGAAGTGTAATTTGTCACCTGTCCCCTTAGAATGTGGGCACCTTGCTGCAGTAAAAATAATCAAATATAAATTTTAAAAAGTTAGGCACCTTCCCTCCTCCTTGTCCCCCAGTTTGTTAATAAACCCACATGCCATCCCCAAATTTATTTAAAAGGCCAAACAAAATCCTGGCAAAAAAAAATCATTCTAATACCATGCCATGAATTCACCATACCACAAGAAGGAGCAGTTTCCAGAGGCACAAGCTGGCCAAAGCAAGCTGGAATCTGGAACTGACACACAAGAGATCGTAAGTCCTTGAACCGAAGAGGCGTGGCCACCCTCAGAGATTGACAGTGAGGGCAGCCAGACGCCCCCAGGTCGGCAGAACCTGGAAGGCCACGCTCTCCATGATGGAAGCAGAGGGGCGGGACAGGAACAGGAGGTATAAAAGGTGGGCCCTGTAACTCAGCTGGGGAGTAGCTGCCATGGGAGACAGATGTGTTCTCCCCACTGCAGATGCAGGACCCCGCAGAAGATTTCTGCTGTCCCAAGGAGGGCCCCGAGTTACCCGTACGGACAGACCCACTGGATGCTGAAGAGTTGCTAGGACTGCCACTTGCAATGTACCCTGGGGAGATGGAGGACGATCCTTGGAAGGTACACCCAAGGGGGAGTATAGGAAGCAGCCCAGGGGAACCAGACTATCGTCTGGCTGTGGTGTCAGAGACACAGTCAGCATGTTGCGGGTGGATTCCCTGCTGACCTAGTGGCAGACCACTCTGCCACTGTTAGGGACCTGGGCTGGGACCTGGTGGAGTTGGGTGGGCCTGCATACCACCTGCCACCCCTCCTCTGGAGTGGCAGTACTCCCCCACACCTTAGGTCAGGAGACCTGCGCTTGCCGGAGCCCCTTAGATTGTGCTGGGCACACCCTTGCCTGAAGGCTGGGCTCCTACCTGCTCTACCCTGCTTGAGGGCTGGCATTCTAGACTGCTTGGTGCCCTGCCCTGCCTAAGGGCTTGGGCCCCTGAACTGTTCACTGCTCTACCTTGCCTGAGGGTTTGAGCCCTAGAGACAGCTAATTTCCCCCTGTACAGACTGTCATTCCAGGCACGTGATAGTGAAGAGACATGGCCACCCTCAGAGACTGGCAGTGACGGGCGGCCACACGAGCCTATAGTCTTATAATAGAACACAGGAAAGAGGCTGTCTCTCAATTAAGTGGGTGCTGTTTAAGATTTTGTACATCATAACCAATTCTTTTAACATCACCTTGAAATGGACAGGTAGCTCACAGCAGACTTCCCCATTCAAGTGATGTGTCTGCACTAGCTGAAGTTCCCAAGTTTTTGTTTCAAGGGTATCCTAAGTGGAACACATTGCAGTAACATAACTTGGAGATTACAGGCTCAACTATCCAAACAGGCTAAATTAAGCTTGACAGTTGCTAAAAAAAAAAAAAAAAAACACAAAAACCAGTTTACTATAGGACCATGGGCAGGCCACATTAGTGCTGTAAAACAAAATAAATACATGCTGACAAATCAAAGGATTCAGACTACAGACTTTCTAAGCTACCCAAACCCACTTCAATTGACTTCTATTACATCTCCATGTCATTGCTGTTTTTGTTTAACATTCTTAACTCTGGCTAAGGATGCTGTTCACTTAAGAAAACTCTCGTGAGTACAGAGGTGTATCGCCAAAGGATTTTACCTCTCTGATGCCGTTACTACCAACCCTAACACAGAATGTTGAGTTTTCTGCGATTATGTATCAGATGAAACTGCATCTACTAAACAAACTACTAGTCCACTTGTTGTACTGTAAGGTCACACTTTGAAAAGCAACATTTCTGGGTCAGCAAGGAAATATGGTGTGGTATCAGACATGTGAGATTCCAGATCCCTTAGCTGGTTGATTTCCAAGTGATAGTCTCTGGAAAAGCATCCAGGGCCTTTAAAAACATTGTCATATGGGTGAAGAATTTGTTTCTTTGTTAGTGGCATGTGGCTGGAAATGTACATATCATTGTATCATCCCCAGCTTTTCATTTGATTCAGTCAAAAGCAGCAAAGACGCTTTCAGGTATTGATATACTTTGTGGAGCGTACTCTTTTGTGAGCATGCTAATGTGCACTGTGCCAGAGATATACTAATGTGACATTACAGAATTTTTGCCAGGAATTGGCTGCCAATATTTCATGTGATTTATCTTGTACAATTATGCACTTATCCTTAAACCTAATTACTCATAGGCAGAGCCACTGTCAATTTGACGTTTGAATGTCCGAGCTAGTTGCCTTGATAATTCAAGTTTTAATTGTGTAAACCACTTTTTATCTTTGCTTTTCACAGCCCAAACTCAGCAGGTATTGGTGAAGATAAACTCACCTGAGCACGTGACACTATCACTCACCCCTTGGTGTACAATACATGGGACTGTTTCTGTTGCTATTTGTGTACTTTGGCAAAATGATTTCTTTTCTGGCAGTAAGAACATGTGGAACACTGCACTAAACAATTGTCTTCATGTTTTCTTCCATTATACACATATTGCTTGTCCTTCTTTGAAGACTCCTGTTCTGGTCTCTGTGTTTGTTTGTGTTTAACTCTTAAAGCTGTACAGTCTTTAATAAATTCAGACTTTAATAAATTCAGTCTTTTTAAGTGTGCCAGATTGTCCTGATGGGGCTAGCTGATGAAGACCTGGTTCCCTGGTGGTCAGTTATTTCAATTTGATCAGACAGACTGAAAATATTATATTTTAGATACAAAGTATTTTTAAAAAGCATGTAAGAATGTAGGTATATCTTTCCTTACTTCATCTTTAACTCCAAGTGCTGACAGGTAAGAAAGCAGTCCTTACCCATGACTGCATTCAGTGAGACCACTCTGACTGCCAGGCTTGTGGTTTCCAGCCAGTTCTCAAATCATAGACACCGACCAAATGGGTGCTCCAGGGCTGAAAAAAATTAATGGGTGCTAGCACCCACTGGCAGCCAGCTCCCCTTCTGCCTCCAGTGTCTTCCGTCCGCTGGCTGATCAACCACACACCCCCCTCCCAGTGCCTCCCACCCACTGCAATCAGCTGTTCCATGGTGTGCAGGAGACACTGGGAGAAGCAGGGACGGGGCATTGTCAGGGGAGGGGGCAGGGGTGGGAAGAGGTGTGGAGGGTGGAGCCTTGGGGAAGGGGTGGAGTGGGGGCAGGGTCTGGGGTGGAGCAGGGGTTGAGCACCCCCAGAGAAAGGAGGAAGCCAGCGTCTGTGTCTCAAACTTTTTTTTGAGGGGCCTCCCTCTGAAAATGTTTCAGGCTGTCATGACCCCCTCACCCCACCCCCAAAAAGTGATAGCAAATTAGTGTACATGCTCATAAGAGCACTAAATGAAGCATATAATCATGATCTCGGCAGTCAAAGATGCTGAAGCCTTTGAAAGAGTGTAAATCAACATTTTTCAGGAATAAATACGTGGATATTTAAGAAACATTTCTGGAAAGAAATAGACGACAAGATACACTTTGGGGAGCTGGAAGCCTTTTTCAGTGACTGTGGCAATAATCATAACATTGTCTAATTTGTGGTAATCATAACATTGTCCAAGGTTTGCAGCTTTATACACCACTATAAATAAAAAGGTTCTGGCCATGTAATGTGAGGGGTATTGCTGTTTTGAAGCACAGAATTTTTTCAGTCTCAGCTCCAAGGAACTGAGCAGACCCTTATATTGTTCTCTGCATTCTCTCTCCGGCTGTCCAGCTCTGGAGGCAATTCTGTGGCCAGCAGCAGTGCAGATGTGAGGGTGGCATGGTATGGTATTGCCCTCCTTACTTCTGAGCTGCTGCTGCTGGTGGTGCTGCGACCTTCAGAATGTGGCTCCTGGAAAACACCCACCACTCTTATGCCCCCTCTACAATAACCTTGCAACTCCCTTTTGGGTCGGGACCCCAAGTTTGAGAAACACTGACATAGCTTGTCCATACAGCCCTGGAGAAGCTCCAGTTTTCATAGCCATCCCCATGCATTTGCATTACAGCAGGTGGTGGGACATTGTTCACAGCCTTCCTGAAGTTATTCATTGCCTCTGGTTACCCACAACAAAGACTTATTTCACCTCTGGCATCATGTGATGAGCTGCACAAAGGAAGCTATTTCCAAAGCATAAAAACAACTTTATTGAATTGACCAACTTACGGACAATGCTGCACATTCTCTTGCTGTTACTGTTCATAGTAATACCTGTCCACCTACATACACATAAAAATATATGCAACTTTCTTATAACAATATCTGTTAACACTATTATTTCTCCATTTCTTAAGGGTGAGACATTTCAGGCTACTTGTTCAGATGATTCTGAAATTCAGAAGCCAAATAGAAAGAAATTAAAGAGTAAAGTGGATATGGTCAGACACAATAGAAATAACTGCCCTCCCTTTGAGAGGTTTAACTAGTGTGTGAGATTTCAGCTGCTTGGTCGCAATGACATTTTAAACAAATATTGTTAATGGGTTGGTATTAGACTTGATGAGACCCGAAGCAAAACCAGAAGACTGCTGTGTCCTTTGCTTTTTGGCCCCCACCTCACCTCCACCTTCACTGTCACAGAACCTGTTGACTTCTTTGTGTTTTTGTCTTGTTTTCACTTAATGAAAATATAGTTCCGACTGTTCATGCAGTTCTTAGGCAAACTGATCAGTGTCCCAAGAGAAGGCAGCGTCAAGAGCAAACTGATGCTGATAGTTATGTGATATACTCAGCATAGATGGAAATTATAATAGACTATATACACACATATTCCCTCGAGGCCACCCAAACTCAATCTGGCAGCAAACAAAAACAGGAAATCCACCTACTCCCCATACATGAGAGCAACCCACAATGCAAAACATATTAGAAGAGATGCAGTCACCAAATACACAGATCGTGTCATGACTCCTACGTATTCAGACAATGCAGTCTGGCTGAGTCATTGGAAATGGCACAGATTCAGGGTGGTTGAGCACATAGTACAAAAGGTATTTTAAAACTAATATTATTTACTACATTTAAAAAACTATGTTAAAAGAACATTAAGGTTGAGAAACCAAGCAGTCAGATATTAGGAAATGCCAGAATTAAGGTTGCCTGTGCAAATCTTAATTCAGTCCTTTGTGCATGTGCATTATGATACAGTCATTGCTTATATGATCACATAGTATTTTTTCCACAGGAAAAAGGTGGCCAACCTGGATGACCTTGAGGAAGATTTTAATGAATAGCATAGGGGGCCTGATTGTAGCCCACACAGCTCCTTGGTTGTGGTGTTCTGTCCATCTAGCGGCACTGAGACTACCTAAAGAGAGAGAAAATGTGTCTGCTCTATACCTTTAGCTAAGAGTTAGTTGGCTTTTAGCTCATGCAGTAGAGGCTCATGTGCTAAGCTCAAGAGGTCCCCAGTTCAATCCTCTCTGTGGATGTTACATGATCACAGTGATCACAGGTCAGGATCTCAGAAAGGTGAAGAAGACACATATAGGAAAAAAACACCATGTCCTGGTGCAGTTACAATAGCAGTGCAAAATGGCTGGAGCTTTCCAGGAAACGTGACCTTTAATTAGTGAAGATTTATTACTATTTTTTAGCAGAGCACTCACAAAGTATCTGCTGCAGGGAGTTTACAATCTGAATGATGGAGCTGATAGACAAACTATTTAACACAAATATGATGCTCATTGGTGAGTGGGGAAAAAAAGGACCATTACTTGCTCTCACTTAAGTGGCTAAACCCCAGACTTAGGCACCTAACTCTCAGATTTTGCCACCTAGGTCCCAGTTTGGGCTCCACTGTGATCCATGAAACTCCTGCTGAATCTTGTGGGTGCTTTAAGATCACATAGTGCCTAAGTTTTTAAAGTAAAAATTCCCTCAGTGCCTATGTATCTGCCTCTGACCATGTGCACTGCTGCCTCCCTTCGAGTGTCCGGATGCCTATCATCTACCTCAGCCCCAGAGTGAGTCACAAACCACAGGAAAACAGGCATCTGGCTGCCTATCTTGCATGCAGGGCCCAATTTGGTAGGTGTGCTCAGAGGCCTCCTGCAGAATTGCATCCCATTCAAAACCTGACTAGAGGAGGAGGAGATGGTGGTAGTGCCCATCTTCTAACTCTTATCCCAGTGGTTAGAGCACTCACCTGAAATGGGAGAGATCCCTGTTCATATCAATTCTCTCCCTCCAGCAGAGGGGGAATTGAACCTGAGTCTCCTACAACCCAGGTGA
This sequence comes from Gopherus flavomarginatus, assembly GCF_025201925.1. NCBI lineage: Eukaryota > Metazoa > Chordata > Testudines > Testudinidae > Gopherus > Gopherus flavomarginatus. Next base: position 50,110,527 of record NC_066619.1, read on the forward strand.
GTGCTCTGACCACTGGGCTAGAAATTATAAGATGGACTCTACCACCACCATCTCCTCTGGCTGTTTTGGGTGGAGCAGGACAGGTGCCTAACTTATTCCTACAAGAAACACCTTAGGTGCCTAAGCCACCTGAGTGCAGGCAGCTGTTTCTTGTTTATGGATTACTATCAGAACTACGCACCACGCCGCTGTCCAGACTCAGGCACCTGTCTCCAAGAGACGGGCAAAGCTTAGCACATCTCCTCCCGTTGGCATCTCCCATTGGCTAGCTTAGGTGGCTCTCTGCCTAGAGTCCCAGCTTTTGTGGTTCACATTCTTAAGCATCTATCTCACCCCATTCATTATACAGGGGTCCTAACTTAGCTTGGTGAACCATACTGTTGTTCTGTGATTTTCTAGGTGCCTAAAAGTTAGGTGCCGTGATACTCAGCATTGCAATGCCGAAGTCCCTTTGTGGATCCCACTCTAGTGGCTAGATTGGTTTGTGATGCTGACAGACCTGGTGCCAGCTCGTGCCAAGGCCCCTAGTCCTCAACTGAACACTGACAATACATAGCTGGAAACCATCTGGTTCACCTGTGTGTTAGCATTGTTAAAATAGATTGTTAAATTTGTAGGAATGTGTTTAGTGTCTAGACATTCTGAAATGCTTGTAGGATGCTGCAGGGGTAATCTCACTTAAAACATCTGTACCCCATGTTATAAGGTTATATTGAGGGTTTGCAGTGTAAACCTCTGTAACTGCATAACTCACCAAACAGGAAAGAAGCATGAATTATTGTAAAATGCTGGCTTGCTATGGAAGAGATTAGATCCTGCCCACCAAGAAGGCCCATTAAAACCAAATGAGCCACTGTGAAACATCAAAGAGACAAGACTTTGTTATTTGCATTCATCCCCCTGCCCCTCCTCCCCACCGAGGAGACCTGCATGTGAGCTCATCCCATCAGCTTGAACTCTGGGAGGGAGGGAATAGAAATCCCAAACAAAAAGAAACTGGGTCTCTAGGCTGCTTGAATTTCTAAGCGTAAGCAAGAGATCCCCAGCTGCCTAGTCTGGATTAGCCCTAGAGGACATATGGAGCTGGAATATTACAGCAACATACATCACCTTTTGAAACCTAAGACATTAACTCATTTGTGTGTGTATGTTTACCTACTTCAACCTTTAAATAACTCTCTTGGTTAATAAATCTTTAGTTAATTTATTATAGGATTGGCTGCAAACATTGTTTTTGATGTAAGATCTAAAGTGCAATTTACCTGAGGTAAGTGATGATCCTTTGGGACTGAGAGTAACCTGAATATTTTTGGTGTAAGGGACCATCACAAAGACAGGCTTATCTGGGTGGCAAGACAGAGAGTACCCAAGGGGACTGTCTGTGACTCCATGTAAGACTGTTGTAGTACCTGAGGAGTTCACACTTGATACTTGGTTGGTGAAATCTAAATATAGAACTCACAGCCAATTTGGGCCATGTGCCCTGCTTCTTAACAGTCTGCCCTGAGATTGGTACTCATGCTCTGGAGCCACTCTAAACAGCTTGACATATCTGAATAAACTTTTTAAAAGATATCTCTAGAACTACTAGTGAAAAAAACATTGAGTCAAATCCTGAAGTCCTTACTCAGGCAAAACTCCCATTGACTTCAAAAATTGGCTCAATATAAACCAGTGTCACAGATCAGGGAACTGCACCTGTTTTTCCCATCCATGTCCACGAAGAGCACCCAACCTAGGCTCCTGGCTTCTCAGATGTTACCTCTCTTGGGTAACAACTCTCACATCTCTCTCTCTCTTACACCTGACTGAGTTTTTCCAGGCTGCTCTGTTCCCTCCCTATACTGTGATATTCCTTGCAAGGCAAACTGCCTAAGCAGATCACTGTCTGTGCTTTGCTTTCTCTCCAAAGGCTATGAACAGCAGTAATAGTCAGCATTGTAAGTTACCACACAACTCTTTAAGCAAGCACTTTTATCCTTAAGTTGAAAGCTTTACAGAGAAAACATATTAAAACACTAAAATAATCTACACACATGCTGATACATTTATTAGGGATTACACTCCTTAAATTCTAGGACTGACTCCAGCAAGGGCTCTGGTAGGAGTCAGTCCTTCAACCCCCACCCACTCTAAGAATTTTTTCTGTGGTTGCAAGTTCATGACTGCCTTATATCAGAACTCGCCTACCTCCCATGAATAGATGATTCTTTCTTTTATACAGGTTGGGCCTTTGATCTTGAGACTCCAAGAACAGGTAATAAACAGGCAATGGCCTTCCTCTCAGGCTGGGTTTCCAACCCCCTACCCCGCATACAATCCCAGCCTACAATAATACATAAGCCATTCATTTAATACACTGGACCTCAAAGCTATTTAAACATAATTCAATAAGGTCTCCCAAGGATACGGCTGAAAACTGCCCTATCTATTACAACCAATTCCCCAGGTGGATCTGTATCTATCTAGTTGTGTTTTTAATATATTTACTTTTGTATTTACATTCCTTACGACACACTCCATTCTTGTTACAATAGTATAAATCCAGAGGACTCCAGTGACATCAGTAGAGTTACTCTGGATTAACACTGGTATAACGAGAACAAAATTCAGTCCTCTGTGTGTTTAAGAAGGAAAAAAGAGTATTCTGTTACATTTGTGCCAGTAAAATAATTATAACTACTGTATCTGATAGCAAGGTAAATGTCATTTTAAAAATTTCAGCACAGAGAACAAAGATACAAAGCCTGTTTGAAGCTGTTTACTTCTCATATTGTACTAAATGACACTGCCAGTAACACACGTATCCACTAGTCAATAAGCAAAGAAAATGTGCTTGTGTGAGTGATGTAAGGGCAGACCTGTGTCTATGATATGTTCCTCCCAAGATGGACTTGTGACTCTGTTGTACTTTTTCAGGAACATGTTTCTGCCTTTATCTTTAGAGCTATGTAGCTATCCTGCTCCCACTGAATGCGATGAGTCTTACTATGAGCTTTAGTGGCAATGGGTTTGGGTCCCAAATAAGTATTCCAGAGTTTACTGGATGTCAGGAGTGACATCTGAAGATCCAGGTAGAAGACCAGAGCTGTACTTCAGGCAGAGTTTAGTTTTCCAATGTTCCTGGACGTGGTTCACCCTCAGGTTAAGCACCTGTCAGCTTGACCCTACGGGATCTGAAGTAGAGGAAAGTCCGCCCAGGGGAGACTGCAGTGACACAATCAGCATATTCTCCAAATGTGGCAGACATGGTGTAGCCAGAGTGTCCGGACAAAGTGCTGATTCAGCACCTCCCCAGAGCAGCTTCCACTGTGGAGCCTAGCCTCAAGCTGCCCTTCCCTGGCAATATCCCTAGGAGAGCACAGCCATGCAAAGACCATTATAACTTCTTGGGAGTGCATTTCTCTGAAGCACGGTAATGAGGGGGACAAGAAACCTCTCTTCCAAGTGTGTGTAATTTAAATTCATATTTGCTTGATATGTTTGCTTTTTTATTGACAAAGCCCAGCTATTAAGAACATAAGAATGGCTTTACAGGGTCAAATCAATGGTCCATCCAGCCCAGTGTCCTGTCTTCTGGTAGTAGTCAATGTCCAATGCATCAAAGCGAGTGAACAGAATAGGGCAATTATCAAGTTAGCCACACCCTGTCATCCAGTCCCAGCGTTTGGCAATCAGAGGCTTAGGGACATCTCAGAGCATGAGGTTGCATTCCTCACCATCTTTAATAGCCTTTGATGGACCACACATCCATGAATTTAGCTAATCCTTTTTTTGAACCCTGTTATACTTTTGGCCTTCACAACATTCCCTGGCAATGAGTTCCATAGGTTGACTGTGCTTTATATGACAAATTACTTCCTTTTCTTTGTTTTAATCCTGCTGTCTATTAATTTCATTGGGTGACCCTTGGTTCTTGTGTTATGTGAAGGTGTAAATAACACTTCCTATTCACTTTCTCCGCACTGTTATTGATTTTATAAACCTCTATCATACTCCCCCTTAGTCATCTCTTTTCCAAGATGAACATTCCAATTCTATTTAATCTTTCCTCATATTGAAGCTGTTCCATGCCCCTAATCTTTTTTGTTGCCTTTCTCTGTACCTTTTCCAATTCTAATATAACTTTTTTGAAATGAGCAACTAGAACTGCATGCAGTATTCAAGGTCTGGGTGTACCATTGATTTATATAGTGGCATTATGATAGTTTCAGTCTTATTTTCCATCCCTTTCTAATGGTTCCTAACATTCTATTAGCGTTTTTGACTGCTGCTGCACATTGAGTGGATGTTTTTAGAGAACTATCCATGAGGACTCCAAAATCTCTTCCTGGACTGGTAACAGCTAATTTAGACCTCGTCATTTTGTATGTGTAGTTGGGATTATGTTCTCCAACGTGCATTACTTTGTATTTAGCAATATTGAGTTTCATCTTCAATTTTGTTGCTCAGTCACCCAGTTTTGCAAGATGCTTTTGTAACTCTTTGCATTCAGCTTTTGATTTAACTTACCTTGAGTAATTTTGTATCATATGCAAACTTTGCCACTTTCTCCACTGTGAAAACTGAGCATTTATTCCAACTTTCCTTCCCCATCCTTTTTATAACCAGCTATTGATATATGAGAGGACCTTCCCTCTTATCCCATGATTGCTTACGAACCTTTGGTGAGGGACCTTGGCAAAGGCTTTCTGAAAGTCCAAGTACACTATATCCACTGGATCACCCTTGTCCACATGTTTGTTGACTCTCTCAGAAACTGCTAATGATTTCATGAGGCATGATTTCCCTTTACAAAAGCAATGTTGACTCTTCTCCAACAAATTGTATTCATCTATGTGTCTGATAATTCTGTTCTTTACTATAGTTTCAACCAATCCGCCTGGTACTGAAGTTAGGCTTACCGGCCTGAAATAGCCAAGATTGCCTCTGGAGCCTTATTTTAAATTGGCATTACATTAGCTCTCCTCCAGTCATCTGGTACAGAGCCTGATTTAAATGATCAATTACATATCATAGTTAGTAGTTCTGCAATTGTACATTTGAGTTCCTTCAGAACTCTTGCATGAATACCGTCTGATTCTGGTGACTTATTACTGTTGAATTTATCAAGTTGTTCAAAATCCTCCTATGCCAACAACTCAATCTGGGATAGTTCCTCAGATTTGTCATCTAAAAAGAATGGCTCAAGTGTGAGAGTGTCCCTCACATCCTTTTCAGTGAAGACCAATGCAAAGAAGTCATTTCGCTTTTCTGCAGCAGCCTTATCTTCCTTGAGTGCCTCCTCAGCACTTAGGTCATCCAGTGGCCTTACTGATTGTTTGGCAGGCTTCCTGCTTCTGATGTACTTAAAAATTGTGTTGCTGTTAATGTTTGTTTCTTTTGCTAGTTGCTCTTGAAATTCTTTTTTGGCCTGTCATTTGACTTGCCAGAGTTTATGCTCCTTTCTATTTTCCTCGCCAGGATTTTATTTCCAATTTTTAAGGGATGCCTTTTTGCCTCTAGCCACCTCTTTCACACTATTTAGCCATAGTGACATTTGTGGAGGGGAAGAGGCTCTTACTTTTTTTTAATTCGGAGCATGCATTTAATTTGAGTGTCTCTCATGGAGTTTTTAAAAAGTTTCCATGCAGCTTGCAGACATTTCACTCTTTTACTAGTTTCCCCATTTTTGTATAGTTCCCCTTTTTTATGTTAAATGCTACTGTGGTGGGATACTTTGATATTTCCCCCCTCACAAGGATGCTAAATTTAATTTTATTACGGTCACTATTACCAAGCAGTTTAGTTATGTTCATCTCTTGGACCAGATCTCATGCACTACTTAGGACTAAATCAAGAATTGCCTCACCCTTTGTACTATTGTATTTAAGCCAACAGATGAATGGGGTTTATAGTTATGAACAGAAAACTTCATTTTCACAGGCACAGTCAATTAGCACATTACAATAGTTAATATCATACTGTTTTGCAGCTCTAATAAAGTCACAGCAGCTGCCATCTATCAATAACAGAAAATAAATAGGAATTATGAATATTTGCCATGACATTCTAGTTGTCTGTCTAATGGGAATTCAAGGACATCACATGTAATATTTTAATTTATTGTATAAACTAAGATATAAAGCCTTCTGAAAATGATAGGAGGGAAAAAGCAGCCAGAATTTTGTTTAGTCCCTTCCCCTGTTGTATTAATATCTAAGTGAAATTCTATCAGGTGCTTCAGAGCAAGTCAGCAAGAAAGCAAGAAATAACAGTCATGGAAAAGTAAGCAGCTCATTAGAATTATCTGTAAATACATCTAAGAGCATGTGGCAGAGACAGACGAGATTTATTTGAAAACATAATTTTAGCATAATATATGTTCCTCTGATTTGAGAATATTTCTGAATTTTCTATTAAAGGTGAATTTGGCAATTTCCATTCAGTTATAACTTCTCCTAATGCCAAAAACCTAGATACATCCGAGTCTTTCAACTCTATTATCCAAGGACTATGTGAATTATACAAAAGAGCTAGTAAATGTGAGTAGTCCTCTGCAATGAGAGGAGTGTGGAGGATTTCCATTGGTGTGAAGGTAATGTGTGTGCCACTGCCCTCTTCTGTATGGAATTTTTGAACGGTCACTCACTAGAGGCTGGACTATGAAAAACAGATAAGCAATGCTACTGTAAACTGAAGCAGATTCTTCTTTAACTTGGACTGTGTCCACACTACAGACATCTATTGGCCTAGCTATGTCAGCCTGGGGTGTGATGAGGGTTGATCCCTGACCAATGTATCTTGCCAGCAAAAACCTTTATTGCAGACAAAGCTAGACCAGCAAAATTGTGCTTTTGCTCATGTAGCTAAGGCTTTGTCTATACTGGCATTTTTGTCAGAAAACTTTTGTCAGTCAGGGTGTGAAAAAACATGCCTCTACCAGACAAAAGTTTCACCAACAAAAGTACCAGTGTGGAGAGCACAGTGCTGGCAGGAGATGCTTTCCCGCTAACATAGCTACCACCACTCATTGGGGTGGTTTAATTATGCCTGCAGGAGAGCTCTGTCCCATCAGCATAAAGTGGCTACGTGAGAGACCTTACAGCAGCACAGCTGCTGTGGTACTGCTGTGCCACTGTAAGGTCCATAGTGTAGACATGGCCATATTTCACTCAGCAAAGCTAGAATAAACTATACCAGCAAAAGCACTGTTTTGCCAATATAAGGTGCAGCCACACTAGAATCACTTTGCCGGTATGGAAGTTTGTATTGCGGGCAGAGGCCAGGAGCGTTTATCGCAGAAAGTCATAAATTGTAATTCCCTGTGTGGTTCTCTATTGTTGTCTGTATGTAGATGATGGATCACTGGTGAGTCACTGATGCTAAAATATCTCCCTAAAAAATACTGTCTCTGCATCCCAGTCTCTATTGCTAAAAAATCAGGCTCATGAGCCTTTCTAGAGAAAAAATTCCATTTCTGAAACATGTCAGTGCCAAAACATCACATTCCCCATGCACATTGGTAGGCACCACTGCATTCAGGTAACCTACCTGCTGCTGGCTACTATAGCAATACAATGCAAAACAAAGAGAGGGACAAAGGGAAATAGCTCTGTACTGACAATCAGGGTAGGACAATAAACATCCTGACAATCAGGTCACATATAGTATTCATGAATTATTACAGAGAAGCTCCATGTCCAGCATACCAGGATTACATTGTAAGGAACCCCACTGGGGCAGGAGACAATTAACCTGTACATTTATGTATCATGTGCGAGGAGATGTGGCAGAGGCATCCTGTGAATATGTGTCTTCTAGACCCTCCTACAAGGAAGGGTCAAGAGATATAACCTAGGTTGTCTCTGGCTAAATAAATGACCCCTCTCCAGCACTGGGAACCCTCAGTCTCAGTCCCATTCTCCTAATTTTGCCAATCCCAGTTTCCACTACTCAGGCTTCTCATCCCAGTCCCAGGTTCCTTGTCCAGCAAGTACTAGTTTCACCCCTCCTGTTGCCCCTCCATCTCTGCCCACATTCCCAATCCCCACTGGCTCCTAGCTTCAACCTCTATTCTGGGCTCCTTATCGTAACCCAGTGTTCCCTCCCCTGCTCGTTGTCCCAGTATCATTGCCCAGATAGACCAGTTCTCCCCTCGCACCCTGGCTTCTCATCAGATTTGTCGTCCCCCCCCCCAATGGTTCCCAGTCTTCCTCTGGCTCCTCATGCAAACTCAGTCTCCCCACCAGCCATAGGCTTCTTATTGCTCTTCCCCAGCTCCCAGTCACATTCCCCTTGCCCTCAAGTCCCAGCATCCCCACCTCCCCAAACTCCCAATCTCAATTTTTCTCTTCCCCACTTCCAATCTTCAGTCCCAGCTCCTTCTCCCAATGTACTACCCCATATGTATTCAGATCAGGCAACTTCCTTCTTGTCACTTGCCTGGGTTCCACAGGTGATCGTTAGGAGACAGGGGTTTAAAGGGCATTGAGAGCACAAGTGAGGCTGTTTCCCTAGTCTCAAGTCCAGTGCCCGTCCCTGGCCCAGCTCAACTTGGTTCCAACAAGTCCAGAGCTGCAATTGCAGGAAAAGTTCTGCTCAGGCCCCTATAGCCCTGGCTGAAACAGGCCCAGTGCAGACAGAATACTTAGGGAACTTAACCGCAAACCTCTAGCAAGTCTCTACTGAGCAAGTGCAAGTTGCAGTTTTTCAGAGGACAGTTCTATAAATTGGCAAAATTTGGGCAGATTTTCCTGAGGACATTTTTTCATGAGGCTTTTTCATGATCTCAGACACACGGGCCACCTCTTTGCCAAAAATCAAAGCAGTTCTCAAACTTTTGTACTGGTGACCCCTTTCACACAGCAAGCCTCTGAGTGTGACACCCTCCTCCCCATTATAAATTAAAAACACTTTTTTATATTTTAACACCATTATAAATGCTGGAGGCAAAGTGGGGTTTGAGGTGGAAACTGACAGCTCACGACGCCCCACATAATAACCTCATGACTCCCAGTTTAAGAACCCCTGGTGTAGAGCTTCTCAAAGCAAAGGTTGCCAGAATTATTTAATATAGGCAAAACAATGTATTTTTCCTTAGCCTGATCCTCAGAAAGAGCTGAAATGTTTTGGTAGAAATTTTCCCAAAATTTCAGCCTGAGGCTCACATCCAGTATAGAAAATTTTAGCCCAAATGATTAAAGTTTGGCAAAGTTATAAGCAATTGAAAATGGGGTCTTATAAAAGGAGGTTTGGGCAGTCTTAACAGTAGGCAGTGCGACCTATAACAAACAGATAGGATGGAACAAAAGTCACTTAACTCTCTAAGCTGAATCCTGAAGTTCTTACTCAATCATTACTCTAAATGAAGGGTCAGTCAGAGTTTTGTTTGAGTACAGACTAAGTATAAACCAAGTAAGCAGGGCCGGCACTTGCATTTAGTCTGCTTAGGCAATTGCCTAGGGCACCAGCATTATTAGGGGGCGGCATTTTGCCGGAGGGGGCAGCAGGCGGCTCAGGTGGACCTGCCGCAGTCATGTCTGCGGAGGGTCCATTGGTCTGTGGCTCCAGTGGAGCTGCCGCAGGCATGCCTGCGGATGGTTCGCTGGTCCCACGCGGCTCCGGTGGACCTCCCGCAGGCACGGCTGCAGCAGCTCCACCGGAGCCGTGACCAATGGACCTTCCGCAGAAATGGCTGCGGCAGCTCCACCGGAGCCCTGGGACTGGAGCGCAGGGCGGCGAAATGGCCGTGCGCCTAGGGCGCGAGAAACCCTGGTGCTGGTCCTGAAAGTAAGTACTCCTGGATTTGGCTCCAAGTCTGTCCAACTATCTTCCTCTTTCCTGTGAGTCACATGCTAACACTTATCATGATCTTTTTTTCACAAGGGAGCTCCATCAGACATGAAGGACAGAAGCTGGGAATGGGCAACAGGGGAAGGATCACTTGATGATTACCTGTTCTGTTCATTCCCTCTGGGGCACCTGGCATTGGCCACCATCAGAAGACAGGATACTGGGCTAGACAGACTATTTGTCTGATCCAGTATGGCCGTTCTTATGTTCTTATGACAGCCTGTTTTGCAAAGTGATTTCTACTGCAGAATAAGGAAACTGCTCTGACACCTCTCAGGTAGATAAAACATGAGAAAGGAAAAAGTACACTTACTCCTAGCCTTTTATTTGGATTTGAGCAGTTCTCTTAGCAAAACAACTGTAATTTGAATAGTGTCTAGATCTTGCAGAAATCTGTTTAGAAAAAGTCTGTGGCTTTGTGGCTTTGTTTGTGGTTCTGCTGATTTGTTTTAGTTCAAGCGGCACAATAGAGGAACATGCATTTGTTTGCCTTCTGTTCCTGGAATATCTCTGCTATATCCAACAATGGTGACCCATATGACATTTATAATACTATAATACTAGTTTACCTTTGTATACCAGTTTTCAGTACAAACTGCCTCCAGTTAATTAAATACACAAATCGCTTCACAAAACTGCTGTCACTTCTCAGGTGGAATAAAGTGAGTTGTGGCACAACACAACAGTTTAGGACAGGAAAGAAGTAGGTATACCAAACCCAACTGAAACTACAGGCAGGGCTGGCTCCAGGCACCAGCATCCCAAGCAGGTGCTTGGAGCGGCAATCTGCAAGGGGCGGCAGTAAGTGTGTTTTTGCCCCCAAGCAGCACGTCAAATTGCCGCCGCGGATGGCAGGGGCAGTCCGTGTGCTGTTAGGCCGGCACACGCATTTCCGCGGTGGTGGCAATTTGGCGGCAGCTTCTATGTTCAGCTGTCCGAGGCGATGCAGCTTCTGTCTTCCGGTTAAAGACAGACGCTGCATCCAAATTGCCGCCACCGCGGAAATGCATGTGCCTCCCTAATGGCACACAGACTGCCCCCGCTATCCGTGGCGGCAATTCGGCGTGCTGCTTGGGGCGGCAAAAACAATAGAGCCGGCCCTGACTATAGGAGAGGAGAAATACAGTGAGGCAGGAGAGACCAGGCCAACACTTCTCTTTTGAAAATTGCTTCATTATCTTTAATGACCATGAATGATCAAGATGTTATTGTTGTGTATTATCCCCAAATTAGCAGATATAGTGCCTTTTAGTATTATGCTGGCACATTTGTTCAGTTTCGGTCTAGTGGAAAGCATCCTTCCTATTGAATTACTGCAACACAATGGCTGTTCCTTGACATTCTCCCCAACCAAGTACTGACCAACCTAACCTTGTTTAGGGTGTGAAATCTGACAAGATCACAGCCTGGAGTAGTGTGCACCCATTTCAAGGTCCCATGGGATTAGAATTTTGACATGTTATGTCAAGAACCCATAGCAAGATGTATTGAAGGGATCAACAAATATCTTCCCTGTATTTGCTGTGTTCAGACACCACAGTGGTGGCATGGTATAAAAATGAGGATAGCCAGATGGACAGAATTTGTGATAAAACCCTATTGAAAATTATGCTCCGTGGGACTTTTTGACTGCACTAGACTGAGTTTTCATTGTTTCAGACATATTTACCAAGTGAGAAAAATGGTGACTGGCTTATTGTTTTTCTACAATGTTGAGTAGAACTTCTGCCTGGCTGTGACTGCTACAGATGTTCCCAACTGTTGTTGTAAATCAGTGGTTCTCAAACGTTTGTACTGGTGACCCCTTTCACATAGCAAGCCTCCGAGTGTGACCCCCCACATTATAAATTAGAAACACTTTTTAATATATTTAACACCATTATAAATGCTGGAGGCAAAGCAGGGTTTGGGGTGGAGGTTGGCAGCTCACTGCCCACCATGTAATAACCTCACGATCCCCTCAGGGATCCCAGTTTGAGAACCCCTATTGTAAATGATACACTGATTGAAAGGATTAATTGGAGTCTGGAACTGAAAGGGTGAAATATAGTTTGCCTCAGATAACAGTTTCAGTAGCTAGGCAAAAGAACAATGTCTCTTTTGCCCCTTTTTGACCCAGGGAGGTAAGCAGTTGAGTTTGCTAAATGGACACAGCATTGAGAGCATCTGGGAGATGAGTCTGTGATAGATGGTCTATCAAACAATCACATATGGGTACAAACCCTTAATGGTCACTCTCAGAATGTGATCACTATAACCTCTGATTGAGCTTGTTAGCTGTGAACCACACATGAAGTTCTATCAAAAAGTGTGTGGATTTGTGAGGTGGTTCTTTAAATCTCTGATAAGTGGTGTACACAATCTCCTGTACTTTGGGGGCTAGTGAGCTCTTCCCCATTTCCTTCTTTCTGTGCTCATTCCCTTCCTTTATTTCAGTCTATGCTCCCCTGTTTTGCAACTCTCTCTTCCTTTTAGGGATGAGTTTCTTCCTCCAAGTGTCCCCAGCTTCTTTCTCCCCTTCTGTCAAAGGCCCCACATGGCATTGGCAGAAACCTTTAAGTCTGTAACCATAACCTGTGACAGTCATGTAGTCCAGGATCTGCTCACTGATCCTCAGCTCTGTGGCTCTATACACTCTCTTTCAAGAAAGCTTAAACTACTTATCTGCAAACACAACTATGTAGTTTTTAAATAAGTGTCTAAAGGAGAAACTATATAATGGGACTAAGTGAATAATGGAAAAAATATATGTACATGCTCATTTGAATTCATAAGCAAATTTCTATTTGACTGTATTTGTAACCTTTTCATATTCACTTTCCATTAGCATTAGAACTCTTCAGTTTTACTAACATAATAATGAAAAACATAAACATATTTTAAGCTTGCACAATCACATATTCTCTTAAAAATAATTATATATTCAGTTTTAAAATTCACAATGCACCCAGTGTTAGTTAGTTACTTAAATCATTGAATCAGGCAATGTGATTCAAGTAACTAACCAACATGATAAGAATTGTAAATTGCAAATATCCACAATGCTCTGTCTGTCTAGGTTCTAATATATCACCCATCACCAGTGTATCTCTGTTCATGTATGATCTTCAGTTCAACAATTATTTGAAGAAAGGCACCAGTAATTTCAAATAAAAAAAAATATTGCAATCTAAAGGAAAGGCAAAATTCATCATATAAATTATTTTCTCTGAATTATTCACCCAGCTCAGCTATATGCCATAGTTCCTTTGATATACTTCAAAAAAAACTCTCCCTGAAAACTGAAGGCCAGGGCTGAAGATTTTGGCAAGGAGCAATCCAGCTGTGTGAATCATTTCCTCATTTCTACCATGAAAAAGAATACTGTTTTTAATGTACTCCAAAGTTTCCTTTATGGTCATCTAGCACTAAATAGCAGGATCTCCTGGTATTGAAGATGTTACTTTCATTAGTGGAGTGTTGTACATCAACATTTCTTTGTGGATTATGGACTAAGATAATAGTATCAAATGGAAATGTTTTCTTGTCTGATATTCAGGTAGATCAAATCCATCACACAAGCTGTAATGATGTTGGCTCTGGTGGGACACTTCTAAGAGAGTCAATTCAGGACAAATTGCTTAAAGCAGGGCAGTTACAGCCCAAGACTGGGGTTTCTTTACTATTAAGGCAAACCAAACCAGCCAAACAGAGAGGACTTTGGTTTTACCCCACTGACTAACCACGAGTCACACAAGCAATTCCCGTAGACACTCCAGTTTCCCAGTATCACCACCAGTGCCACTCATTATGGGGACAAATGGTTATGAAAGCCAATATCCCAGTAAAAGGGAAAAAAAAGAAGGTTCTCTCGATCCCAAAGGATCAAGCCCCAGACCCAGGTTAATATACAAATCAAATCTTACCCACAAATCACGCTGATGCCAATCCTTTAGAATCTAAAATCTAAAGGTTTATTTCTAAAAGGAAAAAGATATAGATGAGAGCTAGAATTGGTTAAATGAAATCAATTACAGACAGTAATGGCAAAGTTCTTGGTTCAGGCTTGTAGCAGTGATAGAATAAACTGCAGGTTCAAATTGACTGCTTGGCTACACTCGAAACTTCAAAGCTCTGCCGTGGCAGCGCTGCCGTGGCAGCGCTTTGAAGTGTGAGTGTGGTCGCAGCGCCAGTGCTGGGAAAGAGCTCTCCCAGCTCTGCACGTACTGCATCTCCTCATGGGGATTAGCTTACAGCGCTGGGAGCCGTGCTCCCAGCGCTGCGGCACTGTTTACACTGATGCTTTATAGCGCTGTATCTTGCAGCGCTCAGGGGGGTGTTTTTTTCACACCCCTGAGCGAGAAAGTTGCAGCGCTCTAAAGTGCCAGTGTAGCCAGGGCCTAAGTCTCTGGAGTACTTCCACAGCTGGGGTGGGTCATTCAGTCCTTTTTTCAAAGCTTTAGCATAGCAAAGTCCCTCCAGAGGTATGAAGCAGGCCTGAAGACAAAATGGAGAAGATGCAGCTGCCTTTTGTAGTCTTTTGCCATGTGGCTTTTGCGTCCTTTGTTTTAAACACAAACTGCTGGGCACATGGGCTTGGAAGCCTTTTCTGTCCATAGGCCTGTCCCTGCATTCTTTGTTGAGTCATAAGGTGTATCCCTTTCCTTTTCTCAATGGCTTAATTGTATAGCTGATGGTCCTTAATGGGCCATTGTCATAAACAGATGGTTAAAGGTTAATGTCTCTTTTACCTGTAAAGGTTAAGAAGCTCAGTAAACCTGGGTGACCCTTGACCAGAGGACCAATAGGGGGACAATATACTTTCAAATCTTGGTGGAGGGAAGTGTTTGTGCTTTTTGTTTGGTTCATTGTTAGCTCTCGGGACTGAGAGGGACGGGACATCATTCCAGGTTCTCCAAATCTTTCTGAATCAGTCTTTCATGTTTCAAAATTGTAAGTAATAGCCAGGCAAGGCGGATCAGTCTTATGTTTGTTTTCTCAACTTGTAAATGTGTCTTTTTACTGGAAGGATTTTTAGCTCTGTTTGCTGTAACTTTGAATCTAAGGCTAGGCGGCGGGGGGGGTCCCTCTAGTCTCTATGAATCTGAGTACCCTGTAAAGCATTTTCCATCCTGATTTTACAGAGATAACTTTTACTTTTTTTTTCTTCAATTAAAAGCTTTCTTTTTAAGAACCTGATTAATTTTTCCTTCTTTTAAAATCCAAGGGATTGAGTCTGAACTCACCAGGGATTGGTGGGGGGGAAAAAGGAGGGGATGGTTAATTCCTCCTTGTTTTAAGATCCAAGGAGTTTGGATCGGTGTGAAGCCTCTCAAGGCAACCCAGGGAGGGGAAAGTCTGGGGGGAAAAGGAGGAGGATGGTTAATTTCTCCTTGTTTTAAGACCCAAGGGGTTTGGATCTGGGTTCC
Source organism: Gopherus flavomarginatus (assembly GCF_025201925.1). Classification (NCBI taxonomy): domain Eukaryota; kingdom Metazoa; phylum Chordata; order Testudines; family Testudinidae; genus Gopherus; species Gopherus flavomarginatus. Next base: position 50,125,769 of record NC_066619.1, read on the forward strand.
CCAGGGAAGGTTTTGGGGGAACAGAAAGTGTGCCAGACACTAAATTCTGGCTGGTGGTAGCATACCAGATTTAAGCTAGTAATTAAGCTTAAAGTGTTCATGCAGGTCCCCACTTTTTGAACCCTAAAGTTCAAAGTGGGGGAAAAAACCTTGACAGCCATCAAGCAAATTAGACAGTGCTGATGCCAAACTGTTTTGGGGTGTCACCCAGAAGTGTAGCACAAGTTTGAAATGCAGACATACATACATGCATACATATCTATAACTCATAATACAAAGGTAATAGAAACACATGAATGAGATCATATCTGGCAAATTATAACGTTTTTGTAGATACCTTACATGGCATATCTGGCATAACTCATTACAATTTTACAATATTGATATTCATAATACCCTCAAGCGTCCCCCAAATTCCATACAGGGTCACACACACATGCACAGGCACACCTCCAGTTGAAATTTCAGCTCATTTGTACTTCTGCTTTCTGCTAATTGTAGCCTCTGCCCCATCATGGTTTTAGGTGAAAGTAGATGGAATATATAATATATGTAGGTGGTGTAAAGGAGGCATAGAGAGATTTAGAACCTGTGTGACAGAGGAATTGAGCCACCACATTCCAGTTAAATGCAATGGGCGCTGCAGGTGTGAAAACCAATCTCTACATGACTTGTGACGATCACGGTGAGATAAAACCAGAGCGAGGATTAGAACCCAGATTTCCCAATCCTGTGCTCTCTAAACCACTCAACTATGCTGTTAGCAAGATGTTTTTTCTTAGTCATCTCTGACTATATTAGAACTTGAAGATTGCCTAAGGCCTGGTCTACACTAAAAAGTTGGGTCAAGGAATCCGTCTTAAGTCGACCTGTTAATGTATATGTCTACACCACCAGGTCCTTTACGCTGACCTAAGCCGCCTCTAATGTCAACTTCTGTAACCCACCTCTGTGAGAGGCGTAGCATTTAATTCAATTTTCATGGGTTGAGTGCGAGGTAGTGCAGACACAGCATTGTGTAATTCGATTTAATTGGCCTCCAGGTGGTGTCCCACAATGCCCATCTGTGACTGCCCTGGAGATCCTTCTCAACTCTACTGCACTGTAGCCAAGTACACAGGAAACAACCTCTCCCCTGCTAAAGCCCTGGGAATTTTTTATAGCCCATTTCCTGTTTGATCAGCATTGGGAGCCTGCCAGCTTGAGCACTGCTGATCATGGAGACTACATGCCCCAAACGCGCTCCAGCAAGGTCTGCACAGGAGGTGGCGGATCTCATCGCTGTGTGGGGAGAAGAGTCTGTGCAATCAGAGCTCCAATCCAGCAGAAGAAATGCTGACATCTATGAAAAGATCGCTTGTGGAATGGGGGAGAAGGGCTACACCAGGGGGACACAACAGTGCCGTGTGAACATAAAAGAACTTTGCCAAGCATACCAGAAGGCAAGAGAGGCAAACAGTTGTTCTGGTGTTGGACCATACACATGCTAGTTTTACAACAAACTGCATACAATTCTCAGGGATGACCCTACCAGCACCCCTACAAGCAATGTGGACACCTCACCCAGTGTGTGAGTCTAGGGACAACAAGGAGGACGATATGGTGGATGAGGAGGAGGGGGAGAATGGGAGACAGGCAAGCGGTGGATCCATTCTCCCAAGAACCAGGAAATATTTTTAACCCTGGAGCTCTGCAGGTCGCAGGACATCACGGTGACCGACCGTGATGCCCAGGAAGGCACCTCTGCTGAGTATACAATTACAATTAGAGTCCAGTTAAACTTTAGCGAGCACACACATTCAGTGGTATTGCATGTTTACTGTGAAGAAAGAGCGAGGTGCTGTGGTTCTCTGCTTACAAGAGGCCGCTCCAGAGGGTGGCCCCCAGAAAAGACTGTTTATGTGGACTGGGATAGCCTGGGAATCCTCCATGGATATCTCTAGAAAACTTTCATGGAGATACTCTGCAATCCTTTGCAGAAGGTTTCTGGGCAGGGCAGTCTTATTTCTTCCACCATGGGAGTACACTTTCCAATGCAGCTCCTGAATGAATTGTTCTGGCATCATTGTGGTACACAACATAGCAGCATAAGGAATGGGTATATACCCAAATGCTTGCAGCATCTCCTTCCTTTCAGCCTCTGTTACCCTCAGGAGACTGATATCACATAGGGTTTCCTAGGGGAAATGGGGGAAGTTCTCATTAAAACTGCTCTTACAAGAAAATAAAGGGCATGTAGACCCACCCCACCCCACATTCTGGATCACCAAACCATGAGGCCGCTAATGTGCCTTTACTGTGCTCAGCATGGGTCAGCTAGTAGTTTAAAGTATCTGATAGGAGAGACTGGAGCCCCACATGGGAGACTCTGCAATTTGGGAGTGAAAATGTTCCCCCGCCCCCAACCCTGTTCATAAACAAATTCCCGTGGTGCTATGGGGAAGGGCCATTGTTCGACTAGCTACTTCAGTTCCTGACATGAGCCTGCGATAAACTTCATTAAAAGTGCAGTCACCCATGATGGGGGGAGGGGCTACTCACCATGGCTGGAACAGCAAAATAGCACAGTGAATGGTTATGGATTCTGCTCATGTTATGGCTTTCACCTAATGCAGGGGTCAGCAACCTTTCAGAAGTGGTGTGCCAAGTCTTCATTTAGTCACCCTAATTTAAGGTTTCACGTACCAGTAATACATTTTTACGTTTTTAGAAGGTCTCTTTCTATAAGTCTATAATATATAACTAAACTATAGTTGTATGTAAAGTAAATAAGGTTTTCAAAATGTTTAAGAAGCTTCATTTAAAATTAAATTAAAATGCAGAGCTCCCAGACCAGTGGCCAGGACCCTGGCAGTGTGAGTGCCACTGAAAATCAGCTCGCGTGCCGCCATCTGCACCCGTGCCATAGGTTCCCTACCCCTGACCTAGTGTAAGAAAGGGTTGGTTTTTTTTATGAAAACAGCCTATCATAACCTTAGTCCCAGATTTGGACCTTAGCGTCCAAAATATGGGGGTTAGCATGAAAACCTCCAAGCTTAGTTACCATCTAGGACCTGGTACCTGCTGCCACCACCCAAAAAATTAGAGTGTTTTGGGGCACTCTGGTCCCCCTGAAAAACCTTCCCTGGGGACCCCAAGACCCAAATCCCTTGAGTCTCACAACAAAGGGAATAATCCTTTTTCCCTTCCCCCCTCTCTGTTCCCAGTCCTGGAAACAAAAGTACTTTCCTATTCCCCCAGAGGGAATGCAAAATCAGGCTAGCAAATCCAACACACAGATCTCCCCGATTTTTTCCTCCCACCAATTCCCTGGTGAGTACAGACTCAATTTCCCTGAAGTAAAGAAAAACTCCAACAGGTCTTAAAAGAAAGCTTTATATAAAAAGAAAGAAAAATACATACAAATGGTCTCTCTGTATTAAGATGATACAATACAGGGTCAATTGCTTAAAAGAATATTGAATAAACAGCCTTATTCAAAAAGAATACAAATCAAAAGCACTCCAGCACTTATATTTATGCAAATACCAAAGAAAAGAAACCATATAACTTACTAGCTGATCTCTCTGTCCTTACACTTAGAAACAGAAGACTAGAAAGTAGAAACTACTTCTCCAAAGCTCAGAGAAAGCAGGCAGGCAGACAAAAGACTCAGACACTAAATTCCCTCCACCCAAAGTTGAAAAAATCCGGTTTCCTGATTGGTCCTCTGGTTAGGTGCTTCAGGTGAAAGAGACATTAACCCTTAGCTATCTGTTTATGACACAGCCTTGCTATAGAAACATTTTATTCATGTAAAATGGCTCCTTTATTTTTTCCCATGACTGACAGCTGGAAATGTGTCCTTTGGCATGTCATCAACACCTTAAAGCAGACTTTCACTGATTAAAAGGAGGAGAAAGAGAAAGCGGGAGGACATGTTCACTGAGATAATGAATGCCTTCTGGACAGCTGACACAGAGCTGAGAGCATGGAGGATTTCATTGTCTGAGAAGGATAAATGGACACAAATCAGATATTAGGAATGGCAATATACAAAAACCTGTAGGAGAACACTTCAACCTCCCTGGACACACAATAGCAGATTTAAAGGTAGTCATCCTGCAGCAAAAAAACTTCAGGACCAGACTTCAAAGAGAAACTGCTGAATTTAAGTTCATTTGCAAATTTGACACCATCAGCTCAGGATTAAACAAAGACTATGAATGGCTTGCCAACTACAAAAGCAGTTTCTCCTCCCTTGGTTTTCATACCTCCACTTCTAGAATAGGGTCTCATCCTCCCTGACTGAACTAACCTCATTAACTCTAGACTGATTCTTACCTGCATATTTATACCTGCCTCTGGAAATTTCCACCACATGCCTCTGACGAAGTGGGTATTCACTCACGAAAGCTTATGCTCCAATACACCTGTTAGTCTATAAGGTGCCACAGAACTCTTCATCTCTTTTTACATTGTCCAAGACATTAGACATGAACATGGAGAGCAGGAAAGCTTCCAATGAGCAACAACGTGTGGTGGAGGATGAGATGCTGTGGATTATGAGGGAGCAATCAGACATGTTGAGGCATCTGGCTGAACTGCAGGAACAGAAGCAGGAGGGTAGAGTCCCTCTGCAGCCACTGGTGGACAGCCAGACAGCATCGCCTGGTGCAGAATCACCCTCCCCAAAGCATTCACTGAGGCGTGGACAAAAAGTCCATTATCCCTTTCACTTAACTCAGGGGGAGAGTACAAGGAACAGAAGGTGCCCATTCACAGACCTGTGATGATCTGGAATGCAATATTATGTTACACAGCTGAAAATAACGAGGAGTCCTTATGGCACCTTAGAGACTAACAAATTTATCTGGGCATAAACTGCCATGGGCTAAAACCCATTTCATCAGATGCATGGAGTGGAAAATACAGTAGGCAGATATATATTACAGCACATGAAAAGATGGGAGTTGTCTTACACCAAGTGGGGGGTCAGTGCTAACAAGACAATTCAGTTAAGGTGGAAGTGGGCTATTCTCAACAGTTGGCAAGAAGGGGTGAATATCAAGGGAAGAAAAAATCACTTTTGTTGTGCTAATGAGACCAATGTAATCAAGATGGCCCATTTCAAACAGTTGACAAGGTGTGAGTATCAGAAGGGGAAAATTAGTTTTTGTAGTGATCCATCCACTCCCCAGTCTTTATTCAGGCCTATTTGATGGTGTCCAGTTTGCAAATTAATTCCAGTTCTGCAGTTTCTCATTGGAGTCTGTTTTTGAAGATTTTTTTATTGAAGAATTGCCACTTTTAAGTCTGTTATTGAGTGTCCAAGGAGCCTGAAGTGTTCTCCTACTGGTTTTTGAATGTTATAATTCCTGATGTCTGATTTGTGTCCATTTATATTTTTGCATAGAGACTGTCTGGTTTGGCCAATGTACAGAGCTGGTGCAACCATTTAGGTGACCTAGGCTCTCGCCTAGGGTGCTGGGATTTGGGGGGTGCCATTTTTTTCGCCAGTGATCACAGCAGCTGGATCTTCGGCCGCCCTGGTGGCTGCCGGCATTTAGGTGGAGGGAGCTGGGGTAGAGGAGTGCGGGGAGGGCCACCTGCAGCAAGTAAGGGGGGGAGCGGCACGCAGGGGAACTCCCCGTCCCAGCTCACCCCTGCTCCATCTCCACCCCGAGCACGCCGTGTCTGCTTCACTTCTCCCCCCTCCCAGGCTTGAGGCACCAATCAGCTTAGGCGCCGCAAGCCTGGGAGGTGGGAGAAGTGAAGCAGCGACGGCGTGCTCGAGGTGCTTGTGCTCAGAGCAGGGGTGAGCTGGTGCGGGGGGTTCCTCAGGGCGGAGGGGGAGAACTGCTGCGCAGGGAGGCGCCTTAGGGCAGGGGCACAAGGTGGAAGTTTCACCTTGGGCACAAAACATCCTTGCACCAGCCCTGCCAATGTACATGGCAGAGGGGCATTGCTGGCACATGATGGCATATATCACATTGGTAGATGTGCAAGTGAACGAGCCCCAGAAGGTGTGGTTGATGTGATTAGATCCTATGATGGTGTCCCTTGAATAGATACGTGGATAGAGTTGGCAACAGGCTTTGTTGCAAGGATAGGTTCCTGGGTTAGTGATTTTGTTGTGTGGTGTGTGGTTGCCAGTGAGTATTTGCTTCAGGTTAGGGGGCTGTCTGTAAGCAACGACTGGCCTGTCTCCCCAGGTCTGTAAGCGTGAGGGATCATCCTTCAGGATAGGTTTTAGATCCCTGATGATGCGCTGGAGAGGTTTTAGTTGGGGGCTGAAGGTGATGGCTAGTGATGTTCTCTTTGTTGGGCCTGTCCTGTAATAGATGACTTCTGGGTACTCTTCTAGCTCTGTCAATCTGTTTCTTCACTTAAATAGGTGGGTATTGTAGTTTTAAGAATGCTTGATAGAGATCTTGTAGGTGTTCGTCCCTGTCTGAGGGATTGGAGCAAATGCAGTTGTATTTTAGAGCTTGACTGTAGACAATGGATCGTTTGATGTGGTCTGGATGAAAGTTGGAGGCATGTAAGTAAGTAAAGTGGTCAGTAGGTTCTGATATAGGGTGGTGTTTATGTGACCATTGCTTATTTGCACTGTAGTATCTAGGAAGTGGATCTCTTGTGTAGACTGGTCCAGGCTGAGGTTGATGGTGGGGTGGAAATTGTTGAAATCCTGATGGAATTCCTCAAGGGCCTCCTTCCCATGGGTCCAGATGCTGAAGATGTCATCAGTGTAGAGTAGGCACATTAGGGGATGGGAGCTGAGGAAGCATTGTTTTAAGTCAGCCATAAAAATGTTGATATACTGTGGGGCTATGCGGGTACCTATAGCAGTTCCTCTGACTTGAAGGTATAAATTGTCCCCAATCTGAAATAGTTGTGGGTGAGGTCAAAGTCACAAAGTTCAGCCACCAGGTTTGCTGTGACATTATTGGGGATACTGTTTCTTACAGCTTGTAGTCCACCTTTGTGTGGAACGTTGGTGTAGAGAGCGTCTACATCAACAGTGGCTAGGATGGTGTTTTCTGGAAGATCACCAATGGATTGTAGTTTCCTCTGGAAGTCAGTGGTGTCTCAAAGATAGCTGGTAGTGCTGGTAGTGTAGGGTCTGAGGAGAGTGTCTACATAGCCAGACAATCCTGCTGTCAGAGTGTCAATGCCTGAAATGATGGGGCATCCAGGATTCCCAGGTTTATGGATCCTGGGTAGCAGATAGAATGCACCTGGTCAGGGTTGTAGGGGTGTGTCTGTGTAGATTTGTTCCTGTGCTACTTCATTGGTTGGAGGAGAAGAAGAAGAAGATATATTTTGTCTGTGGAATATATGGGTGTATATTTTTGGATTGTGTATGTGTTTTGTTACATATTTTGAAACATATTTTGTTATGATGTACTGTTTATTTTGGAGCTGTGTACATTAGCAGTGTGGTTAATGCACACCAGACCAAAAGAATAAGAAAAATAGTTGCCATAAAATAATCACCAAAAGAATTTAAAATATAAGGAGTTTAACTAATTTACAGTTGGGGAGAGTTTGGCACATTGTCTTTTTTTTAAATGATCAAGCTTTTGAACTAAAACTCCCAGCTGAACTGGTGACAGGTGGTAGAGCCGTGACTGTGCGACAACCATCCACAGAGCTGAAAGAAGCATGTCTCACATGCTGAACCTCTTACTGAAAACGGCTCCCATGGGCAGCATGCCAGAGTGAACTGAGAATACCAACCTCATTTTCAGCAGAGGATCCTGTCACCATAACTAATAATTCTGGATCCTGTTGCCAACTTGAAGGATCCACAGTGCCCAGGCATCCCTGTTAGCCTTTTGTCCTTTTAGGAGGAGGAGGGATTAAACAGGTTAATATCATTAAACTGACCTGGACTCGTATTCTTTTCTTTAGAGCCTTTGAATGTTGTTTTTGTTTTCTCTCCAGTAGCTTGTGATACCTACTATAGTCTGGAGTTTTTTGGTTCCGGATCTCAGAACCCTGAAGAAACTTAACACTACAAAAATCCTTTTAAGTGTTTGCAGATTTCCTCGAACACATCTTTCACGGCCTACTCTAATAGTATCACTCCCAAACATTTATTCTCAGACAAAATCTTTATACAGATAGTGTTAGAAGTCTACAAAATTTACTTCAGAAAATAACCTTATGAGAATATGTTATAAAAACCAAGCATTTGAAAGCCAGGGCATTCAATTAAAGTTGGAAAAAGAAACATTTGACCACTCAGAGTTGAGGTTCCACATACAAGCTTAACTCTATCCTTGCTACACTATACACTAAGTACATGAAAAACCTTGCATGTATGATAACTATTACCACTTTTTTAATTGTTTAAAAATAATAAATAATGAAAAAATAACAGGACCAATGAGAATGATCAAAGTAAGGTTGCAGAATCTATTCAATGCATTTGCATGTGAGCTCCCTTTTGCCCCCTCTGTGCCATAGCTAAAATCTGCATCTGCCTAGCCTATTTACTGTTTTGTAGCCATGAAAAATGCATCACGGACTGTGAAATCTGGTCTCCCCTCAATGAAATCTGGTAAAAGCACACAAAAGACCAGATTTCATGGGGGGACACCAGTGTTTGTCAACTTGGGCATCCTGACCCAAAAGCATGTTGCAGCAGGGTCAGAGGATTATTTTAGGGGTCACAGCATTGCCACCCTTTGGCACTGCCTTCAGACCTGTGTGGCCAGAGAAAGGCAGCAGTTGGATGGGCACCCATCTCTGATGGCAGTGCCCTGCCAGTAGCAGTGCAGAAGTATGGGTAGCAATACTGCAACCCCCCTTACAATAACCTTGCCAACAGCTGCTATTCTTGACCACAACTCCTTTTTGAGTCAGGATCCCTACAATTACAATACCATGAAATTTCAGATTTAAATAGCTGAAATAATTAAATTTATTATTTTTAAAATCCTATGACCATGAAATTGACCAAAATGAACTGTGAATTTGGTAGGGTCCTAGTAATGATGTAGTGGATGGGGTCAGGCTAAATATCTGATTGTATATAATACATTGTCAGACCTATGTCAGGAAAGAGAATAAAATAACTATAGTGTTGGTGGTTTCTTTTGCTAAAGGGGTGGGAAGAAGTGTCCATGTTTGGTTACCTTGTCTTTGTGGCTTATGATGAAGTTGTGAATTCTGGTGGTTATTTGAGGACTGTATGGCGAAGAGTAACAATGTGATCTCTTTGCTATAGTGGGAGGATGCACTGGGGGGAAGGGAAACTCATGTATCTGTACATGGAGGGTACGAGAAGTGATATTGGTTCAGCAGTCTCTGGAAGTGAAGGAAGATCTGTGGCTGAGAAGGTAGTTCATATGTTTATTTTATAAATTTCCACTTGGCCAAAGGTAGCTGCTGGATCCAGGACTCTTGTGTATTTTATAAAATCCACAGGACTTGTAAGCTCTCTGTAGTAGATGCCACTTGACCATGGTTAGGCAGCTGATGTGCTGTGACTGCTTCTTCTTATAATAATCATAACCATCTCACTGTTATATTGTGCTCCTGCCATCTGTTTGTTGTGTCCACCAGTTGCCCTCTCATCATATACTTCAATTGTAAAGTCTTCTGAGCAGGGACCATCTCTTCATAATATATGGCAAATACAAGTGAACAGAATGTGGTTCGGATTGGGCCTAAATAATTAATAATAGTCTGAGACCCACATGCTTTCTCTAGTCCTGTTGAATTTATACACGCTACAGCTGCTCGGGCCCCTGCAGTTCTTATTGGCCCTGGGTAGATTACAAAATCTACAAGCTTCTCTGTCTCAGTGCTACTCTTTGCCTTTATGGAGGTTATAAACTGGGCAGGCAACACTGCAGTTCTCACTGACAAGCTCTGCAGGAATCCAGCTCAGACAGCTCACTGCTCTTAACAGAGTTGATAACTTTGCTAGGGAACCTAGAGAGTCAGAATTTATCAAAGGTGTTGGATATTGTAGAATTTGTAAACTCAACTGAGACCTTGCTTAGTTTATAAACTCCCCAGGGTCCGTGGTGAAGTTCTCAGACAATCTAAACAATCAGAATAAGTAACTCCAAAATTCCTTTTCCCAGCTTCCCCGCAGTATTCGAAAGGTCCAGTATTCTGAGAACTGAATACATCAAATGTAGAGCTTGCAAATCTGGATCACTCTACGGTGTCACTTTTTTAAAAAGAGAACTTTCACAAAAGTGAAGCGCCATATTTGTAATTTTCAAATTCTCAGATCTAACAAACAACCTTTCCAATTATCCACAAGCCTCCCCAAAAAATTCTTTTCTGGCAGAAAGACAGAAAATGTTTACTTCCTTTTTATTTCTTTATATGTAATTTTTCTGAGGGTTTTGTTGTTGTTTGTTTGTTTTTTGTTTTTTTTTTTTTGAGGGAGGGGGAAAGGCTTTTCCTGAGATGTGCTGGGAAGGTTCTTTTTCCATTTTCCACACCTTATCCTATTCGAAGTGCAGAGCTTTTGTCCTGAAACTGCATCCTAACAAATTCATGCTCCCCTGTAGACTCCAAGATGGATCAGGACATGAAGTGCCTCAGATAAACTAGAAGATTCCCAGGTCTGGAAGACAAACTTCAGTTTTTAGCTCAAGTCCCAGATAGGCAGATTAGCCAAAAAATCCCACTCCCGGACAGTCGTGGGGTCTCTCTGAAGAACAGATTATGATTGGCCCATCTTTTTTTTTAATCCAAAATTAACAAGCAGCTATGATGATTCTGCCCACACAAAAAATGATGTATAGTCCCATAGTTGGGGTAGGAACTCTAGATGTAGGGAAGAAAACAACAAACTAGCCACTAAAGGAGACATGAACATTGTTTAAAGAGACATCATCAAGGTTGTTGTAGTCCCAAAATATGATTGGCCTAGACAGATGGATAGATAGATCTTCTGTATTTTTATGAGTGAATTCTTCAGGAAATAACAGCAGCCCTTCTCTGCTATGCAACTCTACCCTAATAAAAAAACATAGGCATTGGACAGTAGGGAAATTGTAAGCAAACAGGTTTTGCTGTGAAACCTAATTGCTTGTGTATGTAATTATCTGTTTGTGTGATTACCAACAGTGTCCCCCGGACTCAATAGTTTTATGGCGTGTGTGGAGGGGTGTATAAAAAGAGAGAGATTTGTGTGTGTGTAAAAGAGAGGCCTTCTTTTTTTTCCTTCCCCCTGCCAGTAATTACCAACACACAGAGCCAGAGAAAACAGGGAGAGCAGAAAAGGGGGCTTGTACCAATTCAATAGCGCTTTGATTTAACAGCTCCAAGTCCTTTGAAAACATTTTGCCAAAAAAAAGCTTGCCATCAACACGTATAATCTCTTATCAGAGGCCACTGAAAGGCTGGGCTCCGAGGTTAATTCTCCCATCGCAACGAGTTTGAATCAGCTCTGAACTCACATTGAGATGAAAGCCGCGAAGCCCCTCGCCCGGCCTGGCCCGCAAAACCCACTGAGATCAACCGACTGGGGAGGATTAGGGCATGTTCATCTGCTGGCTCTCCAGCAGGACGGGCAGACTCAAAAGAAAAACAATAATTAGGGATAATTGCTTGTGTCCAAACACAATCATTAAAGCCCCTTTCCCCTTTGGTACTTTGTGAGCTGGAATGAAAGAGACACCCCCTGTTTTGACAGCTGGGCAGGCGAACAGAATTGGTGACAGAGTGAGACGTCTTCAGACATTAGCAGCCCACGCAGGGCAGGGCAGAGAGAGCCCGGAGGAGAAAAGGGGGAGTAGGACAGAGGGAAGCTTCAAGCAACCAGCCTGGATCCTCCCCCTCCAGCTAAGAGAGCAGGCAGGTCCTGCCTGATCCCCTCCTTACCATTCCCACCCTACAGAGATCCCCTTCTCCGGGCAGTCATGTCAGTGACCTAGCCAAAAAACAACCACACCCCAGGGCGGCTTCAGCCTCAAGAGATGAGGGGGTTCTTTGTGCGGTTGTGGGGGGGGAGGTTGCAATGCAGTTTGTCTCGATTTTGCTCACACTGTTGGCTGCACCCATAATACCCAAAGGAAGCTAAAAGGTTGTGTTTAAAACGAGGGCGAAGAGAAAGAGAGCGATATACTTTGGGCCTGATTCAGATCTCGCTCATACCAGTGTAAATCGAGAGTGAGTCAGACCACTTCCATCGTCAAGTCACTCAAGGGCGGGGAGGTCTCGGTAGCTTCAGAGTGCAACCTCAGACGAAAACCCAATCCTGAATGACAAGGAGGAGAGACACGTTTCCAAAGCAAATGCCCAGAGTTATGTGCACGTGTGTGTTGTGTGAGCAGGGAGGTACTAAAGTCTGATTGTTTTCATTACGGGCACTTTCTAGAATAATTAAGTGGAAAATAACAGGTTACAAGCACGTTATGAGGCAGTAAAACGAAGGTAATCTCCATCCAAAGAGGAGCTAACAGAGCCAGCTAAATCCGTAGTTTGTGTCTTTTTTAGAAAGAAAATCCAGTTCAATATCTAGAACAGAAGATTTAAAACAGAAAAAAAATTGATTTAAATATTTGTGGTAGAGTTTAAGTAAATGAAGTGCCTTAAAGGTAGGAAAACATTGCCTAGAAAACGAAGGGAGAAGCGAGGTGTTTCTGGGGATCCCTGGGAAGTGGCTGGCTGACAGCAGATCCAGAACATGGGGACCGGTTCCTGCGAGCCTCTCACTGTTGGCAGGTAGTGAGGATGATGATGGTGGTGTGATGCCTGGTGCCCGAGCCAGCTGCTGTGCCGACCAGAACTGTTCTGTTGGTCCAGGCGCTTCCGGATCGTCAGGCGCTGAACAGTTGCCAAGTGAGATGAAGTGAAAAGGTTAGAGATGGTCAAGGCTCAGTCTGAACTGTAGTCAAGTGCGTTTGTGCAAAGGGAAACACGTCAGATGCCATCATCTCTCTCCAGACTCTGACGACTAACTCGGGGACATCCCGTGGGAAAAGGAAGAAGAGAGGGCGAGCCGGGAAAGGTAGAAGAAACGTAAGCGAATCTGACTTTTCAAAGAATCCTCTCTGAGAGAATCCTAGCTGAGAGAATTACATATAAGAACTTTCTTTGCAAGTGTTACGTTTCTTGTATACTTAAGCTACAAATACAAATCAGATGGGAATAGTGAAATTCATCAAAACAACCGACTAAAATTATATTCGGGAACTGCAGTGTATACAATGGCATGAGTGATTAATTAGAAAAGCCCACATCCGACAAGAAAGAGTTTTGAAAGGAAAGCGCTACAATACAGCTGGAATCCAGATTAATATAGTTATCAAATAAAGCTCTCTCATCTCCCCGCCCTCCTTCTGCCTCACATTATCGCAGACCCAGACATAACCATTTTTCTAACATGTTTAGCAAAGGATTATATTTGTCAACTTTTTTCCTAAATGGCCAATATGTTGCTATAAAGAGCTGGGCAATGAGAGATCCAAGCAATCAAGAGGATTAGTAAAGACTGTGTTTCTAGTAGTTAATCAATGCAAAGTCTCGGCTGAAAATGGGCATTTAATTGTTTTCTCCTAAAGTATCTCTGTGACAGATGTGTTCATTTTATACACATGAGCTTTAGTATCACCTTTACTAAGGTGGATCTGCTGCTTATGTTTTTGGCACTGTACTAATTTCGTTGGGGTGGTATTAGTGCTGGCTAAACTATATCAGAGATTATCATAAAATATAGTTTGAAAGGCATAATCAACCGGACCGTGCAAATGACATGTTGATGACAACGATGATGTATAGTTCCTCCAAAACTTACGCCTCTGAGATGCCTGCTAAAAGACTTTAGATACAGAGTAACAGCAGCTGATATTACTTTAATGCTGCATATTGAGATGGGAAATGGGTAGCATTTTATCTTTCAGTTTTATATTCTACAGAGGCGTGTAGGTCTTAATACTAAACACCCGAAAAGCCTTCCCTCCCACACACACACTTGTTCTAAGGCTTTACGCAGTTTCAGACGATAAATTCTATTTTTGGTTCAGGATAAAAACGGTTGCAATATGTTTTTAAGTCTCCAGAATGTAGTTACTCAATTGCCCACACCAATTTTCTGATTTCTTTCAAACATAGGACAGATAAAACACTAGTTTAAGCAAAATTTGTAACTTCTTTTATTTCGGCTACACGTTCTCCCGCAGGAATATAGGGGACATATTAAGGCAAGTAGGAAGATTACAAATAACAAAAAGCCAAGCAGATGAAGCGGCGACGGAGAAAATATGGTACCTTGGTGAATATCACAGTGACAGTGCCCTCAAGACCCTCTTTATTTTTTCCCAAGCTAATCGAAATGTAATAAAAGTGCCACAAGCATCTTAAATAATTATCAGACCATTTGTTTTAACGTAGAAAATGTAGCAATAAGCCCACCCCGGGTTAAAATTGAGCACATCTTGTAGAGTCTCGACCTATTTAGTTGTAATTGTGGCACTCTTCCTAACGAAGTTTTTGTTTCTCTGGTGTGGCGTAAAAGAACCACAAAACACGTAGGATGTTCTGTCTTAAATATACTTTCATTTAACAATAATCAATTCTAATAACTAAGCTATAAAGATGTTTGAGAGACCCCCCTTGTAGAGCAGCAGTAGGGTGATTCGAAGGTTTAAAATGCATCATATAAATATATTTGTTTTAGGAGATGAAAAAAGGGAAATATCAATAGCTCTCTCACATGAAAATATTTTATGTAATTTTATAGAAACCAAAGCTAAACTCAAGTAATCGTTTCTTGTCGAACTTTAGCCCATTCAGAGCTATAAAATGGGAAACACTACTTAGAACTGTCCCTAGACCATTTTCCATTTAACATAATACTTGTGCAAAATGACATTTCCTTTGTTTCATTTTTACTTCCTTTGACCAAATGAGTTTTGACAAGCTGAAAAACGCTGTTAGAGACCCTAGCCTGCACAGGAGAGCTATTTTAGTTGTCTTTTATTTTTAATATCTATATATCTGGAGTATTTTGCATTGCAATGTCTTTGTAACTAAATATACATTTGCTAATGTTAGATTATTATTATTATTAGCAATAATAATAATTATTATATTAAATGATTCTTATTTCCAATTTTGTTAAAGTCCATAATTGTTTTATATAAGTTCCCAGAATCACAAATATTATAGTTCTGGAAAACATGGGGGAAAACAAAACACATAAAAAGAGAATAACGTTATAATCTACTTCTTATTCTCCGCACTCCTGACCTTGTACGGAGCTTTCCTATCGAATGCACAGCTGAGACCAAAACAATAAACATGGAGAAACACTAGACTTAAAGAGAGAACTAGGCACTGACAAATGAAAACGCTATCAAGGAGCTTGTATTATTGCGGTCAGATTTGTGTTGACTATATATTGCACATCATAATTCCCTCCCCTTCAACTATTCTCATATATTTAATACATTGTAATTAAATATAGGAGGAAACGGAATAAAACACTTTAGTTTAAAATAGTATTTGGAGGTTTTATATTAATTATTTAAATTAAGTTATTCCTTCTTTGGCTTCTGGGGCATTACAATTATGTGATGCTTAAAGCTCGGTTTCAGCCTGTAAAATTGGGTATAAATATGCAAAAAAGACATTTACATGAGTGCTAATATCAGAGTTCCAAAGAATTCACTCTGAATGTTATGCTCAGATTTGCAACTCTGTTTGCCTAAATCAATTCTCGCATGAGTCATTTTCTTTCAATTCAAGGAAGCAACACCAGACATTGTAATAATTCAGCCTGTGTCAATTTGCCCTTTAGGTTTTTGGTGGAAAACCGAGTTTGACACTGCTAAATTGGTACATTTCAACAGCGATTTACCGTTTAAAAGAACAGCTTTCACACTCACACCTTGCAGTGCTTGATTTATGGTGAAACAGATTGCTGCATTTGATGGCTCTGGCCCTCCCAGCTGCCAAGAATTTGATTGCAACACGTGGGATTTACAGTGAGTGAAATCGGCATTGCCAAGTTATCGAAAGTTTCCTGTTATTCTCAGTCAATAGGCAATGCCAAACTCGATATTGCATAAACACACGCGTTTATAATCAATTTCCTGGCAGCTGTCCAGTCAAACGTACAAACGGAGGAACAATCTCCATATTCCCTGATTCCAAGGTTTGCATTCTACAAAAGACGTGTTTAAACTGCCCTTTTAAAGCAGCAAATAACAGCCGAAGTATAACAGTGACAAGGACTCTGGCTTTGACCAACAATCTGATAAGGACAAGTTTTGCTTTGAATCCAGGAATTGCACAAGAAGCCGTTTTGGATAAAATGGTTACAGTCAAAAGTAAAGCAAACTATTCATTACAATGTGAAACCAGAGGGATGTGTTAACACTGTTCCAGATCCTGCCGTGTAGGTGCAAGTGGGTAGCTAAGGGCAACATTTGGTCTTTGGATTTCCCCGAACAAATATTGTTCCTAGTTATTCTGGTGTGAGTTGAGTTAATGGATTTACACTGTTGTCGTTCAGGGAAGAATGTGACCCTAATGTTGGTATTTTAATGTTGATTCATAAAATAAACTGTCAATGTTCTCTGCTAATCTATTAGATTTTAATGTATATCCTAACCAATAACCATTACGGACCAATGTCAAGTCATGTCACTTTATAACGTATTTGCCAACACAATTATAGGATTTTACTATGATAAACGGGAAACAAAATGCAACGTAAAGAAAAATAATTTAAAAAGTTTAAAATTCCAAATCAGCCTCAAAGTACCTGTGTCGAATTAAAAACACAGACAGGGTAACATCAAAATATTTGAAAGCCCATTTCGGCTTTCGTTTACCTGCCAAGACCTGCAGTCAAGGTCTTCTGTCCTCCCCGCAGCGGCTGATGAAGCAGAGGAAGGGATCTGTGCCTCGCGATAGGTGTTGCTGAGGAACTGGTGCGAGGACCAGATCCCTGAGCTTAGCCCTTGCTGGATAGAAACCCTCTTGGTGCGCTCGCTAGCGTCCCCGCTCCCTGACTGCTTTTCTAGTCTGATTTCTAGGGCCCCACTGTTCGCACCTTTCCCGAGGGGGGTTCGTTCCTTCGGCCAGCCCATGTAACCCTGACCTGCCTGCTGCGGCACCACGCAAAAGAACAGCCAAAGGGCCTCTCAAATGACACTGCCTCCCTTTTCCCACCTTCCTGGGAGATGCTCTGTGTTGCCATCCCATGTACCTACCGAGCTTCTCTGATCCACCACCTGAAACTCACCTGGCCTGGGCCACTTTTCCTTGGAAGGCAGGTAAGTTTGTTGATATTAACGCTTGTTATCCCACTGTACAGGCGTGAAAACGATTACCCTAAAGCTTATGGTTCCTGTTGAGGTGATTGGCAAAGGCTCCTCTGACAGAACACACAGACTCTCCAGTCTGCACGAGGAAACCAGGGCCACCACAAGCGCAGGTCCCCCTCATTTCACTCAGCAGATCTACATCTTTCAGGAAGCCTCTTTCTACGCAACAGTGCTAGCTGCGTCTGAGTGGCCCTGGATAGTCTGTGATGACGAGCTAGGGTTCTCCTAGCTGCTCCCCTGGCGCTCTGCTGCGCTCCAGGGCTCTCCCCAGCCTTGTTATTGTCCCAGCTCAGAAAGCTACAGTTAGGGGACTTATTTAGTTTGATGGTTTTTACATTGTGTAGGGAGGAACATGTTGCGGGCGGAAATGTGGGGCTCGCATAACTTCAGTTCTGGGGAGGGAGAACTTGCACTTGTATGGGCAGAACTGTATCGTGTCAAGGTGATGATAGGAAAAATGGTTCCTCAAACCATGTTTTCTATTAGATTTTATTCTTCTGGTACAGTGACAAATTCACGTAAGATTTCAACAGCTCAGTTCGTCAAAGTTTCCATCGCTCACCCAGAAAGCCACTGATCTTAGTTGCTTGTGGCTATGGTTATTTAGATACAATTATAGGCTAGGGATATGCTACCAAAAAGCAAGAACTAATGTGGTATATTATCATTTCCTCCCCTCTGCATTTAATCAAGCTGTTCTCTCTGCATTTAATTAAGCTGTTCATACACACCATCTTTTTCAATCTGCTCCACTGGACCTTTAAGAAACAATTTTGCTTATACAAAGTGACCTGTGGAACTCAAAGAGTGGGTGTTTTGGTTCATTTTTAAGAAAGATTTCGGTTCCTGCCATGCTACTGTTGGGACTAAATGAAAGTTGATGCTATCACTTTATAGTATTCAAGTACTGGCAGATGTAGCAAATAATTAGAGAGACATTTTTTTTGCACAGATTCCAGCATAAGGATTTGGGGCCCCAAAACACAGGGAGTTTTGCCTCAGCAACAACTCCAGAATCTAGTCTGTACCAGCTTTTCGCAAATGTTAATCAAACCTGTCTAATGACTTGAGATTCCTTACCTACCTCACAGGAGTGTTGGGAGGGTTAATTGCTGAATGTTTGTGAGGTTATTTTAGATCCTAGGATGAAGTTGCTACAGAAGTGCAAAGTAGTAGTAAGTATTATTATAAAAGACAGTGAAAAATAATAATACAAATTATCATCAATAGTCAATACTAAGAAATGCACAGAGAGTGTGTCTAATGTTATATAGATGTTTCTGCCACATCTGTGGTTTTTATATAATTGTTCTGATATTTTGATTGCTTGTAAATGTTTAATTGCACATAAATAGATGCACCCATAAGAAAACTGAGTTGGTAAACCATAAAGCCAGCAGGCAGGAGGCAATAGTGTCATGGACTATGGTTCCTTTGGTGAGAAATAATAATTGAGCACACTGTAAATCAAAATTTATCTCAATGGTAGTTTTAATTCATTGTCTCTAGTGTGCTAAATAGAGTAGAGAAGTGTTAGAAACAGAAGAAGAGTACAGAAGGAAAATATTAGGAAGAGATTTTGTTTAAAAATTCCTAAGTAACAAAGGGGACCATGTTTACTTCAAATGGCTGCAGAGAGCTCTCTATCAATGCAGCTTTTTGTTTGTTAGTTTTAGTTTGGTACATGGATTTCATAAAATAAAGCAAACTGGATTTAAAAAAGAATCAACAGTACATCTTTGAAAGTAAACTTTGTAAACTGAAAATATCTGATTTTTTTAAAATTTAAAAAACTATAGGCATAATTTTTCTCTAACTGACAAGGTTGTAACTCCATTGAATTCCACGGAGTTACTCCTGATTTACAATGAGAATGAGGAATGGGGAAAATGAGAGGAAAATCAGCCCCTGTACTATTATATGACTGAGGAATGGAGGTCAAAGAGTTAATGCTTTTGTTCTGTTTGGAGTTTATCTGAACCTCAGCAATCATTCTGTTCCCTCATTCCTTTCCCATTTATTCACCTCCCATCCTTTCATCTTCTGCCTAACTCCAACACATCTTTCTCTTCTCCTGACCCAAAACTCCATGTCCTTGACTTCCAACACGTTCCCAGGGTCCCACCACTTCCACTGTCTAACCACCTGCAGGGCTTCTGATCTGCACCAACTACCTCCGTCTGACTACCCAGACACCCCACACATTTCCTATTAGGTTGTCTCAACAGACCTGAGATTTTCTGATAGGCTCTAGCAGTCTCCTCTGTTCAAATCTCACCTATTATGATAAGGCTTCTTTAGTGAGAGGCACCACAGATAGGCCTAGATCCTCAAAGGTATTTAGGCATCTAACTCCCATTGTTTTTTCAGGGCCGTTGAGGACCTGGGCTAAAATGCTTCACCATCTGCCTAGCATTTGTGGGTGTCGAAGGCACTGGGCCAGCCCAAGCTCATGTAAAGTGGTGTAGCTCCATTAACTTCACTTGGTACTACTCCGGTTTACAACAACTGAAGATCTGCATTTCAGTCAATAGTCAGTCTAGCAGAGACTGCTAGAGGTTGAGATCTTGTTCTGGACTTCAGCAAAGCACAGGGGACCGTTAAGGGTAGGGGAAAAGGAGGCTGGATATTGAGTGGAACATTTTCTAAGCTAAGAAGGACATGGATCTGATCGATTAGAGGTTTGTGCCGATTCTTATTTTACCCTTGTGGTTCACCCATTCCTCATTATAAGCAATAAGACATTTTCCACATAATTTGATATTACAGACATTAAAATGAGTAAACATATTCTATATATGTAATTACAAATCCACCTTAAAAGCAAGTGCCTGTTGTGTAATAATTACAAGCTGATGTGTTACTATTGTTCTGTAGCTTTGGAAACCTGACAGAGTATGTGCCAGTATAATGTAGGGCAATTCCTGGGTTATTTGCTGTCAGTGTGTCTGTGGATCTAGGCCTTTGCCTTTGCCTTTGTTAGTGGTCTATTATGTGATTCATGAAAAGGGCAGCCTTGTAACAATATTATTTCAGGAGGATAATAACTAGCCATCATAAATTCCTTTTAAAATAGTTTATTGCAGGTTGTAGTCTATTGACAATGTCTGTTTTACAGCATGGAAGAAAACAATTCCTTGTTGGTGCTAGTCACTAAAACCACTTAATAGTTACAGCCCTTTTTAGTACCCTCAGAGAAAACCTAGTCTTTCATGAAATGAATCATAAATAGTTGAGTCAAGGAAGTTACTCTAAAGGGGGGAAAGAGCGAAAAGAGATCAGTGTCTCACAGTTATTGAAATGTGTTTGCTTTTAGACAATTCTCCATTAAACACTATTTAACAATTATAGGTTAGGATAGAGCTGGCTGGGAATGTTTTGACTACACTTTTTTTGTCTGAAAATGCTGATAATTTTTTTTTGTTCTGCTCTCACACTGGCACACTGTGATCAGCAGTAGCTGATTCAATTAATTCCCAGGAGCAATTCAAAATATTTGTCTTGACCTATAAATCTGTAAATGGTTTGATATCTTCTTGGCTTAATAACTACCTCTCATCTTATGTGATACCTTGGCAGTTAAGCTCAGCCAAGACACATGCTAACAGCCACCTGGTTTTAAGGGGAGAGAGATGGCATCAGGGCATTTTCAATGAGGGGCAGTTGATGCTAGAACTCACTTCCCCTGTGGTCTGACAGATTCTAAATCTGTTAACCTACAAGGCCTGTCTGTTCTCCTAGATGGTAAGAGGATGTAGGTACACTAAAGGGTATGATAGCCTGGTTGAGTGAGGAAGAATTAACAATTAAAATTGGTTACTTCTGTCATTTTTGGCAGCTGCTTTTATATTGTCTATGTAGCTGGAGCAAGAGAAAAGTACATTTTACAAATAACATTACATGTACAGTAATTCCCTGCCTCACAGGATGCTGATACCTGTTATTCATAAGTCATTCGAGATTGGAGATGGAAAGGCACTGTACCAGTGAAAAATATTACTACTGTTGTATTTCTTACTGAAATGAACACACAAGAGTATCCTCCATATTCCCACAATATCTGGCAGGACTTCTACTTTTACAAATATTGGCCCAGCTTCTGCAAAGAGAACAGATGGATCCATACAAAGCCCCATTGAAATCACTAGGGCTCTTCATAGATGCAGGAGTCGGCTGGTGTGCAACAAGCCACAGGATGAGGGCCACAGGTGCCAATCCTGCAACTAATAATGCACGTGAGTAACTTTATACATGGGAGTAGTCTCACTGATTTTTAGGGGACTATTCACATGCATAAAGTTACTTATATGCTTAAGTGTTTGCAGGACCAGGCCTACAGTGAGTACAATAAGATAAACAATTTATTTTATGCAACTGTATCTAGTGAAGTCTAGTCTTGTCCATAAACCAGTTCTTCATCAGTGCTCAGACTGGGAAACTTCCAAATCCCATTAATTGGGTAGAGTTAGGACATTTCTTATTTCCTTTGACATGTGGCACATCAAATTACTTAGGAGCATGCACAAATGTCTGTGAGAAGGAGTTGTCATCTTCTGGAGGGATAGGCAACATCATCAGCCTTGGATCCAACACTGAATGTTCTTCCTCTACCAGCAGATCATTCACCATTAGTTGAAAAATGGACAAGCACTGATCTTCTCCAACTTGCTTTTTATATATCCCAAACTTAGTAAAGTGCAGAAATACTGTGTATCCCTGACCCCTGCCAAT
The DNA here is from genome assembly GCF_025201925.1 of Gopherus flavomarginatus. Lineage (NCBI taxonomy): Eukaryota > Metazoa > Chordata > Testudines > Testudinidae > Gopherus > Gopherus flavomarginatus. The sequence continues at coordinate 50,147,791 of NC_066619.1, forward strand.
GCTTGTCTATACAGATCTAGACATCCTACAGAGTTTACTGATGGAGTGCACATCATACAAAAGAAAATCCTAGTGTGTCAGGCAATACTCTGAAAAGATAGAGTGGAGAGATTGGCTCTTCTGCCCTTTCCTCTGAAACCTCTGTTTTTTCAACTGGAAAAAGAATAATGATAATAATTCAAAAAAAAACCCTCTAAAATATACAGAGTTAGAATCATGTAAGTAAAATACATATGTGCCCAATCATTGTGGTGATATATTACTTTGCCTAATCATTAACTGGAAATGCCATATAAGAATTTGTAAACCACAGTAAATCATTTTGTAGGAATGATTTAAATGTACTGCTGACTAATGTAAAACAGTCTAGTTTCCACAGTCAGTAGGCTGCCAAACATTGTGTGTTTAAAAAAAAAAAAAAAAAAAAAAAAAGTTTGTGATCTAAGTTGACATAAATTATAGTAGATATAAATCTTTAAAACAGCAGTACTAGTTTGCAGATTATTGGGTTTAAGAGATAGGAAATGACATTAACTATCACGAAGATTGCCAAGACTCTCCTGTGTTTTAATTAGGATGCTTTGCAAGAAGATGTTTAATTTCTTTTTAAAGTTCTACCTTGGAAAGATCTTTATGACCATCTTGTTTGCAGTGATACAGGAGAAGTCAGAACATGACCTTGAAATTCCAGTTTATTGAATAGACACACAAGTGAAGTAAAGAGACTACATCTGTATCAGGTCCATGGGTTTGCGCTTCACACTATAGAGATGGGAACAGACGTGTAAAAATAATGGCTGGCTTAAAAAAAATAGCAGCATGTGAGTGATATCAAGCATACTCAAAGCTACAATACAGATAGAAACAAACAAACAAAAAGCAGTGACAAGAAACATCTCAAGTGGCAGCAGTGCTGAGGAGGAAAGCTGTCGTGATTTAAAACGCAAATTAGTCTTGAAGTGATGGAGAGGGGCAGTTGATCTGTTTCACATTCCATGTTGTTTTTCTTATGTCTACTCAGACTGGAAGATATCCTTGGATGAGGGACTTGTGATCCTAAGTCATGTAGGGTGAGATCTATTAAGTGTGTTAGGCATTGCCAATGCCAAGTGTCAAGGCACCTGACTTTCAGATGTGTAGAAAATAACATGAACACCCCCATGATCCACAAAGCCTGAGTTAGGTGCATAGACTCCCTATACAACCAGTGGAGAGAGATAGGCACCTTAGACTGTGACCCACAAAGCCTGCTTGTTGGGGGGGAGCCACCTAAGCTAGCCAGTAGACGACACAGACCAGAGGAGGGTGTGCTAAATCCTGACCTTTCGCAGATTTGTGCACCTAAGTCCGGGCTTCACAGCAGCACCTAGCCATGCTAGTGATCCATGAACTGGGGGAACATAGGTGCTCAGCTGCCTAAATTGCATGTGGGAGTCGAAACAAAACAGCCCCAAGGGGGTGCAGGGGAAGATGGCTATCGGATCAGGTTCCCATACATAACTTGGGCTTTTGAATGTCTGTCTTTCCTAAACAGCGAATCACTTCGGGGCGTAGGTGGGAGATAGGTGACTGGATGTCTATCACGAGGCAGTAGTGTACATGTTTAGGTGCCTAGGGCAAGGCTGCAGTGTGCATGCCTAGAGGAAAAAACGTAAGTGCCAAGTGAGTTTAGGCACCTAAAGGGTTAGGTAGCAGCCAAAGAAGAGTTTTGTAGATTGTAGTAGTACCTAAAAACAGGATGTAGTACCATCATGGATTCCACCCTTAGGTACCTTTGAAAATGCCACTCCATGTCTTGATTGCAAAGAGTCCAGCACACTTTAGCTACTCTATAAATTAAAACAACACATTTCAAAGAGAACCATCATGGGAAAACTTAGCTCAAAATGTAGGGGCAAGGTGCAGCTCCAGCAAATGGGAATACATGCGACACTCCCTCCTAAAGAAGAAGCACAAGTGATCATGGTAGAGAATAATGCTTTAGACACTATCTGTAAACAGAATAGCCCTTCAAATCCACTCTCTAAACGTCTTAATGCTGCAGGTGGAATGAGATGGATTTATAAAAAAGTGGAGATTAGAGGAGGTAAAACAGATGAACTTTCTAGGTATCAGATAATTTATTTTCATTGCTTAGTTTTCCAAAGGTGACTTAATTTTGGACACCTCAGTTTTCAGAGGATAGGTGCTCAGCACTTGATGAAAATCTGGCCTTTTTAAGGTGTCTCAAGATGAGGTGCCAAAAACTGAGGCACCTAAAATCACTGAATGACCTTTAAAGTTGTAGATGTAGGCCTGATGTTGTTATTTTACCTAGTAAAGTCTCCCCAGTGCAGTTCCCAGGGGACAGGTGCTCACATGCTAAAATCCATCTTCCCAACTGGCTGTAATTCACACACTGATGATAGTCTGAGCAGAGAGGCCAGAAAGTGAATGAGGATGGAAATTAAACTACCCTGTTACTTGTGACCCTCCCAGAGGCACACAAAATTAGTGGACACTTTTGAAAAATTGGCCTTTTTCCCCTTGTCTACACTGGAAATTAGTCCTAGTTACAACCACTGGTAGACACAGAGCCCATGTAATCCATGTATTGCACAGCTGCAGTTTACCCCTAGTCTGACAGCAGGATAAAGGGCACTGATGTAACGAATAGATTATAGTAACTCACTCTACTTGTTTACACATGGGGGTTGAATCACTGCAGCTACATAAAAGGTGTAATCCCTGGTTTAGACAAGGCCTAAATTTCACCTCTGTAAAATGGGGCTAATAATACTTGCTTACATACCTGTGGTGTCATGACTGATGTTAGTTAATGCAGCACTTTGAAGATGTAAAGCATTTTCAGGTGAGAAGTGTTATTACTATAGTACAAACCATTAAGGGGAGGGGGGAGAGGAGATGATGTAACCAGGTCCCCTGACAGGGCTGTTTTTGCAGTGTCATCAGTAAAACACGGTCTGACACCATAAGGAGCCCTGCCCATAAACCATGCAACTGCCCTAGATTGTAACCTGACTATGAGATCTCCAGCATCCGGCTCCTGTGCCTCTTCGCTCATCCCCACGATGCCTTAAAGATGAACTAGTAGCCCAGCTGCTCCTGCGCAGTGCTCTGCTGGGGCTCCCCCAGCCCCGAGGCGGGCTCGGCCAATCCCGCCCGGCTGGGAGCGCGGTAGTGTCCTCAGGGCATGCCCGAGGCAGTGGGGAGGAGCTGTGCAGAGAGACACGTGAGTGGCTACGGGACTTCAGGACTGGAAATGCAAGGGGGGAGGGTAGCGAGGAGCAGCCAGCCTCACGGTTGCAATGAAAGTGGACACAGCAGCTGTTTCGGTGTGACCAGCTGGGACGCTTGGTCCCACTACCTCCTGCCCCCAGCGTTACAGCTAGCCGGGCTGGGATGAAATCCTGCCGCGGGGGTGTTCGCCCCAAGCGCACTCCTGAGTAGCTGTGCCGTGGAAGGGCACCCAAGCCTTCTGCGGGGCGGTGCCCACGTAGGGGAGCAGCATCCACGGCCAGGGCTGAACTCGAGCAAGGGCATGATCCAGGGCAGCGCCTGAGCGCAGCTGCCCCGCGGGAGGCGAGGAAACCACGATAAGGCAGCGCAGCGCAGCCCCAGGTCTGACCCGCCCAGGGTTGCGTGCCCGGTCCCCAGGGATCAGAAACTGGGCATCACCCGGCTCCCGAGGGGTGCAGGCAGGGGTGGCTCCAGGCCCTAGCACACCAAGCGCGTGCTTGGGGCGGCATGCCGCGGGGGGCGCTCTGCGGGTCGCTGATGGAGCAGCGGGACCAGCGGACCCTCCGCAGGCCTCCGGGAGGTTCCCCCGAGCCGCGGGACCGGCGAGCGGATAGAGCGCCCCCTAAGGGGGAAAGCACGAGGTGCAGTTACAGCTTGGGCAGTATCACAGGGGAGACCCGAGACGTTGCCAGGATTGGGGAGGGACTCGTGTTCCAAAGCGAGTTTGGCGAATAACTTTGATCTTTCAGTTTCCCAGCGGGCGGAAAGTTAAAAAAATGGTTTCCAGTCGACCTGAAAAGGAAGATTTCTGCAAATTAAAAAGTATAAACGACAAAGGGGAAAAGAAAAACGAATTGTTTGTGGGGGAGCAAAATGTTTCGTTCTATCTCCAAACACTTCCTGTTGTGAGTATTTTTAAACTGCTTACAAATAAAGTGGAAGCGACTTTCCAAAGGAGGCCGTTCAGAAACAAGAAATCAAAACGTTTCATTTTGGCAATGAAAAATGTCACCCCGCTCTAGTTGTGTCTCCCTCTGGTGGCGGGATGGGTGGCCGGGGAATGTAGATTCCTCCCACATCTGGGCTCGTTTATAACACTTGATACTGATCAGTCCGCACTCCCTTAGCCTCCCTGTGTGTCCCCCCTCTTCAGCTCTTCTCTTGTCATCTCACCAGACATCCAAGCAGTCACGGAATCCTGCTGGTTCTTTTTCAGCCTCCTCTTATGAATCTGACTCTTCCTTTGCCTATTGCTAAAATGCACTGGCCTTCACAATTCCTGTGCCACCTCTCTCCAGTTCTGTAGAAGCTAAAATCATTTTCCTGATCTGCTGCTCACACCATGTAAGTCATCTCTCTGAATGCCTCCACTGACTCCTGTATCAAACCTAAGCCACCCATATCTTCAAGGCTCAACACAGGTCTGCTCCTTTCTACATCTCTGTTCTCATTTCTTGCCATTCCTATTGTGCCCACCCCTTTCATTTCACCAATAAATCCCTCCTCACTTCTTCTGTCTCCCATTTCTGTGCCTTCTTCCATGCCCCCTCTCCATCTTATTGTCCCAAGCGCTCATCCTTTCTTGAAAACACACTTCTTTTGTGAAATTCTCAGAAGATAGCTCACTTCAGCTAACCTGTGGTCATCCACTCATTATTGGGAAATAAAAGATTCTAAACTAGTACAGTTCTCTAGCTCCCTTGCTATGTTCTGTCTGTTTAGACTACAACCTCCTCAATATGGAGACTGTTATGAGAGTGCGATATAAAAGTTATAGGTCCAGATATGCGTATATACAGATATTGCATATAAACAGCGTCACCTATTGGCACAGAATTTGTACTATTGTTTATAAATTAGTAGGTTCAATAAAGTTGTTGTTATACCTTGCAAATGACTTCCTGAAGGCAGCTTTTAACTACAACCATAAATTTTTCTGTGTCATACAGTGCCAAGCATGGTGTCAATACTTAACAACTATTAATAATGCAGGAGAAGTGTAGGAATTGCACACCTTGCATGGTATAGGGTAAAGTCTACATAAACGCAGAGCGCCGAGTGGTTGCTTGGGTTTGGTTGCATGTAAGCCTGGTATAACCAAGATCATAAAGCTACAATTACAAACTCAGCACTACATTAAGTTTGAAGACTTGCCAAACCTTAACTGCAAGGAAAGACTAGTGCTGTAAACAAAATGCACAATCCACAGCAACATTCCATTCAACTTTTAACTCTGACTTTATGGGGTGAGGGTGGCAGTGATGTATAATTTTCTCCAGCTAATTTAAAGTGGTTTGTAAAAGCAACAGTGGTGGTCTGGGTTGGGCCTTTTCTGGAAGCTATTGATTATCTGGCCTAAAAAATGTCACCTCAGGCCCTTAGCTCCTCCAGGCAGTCATCATCTGGCAGGAAACACCTGACATAAAGGTAATTCAGGCACATTGGACTGATTCAGCCCCAACGTAAGTGGGTGCAACTCCCATTAATGTAAATAGTTGAACTCGATGTCTGACACTAGGGCTGAATTTGTTCCAGTATTTCAGGTAACAAATATCTAAGGAGTTTTGGTAGAGGTTCAGAAAAACGTATCCACACTGGGACTTCAGAAGCAAAAGGTAATTGGAATCCTCCACTAAACTATGTCCAAATTTCTCCTAATCCAGTGTGCCAGGTTAAGCAAAATTATTCTTGGGTATAAGATTATTATGTTGACAGTTTTTAAACTGGAGTTAAGTGACACTTTAGTACATGGAGGATCTATATTTTATATTCTAGACATTTACTCTCATGCCGATTTTGAAATATTATCATACAGTGGATCGTATTGACCCCTGGTGTAACTCAGTACACAAAAATAATACATAATACTGACTTGAGTGAAAATTCATAATGGATAGATTTGGCCTATTAGGTATGTGTTTTTGTTTCCAACTTACTGCCATTTAATATAGAAATTAACAAGTAAGGTTAAAATAACTTGTGTGAATTTTATGGATAATATACTTCAGTGTGTGTATAAGTATATGCACTCACACACATCAAAGCATTCAAGAGGGGTACATAACATATCTTAATAACCTCACATTCTTATTTTGAAACCCTATTCTCCCTTCCACTTCTCTGTTGTGCACACTCATTACAATATATTTTATCTAAAATATAGTCCTCAGACAGGGCTGGCTCCAGGCACCAGCGTAGCAGGTGCTTGGGGCATCCAACACAAAGGAGCGGCACATCTGGGTCTTCAGCGGCAATTTGGTGGTGGGTCCCTCTCGGTAGAGCTGCTGCCGAAGTGCCACCAATTGCGGCTTTTTTTTTTTTCCACTCTCTTGGGGTGGCTAAAACGCTGGAGCCGACCCTGGCCTCAGACCTGCAAACTTTAAGAACCTGGTCACTAAGTAAATCCTTTTCAGGATGCGTGCTTCTTAGACTGTAAGTTCTTCAGGGCACAGGGTCTCTCTTTTATATTTGCTTAGTACACTTTTATATGCTGTTGAAATAATAATACATAACAGCCAGTCAAAAATTGCTATGTGACATAATGTCTCCTCAGTTCAATCATCATCCATTTGTTAGATTTCTAAGAGAATGCTGTGTATTCTGGCAGCCATTTATTTAGGACAGCTTTATAAAAAATTCACATCAGATGTTTTATGGACTAGAAGATAAACTTCTGATTTACATTGCTCTGTGGCAGTTTACTGGTATTGCCTGGTACAAAAAATTGAAGGATATTATGCTTCTGACACCAGTTTGAGCAACTGAATGTCAGATAAATCTAGTCTGAATTCATTAAGTTACACCTGCATCAACAACCATGAAGACACACATTCATTTTGAGTTGAAGAGATTAGAAGTGAGGTATCATCAAATTAGATCATAGGCCTGGCTCTGATTATGAAGATATGTTTATTCAAAGTAAAGTGTTGTTTGTTTCAAAGTGAGGAACACAATTTTTCAGTATATTCATTTTATTCTGTTTTGTTTCACCAGACAGAAGCAGATGTTCTTGTTTTTCATGAAAATAAAGGAAAGACAACATAAAAATAGATATAACCAATGTGCAAAGTAAAACAATAACACCTTAGAGATGTTACCCTGTTGGTCATTACATCATTTATTTCCTGAAAGGCTATGTTCTGACCTAGTAAATAGGCAAGTATGATAAGGTTAATCATGGATTTTTACTATTTAAACAAATTCTAATTGCTCTAACAGTTAAGTACAGTATATAGACCGGATGCTGTAAAGATGGAGGCATTTGAAAGAGACATTTCTCACATTAAGTAAGAAGGAATTTTTGTACCTTCCCCAGTATGTGCCCTCTTGTCTTATGTTAGGCCTAATCCTGCCCAGGGCTGATACCCTCTAGTGAGGTGATGAATACTTTCGGTTCCCACTGACAGCACCTCACTGCAGCTGTTAGTTTATACAAATTGTGTGTGTATGTGTGGATACATAATACACCACTACCTTTTATTTTATTTGTTCCTATGTAATAGAGCTAGTCAAAATGGGGAGGAGAGGAAGGGAGAAAAAATAAACCAGCTAACTTTCTTATTTTCTGATTTAATTGAAAAAAAGTTTCATTTTTTTATGAAAATTTTCTGTTTTGAAAGAAGGCCATTTTTCAGCACAAACATTTATTGTTTGAAAAATGTATCCAGCGCTACTATTTTATATAAAAGTATGATGTGACACTAGAATACGACAAATGAAAGAATTGAAAAGGAAAGAATTACTCGAGTGTGTGGGTATGTATCAGCTGTCTCTGACTGTTGGTGGTTGCTTCAGGATTAAAATAGACTGGTGGTGGCTGCTGATATGTTGTTAGACAGGAATGCACTTAAATTCAGCCATATCACATGATAAACAATTTAGCCAAAGAAAACATTTCCTCATCACTATTATGCAAATAAATTATATACAAGGAATTTACTCAGTACACCTACAAATCACTGCTATGTTAATACAAATTTTCAGGCTGACAGTATGACCTGCAGCTTTTTTCCCATGTATGGGCAAAATTAGGTATCACCCACCCAGTGAGCACAAGCTGTATTTTGTTTCATTCTTACCTTCATGTTTCAAAAGAATTCAATTTTGATAATTCAGATCAAGCAATTATGGTCTCTGCTAGGTTATATTTTTCTTTTTACTTCTGACGTTCCCTTACTTTTCAGAATGGTGGCATTTTATTACCATTATTGTTATTATTTGTATTATCATAGTGCCCAGGAACCCCAGTTATGGACCAGGACAAGACCATAATGGGTGACATGCCGGCAAACGTGCAGTTGGTGGTTTCAAAAGGTCATTGTGCAGTGGCAGGCTTGAGTTGGTGCATACTTTCTCCAGTAACTTGGCAGTGGCAACCTCTTGTCTGATATGAGGAAGAGCAATATTGCTCAGAACTGGAAGCCATGGAAGTGGAGTCAGACGCAGGGTGTCAGAGATGAAACGCATGGCGGCATGTAACAGCGTATCCACCAGTTTGGTGTGTAATTCTTTTAAGGAGCATGACTCAGACTTGATCAGATCCCTTTCTGGTAGCTGGTGCTGCGGACTCACTTTTGTATCAACTTTTGCCAGTTTAATTCTGAGTAAGCTACCAACCCTGGTATGGGCAGAAGTATGTTGGGAAACCCAGGCCGAGATGCATAGCATTTATTTTAGCACATGATCTCCTGAACTGGTAGTCTCTTGATTTTAGGAGCGGCTCTAGTACAAATGAGGGGTGTTATAGCGCCTGTGTCTAATAACATAACTTCATTAACTATTCTAAACTCTCCATCAAGGGTAACCGTAGTTACAGGCCTCCTCTACATATTGTTTGAGATTGGTGCTACAAAAGAGAGAGGAAGGAGAGCTTGGCCTCCTCGTTGCTGCTGATGACTGGGTGATATGGGATCCTGACCACCTCCTTCTTGTTGAGCCAATTTCCTGAACAATTCCTCTATCAGAAGACGATGGAGCTGATCTTCTATTACCCTAATGACCAGGGTAAGCCTCCTTCTGTAATTCAAAAGCTTCCTGCATTAACCTTTCCAATTTCTTAAGACTTACATTTTTCACATTTGTCAGGCCCATGGAGATTCTAATGGCAGGTGATAAACCTTGGACCAGGGCCAATTTAAACTCAGGGGTGTCACAGCAATTCCATTTATTATGGGGGACATACCAGCCAACCAATAAAGTAACCTTTTTTGAGCCAGATATTTTTCTAATCTCTCCTCGTCTTTGTTTCTCAGAATAAAACTTGCCAGTAATATTTTCATGTAGATAATATAGATAGAACACAGCATCATATACCTCCCCAATGTCCCTGGCATTTGCCATTTGCACATCTCCTGGCAATGTCTCAAAGTCGTCACCATTTATGTGCTCTCGTATTAAGGAGGCTGTCCCCTCCTTGCTTAGAGCTGGCATACTGCTGATCTTAGTGAGCCAGTCGAGAGAAGACTCCTTGTTGAGAGCTCCCAAATTTTTACCCATGGCCCAGACCTGTTCCGGCCCAAATGGTTTTGTTTCATACCGGGTCTCTGGGGGTTTGTTTGTACCATATTGTACAACCATGGTTGTTATTGGGGCCAGTGAAGGATATAATTTTCCCTCCTCCTTTTCCCCATACGGTACCATTTCTAGATCTTGCTGGGGAGCAGAAGGTCATACTGATTTCACCGGTCTTCTATCTTCCTCTTAAGCATCCATGCTGTCAAAGGATTATGCCCCATCTGAGTCCGTATCACTGGTGTTTTGGGACTCTCATCCCCTCAAGGGATCCATCTGGATGGCACTCAGCACCCCCTGGGTTTTCCTCAGCCTCTCTTTTAATAAATTGATTTTAGAATCACAGGAGGCGTGATTACTGGAGCATTCTTTGGCAATCTTAACCTCTTTAACCATTTCTCTCAAGGCTGCCTGTGGATCTGCCTATTTGATTGCTAGCACAAAATTATCTTTGTCTTTCTTTGCTAAACATATTTAAGATCTTTCACATGTTGCTCCAGTTGATTAATTTGCATGGTCTGATTACGGACCTGAGCAGACAGTGTATTGGCATGTACTGTTAATTTCTCCATTTCAGAGTTTTTTGATGTAATTTGTTATTTAATCTCTGAAATGGCACCCTCCTGAGACTTGATATATTTGTCCAGCTCCTTCGCTACCATTGCAAATCCATGTATTAATGCCCTTTTCTTAGCTTCTTGCTCGGTTTCGGAGTGGTTGTTACAAAGGCTTCCCAATTAATGATTAATCATTTTAGAGAATTATCTCCAGCAAACAAATCCTCCTCCCATGAGTTCTTCCCTTTTCCAAACAAATTTACAGTGTTTTCCAGCAAGATTTTATTGCACTGCTTTTTCCATCCATGGGATTCATACTTCTTGTTGGTGTTCATGATTCTGCTTATGATGTTACAGTAGAATAAAACAGAGTGTGTGTCTGTCTTTGGCAATATGTGTTCTGTGGACCATGAAAGACAGACAGTTGCTGCTTAACTACTGGACTGTGGAATCAGAGCTAGCAATAGAGTGAATATGTTGCTCACTGGGTCTTACTAAAGACCAAAGCAGAATGCAGCTTCCCAGACCACGTATGCTGGAGCAGAAGCCACTTCTACCAGCCGCGGGGTCCTGGTTCTATATTAGTTCTCCACAGGCAAAGGCCTGGAACAATAAACTGTGTGTTGTCTGGGTCCTGTTGACCAGACTGGGCTATGGCTCACTGGGCTGACTACACCAGAGCCTTACACTGAACTCACTGGACCTCTGTGTTGGAGCAGAAATCTTGGCTCTTAACTGCGGGGTCAGAGTCAGTAGATTGCTTCCATAGGCTTTTACAGCCTGAGCAAAAAGCCAGAGCCACCGAAATCCAATTAGTGGTTTCCATGGGTCTTACAACCTGAGCCCCAAACCTCATGGCTTCTACGGACCCCTCGGTCTGAGCCAGAATCACCTTCCCGTTGCCGCCGAGAGAGCAGCTCACCTCCCGCAAGGTCAATGGACCTTTAGCAAGACTTAACTGAGTAAATTATAATCAATTAACACTGTGGCCAAAATCAAAGAGTCCTGCCAGGGTCGCAAATTGTTACCATGTATCAATGTGGGGGAAGAAATTAAGTATGTTATTGATCCCTGCTAAGAAGTCACAGGTACAGCTGTCCCTGAATTAGGATCTATCACCTAATTGATCTCATTGCAAATAAGGATAAGGGACAAGAAAAGGTAAACTAAAAAGGTGCTTTATTTAACATAAGGTGAGTATACGTACAAAATATCTCAGTGGCATGCGTGGGCATGAAGCCCAGAACCCTATCCCTCTACAAATGACAGAAAAAGGTATTTATACTCTACAGATCAAAGTTCATCTGCCTTGGCCTCGATATGTTGGATCCAATTTATCACTGAGCTTGGGGATGACAGGCGGTGCAGGAGGGACTCGGACCTTTGATGACTGCTGAACCAGGATTAGGATCAGGATTGCTTCTCAGATAAGTAGCTGTGGTGGTTTCTCTCAAGAGATCTTCCAGTGGTTCTAGGGAGGATAGCACCCTAGAGCCCGTGTGTGGGGCTTTTATATCCTCTTATCTCTAGGCAGATTAGTGACCACCTGACCAGTCCTTTTCCCGTCTTTCCACAAAAGACCGCCAAATTCAAATAAAAGGGTGCCAAAGTTCCAAAGAGAAGGGTAGCCAAAATGGCTTCCAAACAACTATTAGACACCATTCAAGATGGTGATTTTAACAAATTTTTGACATTTCCATTTCCCAGGTAAATAATAAAAGATATCACATAGACATAGATCAAAGCATGCATATTAAAACATAAATACATGAATAATGCTGTACACAGGAAGCACCACAACACTAGGGTTCAATAGCATTTGACTGGATAACAATACTACTTAGCACTAATGAAGTGCTTTAAAAATTCAAATAACTATATCCATATTAACTAATAAACATTTAAGTAGACTTAACCTCTTGTCTCTTGTGTCTGCTACCAGATAAGCAGGGTAGTTTTCATCTTCAGTAAAAGCTGGGTTATGCAGAGAGTGGACAGTACGAGAGTTTGAGTGCAGAGGAGAGATTGGGGAAGGAATTGTTAATCCACTGGATGAAGCAATACCATAATAACTGAGCACTGGATGCAGATAGGCCGGATTCACAGCAATCCCTTCCTGGGATAGATAAGGAGGAGGCATGTACTGAACCACTGTAGCACCATGAAAAGTTATAGGTTGGTTCATTCTAGTGAAAACAAAGGCTTGTCCACTTGGAGACTGGTCTGTAACTGATGCACTTTCATCACGTTTTTTGCAAGATTTTCATGTCAGAGTTTTAAATTTGCAAATGGCAATCAGGACAAAAGTCACACCAACAGAGAGCAGAATAGGCCCTAATAACTGAGTCCGCTCAAACTGAATAATGCCAGCATATTTGATCCATCCCATTACTGTGAAAGTGATCCCCACCAGCCCTAAAAAAACACCCGAAAAGAGTAAAGTGGCACCACCTTTGTCATCATCTGACACCAGGACATCTGATCTGTTGGGCTGATATGGAGTGACAGAAAATACATTGAAATAGAAATCTTCTACACACAGTTGTTGTTCTGCTCCATTGCTACACACTAGTTCTCTTTGGTCTCAAGTGAGATGGAATTTGTAAGAGATCTTAGGTAACATTTGAAGTCAAAGGCTCAGATTAGTTATATAAGAACTTTGCATGTGTATGGTTAACAGAGGGCATCATGTGAAGGAATACACTTTGCTTGGAAGAATAAAGGTCTGGGAAGTGAAGCCTGAAGTGGTTCACTTAAAATGCCTTGAATTATCTATTGCCATGGTGCTTGCTTCTGGAAACTGCTTTAATATTTCATGGCTGTTTTTCCCTCTGTTTATCCTGTTCTTTAACTTTGGCTGTTCCTCATAGCTCCAATGCTTACTGGGAAAGACATACAACTGCCATATCTCAACTGCAGTTGAGGGCTTCCAACATACATACATTTAGTCACAAGCACTGTGATGACTCACTTGATCTCCTGGGGGCAATCACTCCCACAACCAAAATCTGCAGGGTCATATATCAGAAAAATACACCACAAGTAGAACATCATTAATCTGAATGCTTCACAACTCTCAGTACTGTGATACTTATAGCTAAGGCTGGATTTCTATAGCTAAGGCTGGACTTCTGCCTGGAGTCCAGAACTTCCATGATTTAAAAAAAAACTATTAAAGATTTTTTATTTTTAAAGCCCAAAGGGGCCATGATGATCATCTAAGCTGACCTCCTGCACAACACAGGCCATAGGAGTTCACTCACTTATTTCTGTTTTAATCTTATTAAATTTGTTGTTGACCAAGAGCATTATCATAGAGACTCAGTGATGAGGAATCTACCACAGCCCTCAGGAAGCTGTTCCAATGTTCAATCACTGTCTGTGGGAAAAACATGTATTTTTTCCTCATTTGAGCTCTGACCATTTCTAATCTACATAGGGTCTCTACAGCAGAGTTTCTCAACCTTTTTGATACCAGGGACTGGCTTGTTGCCTTCTTAAACTGTGTCAGGGAGATCTCAGGGATCGGTGCCACTCTGCAGACCAGTCATTGAGAACACTGCTCTACTGTATTCACCACTGTTATATATGAGCGCCTGCCAGTAGTACGGTAAGCAATGTGACTTCACAATGTCCTACCACTGGAGCTTTCTCAAAGTTAAAGAGCCCTGAAGTATCAGATTTCTTCTTCCTGTATAGGTAACTATAGATTGAGATTGTCAGCTTTTAACTTTATCTTCAATAAACTAAATCTTTAAATCTCTTATGTTTTCCAGACTATAAACCATTCTTGCAGATCATCTCTGAACTCTCTCCAATTTTTCCAACATTCCTTTTAAAATGTAGATGCTAGAATTAGATACATTGTTACCACTGGTGTAGACAGATATAATGTCACCTCTCTATTCCTAGCTGATATTCCCATTTATACATTCAAGGGTCAGGTAAACCCTTTTTGCCGTGAGTGCTTCTTCACTTAGTTATTTACAATGACCCTACATTTATTTTAGTTTCTTTGTTCCAGGATACACAATCTACCATCCTGTAAGTATCACCTATATTCTATGACCCATCTTACTAACAGCTACACAAGAGGTAGAAATGAAGAGTACAACTGACTTCCTCCTAGGCCACTGGTAGTTTGAGTTTCTTAAAATGAGCTAGAGCAGTGTTCTGCTGCTTGGCGTGGATGGTAGAATTTGGAGTATTTAAGATAAAACTCCCAACTGTCCTCCCTAAACTAAACTCCCTTTTCTACTTCTAGGTTGAAATTTAACTAATAAATGAGTGCAGCATCGTAAGAGTCACAGAATCATATTGCTGTAGAATTGGAAGAGACAGCAAGAAGTCAGCAAGTCCAGTTCCCTGGACTGAGGCAGGACTAAGTAAACCTAGACAATTCCTGACACATGTTGTCCAACCTGTTCTTAAAATCCTCCCGTGATGGGTATTCCACTCCCTCCCTTGGAAGGCTATTGCAGAGTTTAACTACACTTAGAGTTAGAAAGTTTTCCCTAATATCTGGCCTAAAGCTCCCTTGCTGCAGTCTAAGCCCATTACTTTTTGTCCTACCTTCAGTAGACATGGAGAACAATAGATCATAGCCCTCTTCATAATAGCCCTTTAACATATTTGAAGACTGTTATCAAGTTGAAGATTATCAGGGTTTTTTGGGGCGGTGTTTGTTTGTTTTTGTTTTTTTCCCCAAGACTAAACATACCCAGTTTTTTAAAATCTTTTCTCCTGAATCACATTTTCTAAACCTTTTATTGTTTTTGTTGCTGTCCTCTGGACTCCCTCCACATCTTTCCAAAACTGTGCTGCCCAGAATTGGGCATAGTACTTCAGCTGAGGATTCACCAGTGCCAAGTAGAGCGGACAATTACCTCCCCATCTACACCTTGCAATGATACTATCTTTTGTCACAACTACATCACCTTGTTGACTCATATTCAGTTTGTGCTCTACTATAATGCACATGCATCTGATGAAGTGGGTATTCACCCAGGAAAGCTCATGCTCCAATATGTCTGTTAGTCTATACAGTGCCACAGGACTCTGCTGCTTTTACAGAGTACTACAGTGCTTCTGCCTAGCCAGTCATTCCCCATTTTGTAGTTGTGCCTTTGATTTTTCCCTTCCAAAGTGAAGTACTTTGCACTTGTCTTTATTGCATTTAATCTTGTTGCCTCTGTGCTCCAGCAGCCAAATCATTAATGAAAATACTCACTTTCCCTTTATCCGTTGTTCTCTGAGACACAGAGCAGCAATGCTGTAAGCAGGAATTCAAAGCAGTTTCTCCTCCCTTGGTGTTCACACCTCAACTGCTAGAAGAGTGCTCATCCTCCCTGACTGAACTAACCTTGTTATCTCCAGACTGATTCTGGCCTGCATATTTATACCTGACTCTAGAAATTTCCATTACATGCGTCTGATGAAGCGGGTATTCACCCATAAAAGCTCGTGCTCCAATACATCTGTTAGTCTATAAGGTGCCACAGGACTCTTTGTTGCTTTTTACAGGAATTCTGGGTAAGGCTTGAACAAGGTATGAAAATTCATCAGCTTATACCTAGAATTACTTACTTGAAACCCCCCCAAATATGTAAGTAAATTAGGAATGTTTAGCTAGATGCGATCAGTTTATTTCTTTATTTGGCGTGTGGATCTCCTCTGTGCTAACCCCAGATGCTTTTGTTTGCTTGTAACCTTTAAACTGAATCCCCAAGAAAGCTAGTTTGGATGCCTAATTTTTGGAATTGCTCTTTTAAAATCTAGCAAAAGCCTAAGTTCCAGATGCATTTTTTCCTTTTTGTTTTTAATAAAATTTACCTTTTTGAAGAACAGGATTGGATTTTTGGTGTCCCAAGAGGTTATTTGATTAGTTGGTAGCACAGCTAATTTCCTTTGTTTTCTTTCTCAGCTCTTCTCCGGGGTAGGGAGGAGGAAACAGATGAAAGGGCTTGAGGGTACCCCACAGGGAGGAATTCCCAAGTGTTCCTTCTTGGGTCCAAGGGTGTGGGTTTTATTTATTTATTTATTTATTTTGCATTTGGGTGGTGGCAGCATTTACCAAGCCAAGGTCAGAGAAAGCTGTAACCTTGGGAGCCTAATACAAGCCTGGAGTGGCCATTATTAATTTTTAAATCCTTGTGGGCCCCCACCTTCTGTACTCGAAGTGCCAGAGGTGGGGATTCAGCCTTGATAAAAGCTATATCATGTCTACTGATTTCCCCCTTCGCTAACCAATAACCCCAGTAAAGAAAGAAATTTGGTTGGTTTAGCATGATTTGTTCTTGACAAATCCATTCTGGTTATTCCTTATAACTAGAGCCCTACCAAATTCAAGGTCCATTTTGGTCAATTTCACAGTCATAGGATTTTAAAAATAGTAATTTCATGATTTCATCTATTTAAATCAGAAATTTTATGGTGTTGTAATTGTAGGGGGTCCTAATCCAAAAAGGAGTTGTAGCGGAGTCGCAAGGTTATTGTTTGTGGGGGGGGGGGTGGGTTACAGTACTTCTACCCTTCTATACTGCTGCTGGCCCCAGCGCTGCCTTCAGAGCTGGGCAGCTGGAGAGAAGCAGCTGCTGTCTGGGAGCCCAGCTCTGAAATGATCTCCTGAGGTCCCTTCCAACCCTAATAATCTATGATTCTATGTAAGTCCGAGCCACTGCCAGCAGCAGCACAGAAGTAAGGATCGTGTGGTATGGTATTGCCAACCTTACGTCTGCACTGCTGCCGCAGAGCTGGGCCCTCAGTCAGCAGCCATCACTCTCCGGCCGTCCAGTTTTGAAGGCAGCAGCACAGAAGTAAGGGTGGGATAGTATAGTATTGCCACCCTTACTTTTGCGCTGCTGCTGTGGGAGCTCTGCCTTCAGAGCTGGGCACCCAGCCAACAGTCACTGCTCTCTGGCCACTGAGCTCTGAAGTGCAGCGCAGAAGTATTGCCTTGTGACCCCCCTGCAACTCCCTTTTGGGCAGAACCCTCAATTTAAGAAATGCGGGTCTCTCCCATGAAATCTGTATCGTATAGAGTTAAAGCACACAAAAGACCAGATTTCACAGAGGGAGACTGGATTTCACGGTCCATGACATGTTTTTCATGGCCGTGAATTTGGTAGGGTCCTGCATATTAGAGACCTCCTCAAATTCAGTCTTTCAGATGAGAGCTAATTTTCCTGCGTTCTGGCTGCTGCTGGTGCAGAGGGAAAGATGGCCTGGGAAGGGAACATTCATTTATATATTTGTGAGGCTCTTTTAAATTCTAAAGATTTATTATATTTGTGATGGCTCTTTTAAATTCTAAAGATTTATATATTTGTGATGGCTCTTTTAAATTCTAAAGATTGTAATTTTTCAAATCAATGCTGAAAACCAGTGTCAATCTGATTAGAAACCAAGGCATACCTTCCTTAAATAAGCTAAGCAGTGCTTAACAGACAGCGTAGGAGGTAAATGGGTTTCTGCAAGAACTTCAATTGACTCCTTAAAGCTTGCATGGCTAGTTAGGCACTTCTGCTAAGCTTGTGGTGGAAAGGGAGTTATAGCCACCATTAGCGTGATAGTGAGTGGATTACATGCTCTCTCTCTCTCTCGATCTCTCTCATTAAAATGCTATTCACTATTATTGTTAGCTGTGGCTTTTAAAAGGTGTTGTGTCTTGTCTGGTGTCTAGCCAAGAATTTTTTTCCCTAATATGTGCCACTGTTTCTCAGGAGTGGCGGAAGCTCCCTAAAAGTGTGAGGGGGGCGCACTGGTGCTTGAACTGTGGCCCTGCCCCCCATGCTGCCCCTTCACACTAAGACCCTGTCCCCATGCTGCCCCCCTTCTCACTGAGCCCCTACCCTTGCGCCGCCCCTTCCTCCAAGGCCCTGGACCCGTGCTGCCTCCTTCCCCATAGACTCCGCCCACCACTGGCTTCTCTCGGCCCCTCTCCCCATCACTCACCCTAATAGCTGGTAAAAGTGATGGGGCCTTTTTAAAGTGACCTTTAAAAGTGATGGGGCCATGGCCCTTTGACCCTCCTCCCCCATTCTGGTGCCCCTGCTGTTGCTAATCTACCAGTGCCAGGAGCTCTGGTGGATCTAGCCTGCCAGCTCTGCATAGAGCTGGCCTGAGCCCCCTCTCCCTTCCCTCCTCCTCCACCTTCCCAGCCTGGAGCTGGCACAAGTCTTTACCTTGCCCCATGCAGAGCTAGCCCAAGCCACTCACCCCCTGAGACCTTCTTTTTGCAAAACTAGGCATTTGTGATCAGTTGGCAAAAGCAAAGGGGACAAATGCCCAATTTTGCCAAAAAGTCAGATTGTCCAGGGTGTATGGTCACCCTACGCTGCGGTCCCCAGTTGTGCCTGCCCTTACTCAGGTTGTGCCCCCCTGGTAGCTGGGGTCTTGGAGGGGGCCAGAGAAGGGAGCTGGGGGCTGCTGTGTAGCCAGAGGCCATGGTCAGGAGTGGGGCCAGAGGTGTGGCTGGGGCTGTGGCCAGGAGCAGAGTTGGGGGGCGGAAGCATAGCCGCAAGTGGTGTTGGGGCGAGGCCAGAGTGGAGCTGGGGGCACAGCAGGGCTGGGTGATGCTCTCTGCCCACCCCCCACAGGGGCTGACCCAGGCCCTACTGTGTCCCACCACAGTTTGGGGACCACTGCCTTAAGCAGGGCCAGCTCCAGGGGTTTTGCCGCCCCGAGCAGCCAAAAAAAAAAAAAAGCCATGATCACGATCTGCAGCAATTCAGTGGGAGGTCCTTCGCTCCGAGCAGGAGTGAGGGACCCTCTGCCAAATTGCCGCCAACTATCTGAAAGTGCCGCCCCGCTCCGGGGTGGCCAACCCAAGCACCTGCTTGATAAGCTGGTGCCTGGAGCCGGCCTTGGCCTTAGGCTATGATAAGAGCCACCCAGGGAGCCCAGGCAGCTGTGTGGAGCCCTGGGCTCTTCACCTGCCCAGGGCAGGGGGCCAGGGTATCTGAGAGCAGCCCCTAGCCAATGTCCCTGCCCCTTACGGTGCACCACCCAGGGCAGATGGAGGGTCCAGGGCTCCCCACGGCTGCCTGGGCTCCCTGGGTGGCTCTTATCATAGCCTAAGGCCAAGGCCGGCTCCAGGCACCAGCTTATCAAGGCAGCCCAGATTCCCTGGGTAGCTCTTACCATGGCCTGGCTTTTAGCCAGCCCAAGGTCATGACCTTGAGGAGGAGTAGGGGGCAGGGCCCCATGGCAGGGAGGGAGGATGTGAGGGTCCCAATGTGCTTTATGCCCAGGGCCCCAACTAATCTTAATCCACCACTGGCAAAGCAGCTCTGCTCAGACTGTTTGGGGAGAGGGTTAGAATGGGGGAAAGGAAGTGGGGGAAGAGAGGTGAGGCTGGGAGAGGCAGTGGGGAATGGGGGAGTTGGGACATAGAAATGGGACAGTGAGAGGCAGAATGGGGGAAAGGGCGTTGGGGAAGAGGCAGTGAGAAAGGAAGGTGGGGAGAGAGGCAGTGGCGAAGGGAGGTGGGGTGAGGGAAAGAGAAGGTGAGTGGGGAGTTGGGGGATGGAAATGGGAGGGGGCAGAATAGGGGAAGAGGCAGTGGGGAAACGGGGTGGGGGAAGAGAAAGGGCATGGGGGGAGATGAGGGAGTGGGGAGAAGAATGGGGGAAGGAGGGTGGGGTAGGGTGGGGAAAGAGGCTGTGGGAAAGGGGGTTGTGGGGGGATTAGGGGCAAAGGACAGTTGGGAGAGGAAGGGGGAATGGGGTGGGGAGAGGCACTGTGCATCTGAATTTCCTGAGGGGCTGCAGCATCCGACCCCCCGCCCCCCAAATTAAATTGTCCCCCACAGCACCGGCAGCCCAGGTACCACTCCAAGCCGGGGGAGAGAGCCAGTGGAACTGGCTTCAGCATGCATATGCCACCCTGCTCCCGCCCCCCAAATATAGCAGTCAAACTATGCTTATGGAGCCCATGTCTACTCTCACAGCCCTTTAGGCAGCATTTAAATCTGTGGCTCAGTCAAGCCCCATCGTAGCAGACTCTAGTACTCCCAGGTACCTGCTCTCTTGCTTTGCTCCAGGCACTGCTCGGGCTGCATCTCCCCTGGGTGCTTCTCCCTGCGGCAGCTGGGATGGGACTTTACAACTTTCGGCCGCAGATTGTGGCAGCTGCAGTGCTGAATGCAGGGGCTGGAGTGCAGCGAGTCGATGCCTGGGGCTCTGGTAGCCTCTGCCTTGCCTCCCCGCGTGCCCACCCCTCATGGTGCACCTCTGCACAGAGCCCAGTATCCTCTGGGACATCTAGCCCCGGAGGCTGGGATCCTCCCATCCCAGAAGATATATCCTCTACAGACCAGGATATCCTGGACACATCCAGTTCCCAATCCGGGATTTCCCGGGACACACCCAGAGCCCCCCACTCACCTGTGTCTCCTCCCTTCCTGGGACACCTCCCTGCTGCAGTTTAAATTGCCTGCAAGAAGCCAAGCATCTCTGTACCCCTCCCCATTTATGAGCCCAGGGTGCAATATCCTTCTCCCTCTACCCTCTCGTGAAACAGACACCACTTCCCTTCCCTCCCCCCAAGACCATGGAGGTGAGGATCCCCTGTGGCTGGGGCTGATGTGCAGCTCTTATGCTACCAGGAAAGTGACTCCTGAGACTGTTACCCTGCTGTGCACAAACCAGTACTTCGAGTAACAGGACAAAATTAAGAGTGGGGAACTTAAATCTACCAGGGGATACCTTCCTGGCAGTGCAATCTCTGTCTTAGGCTGTGGAACAGTCTCCCCACAGAAGGCCTGGAAACCTCAAGGGCTTGTCTTCACTACCATGCTACATCAGCACAGCTGTATTGATGCAGCTGCACTGATGTAGTATGTCTGGTGAAGATGCACTCCATCAATGGGAGAGCGTTCTCCCATCAATGTAATACTCCACCTCAACGAGAGCTGGAAGCTCTGCCGGTGGGAGCGGTGTAGACAGCTCTTTAAGTCGATGTAATTTATGTCACTCGGGGTGGGGGGGCTGTGGCTTTTTCACACCCTTGAGCGACATTACAGCAATGTAAGCAGTAGTGTAGACAAGCTCCAAGGGTTTTTAAAAGGAGCCTGGACAAAACATGATGTAAGGACCAGCCCTGCACTGGCAGGGAGCTAGACCAAGATGGGATGATCACAGAGGCCTTTTTCTCCTCTAAAGTCTATAATTCCATCACACTAGGCTGGAAATACAAATTCTGGTGCTAAAGACCGGGTGCCTGGATCCCATTGCATTGTGAATTAGTGCCCTGTCATGCAACTCCTACCGGGTCAATAGTGTAGATCCTGCTGTTAGTGCAGCTGTTTGCAGATGCCCTTGTGTTTAGCTGAACCTTTCACTCAGTGATAGAGTGCATCACCACTCTGTTGTGCGCATGCATTCTGACACTGCTAACCTACTGTGTGGATCCCAATGTGCTTGTACTGTGTATTTTTAGCACTCATGCCCTGCTACATAAATCTTATTATGCAGGGAGTTCTAGTGCCCTGGTTCAACAACAACATTAAGCTAGAAATATGAATCCTGAAAATAGTGCCCTCGTGTAATGGTCACTCTGGGCTATTAATGTGACTCCTCCATTTTTGTATGCAGTGTTGTTGAAGCCTTGTTGGGCCAAGGCTATTAGAGCCAAGATGGGTGAGGTCATACCTTTTACTGGGACAACTTCTGTTGGTGAGAGACAAGGGTCCGAGCTTACCCAGAGCTCTTCTTCAGGTCTGTAAGCTCAAACGCGTGTCTCACTCACCAACAGAAGTTGCTTCAGTAAAAGATTTGACCTCACTCATCTTGGCTCGCTAATGTGAATCTTGTCATTATGGCCCTGTTGGATGCCTCGTAATATACAGAGGGCATGAATCTTGGCCACTAGAGGAGGGGGGTGTAAATCTTAATGCTCCTGTTTAGAGCTTATGCCACTCTGAGTCTGGGAGTTTTAATTTTGGCACACGTATCCTGATGCCAATAATCCATGAAGGCAGTGGAGTTTGGAAATAAGGTGAAACTAGGGCTGGCCCTACAAGTGAAGTGTGTGCGTGTGCACACACGCATGTGTGGTAAAGAAGCAAGGAGTGGGGTGGGCCTGTGATGCAAGGCCATGGAAGGGAGCTCAGGACAACAGCGGGAGGCAGTGGGGCCCAGGGCAATGCGGAGGGATTCCTCCACCACTTTGGTCTTGGCCTCCCTACAGCGCCCCATCTCCCTGGGCAGCTGGTGTGGCTCTTACCACAGCCCAGCTTCGGCTTATGGCCTGGCTAAGGGGCGGGGGGGGGGGAGGAGGACAAGCAGGGGTGTGTGGCCCCCATGGGAGGGGGGCCCTGAGGGATCCAAAAGTTCTTTGTGCCCAGGACCCCAGTAAATCTTAATCCACCTCTGCTAACACCAAGAGAGGGATTCCCATTCATGGATCGGTACACAGACACGTATCGCTGAGAAAGGGGGTTGGGCTTTCGGCACACTCGCCTCCCCCAATCAGCAGCTCCCATTGGCTAGCTTAGGTGGCTCCTTGCCTAGTGTGCTGGCTTTTGTGGATCGTATTATAAGGTGTCTAACTCAGATCCATCCATATTGGGAACCTGGGCACCTAACTCAGGCTTTGTGGCTAGCAGTGGTGGGCCTCTGATGGTCTAGGTGCCTAGAAATTAGGCAACCCAGCACTGTGTTGCAATGTCTCAGTCCCAAGTGCTCAGCCCCCTCTGAAAGAAATCTTGCCTATGACTTCTTTTAAAAGTGTGCTTGCAACCAGGCTGTTTTTAGGTTAAGCAGCATATAGGACCACACTGGAGACAAAAGGTTTAGCAATGCTTTAGCAAATAAGTCAGGGGTGGGCAAACTTTTTTGGGCCAACTGCCACATCTGGGTGGGGAAATTGTATACAGGGCTGAGGCAGGAGGTTGGGGTGCGGGAGGGAGTGTGGGGTGTGGGAGGCAGTGTGGTGTGCAGGAAGGGGCTCGGGGCAAGGGGTTGCAGTGTAAGAGGGGTGCGAGGTGTACAAGGGGGCTCAGGGCAGGGAGTTGGGGCGCAGGAAGGGTATGAGGTGCATGCAGAGGGCTTAGGGCAGGGAGGTGGGTGGGTAGGGGGGCAGGAGCGGGTCAGGCTCTGGCCCAGTGCCACTTGCCTAAAGCGCGCTAGCGCAGACTCCCTGCATGCCTGCCCTGTCCCCATGACACTCCAGGAAGTGCTGTAGCCTGTGGGAGGTGGGGATGGGCAGTGATGGCTATGTGTGCGCTGCGCTTGCTGTGCCTCCAGGTACCTCCCCCGAAGGTGGTTCCCTGTTCCCAGCTAATGGGAGCTGCGGGGGGGGGGGGGGGGCGGCGGTGCCTGGAGGCAACGGCAATGCACAGAGCCCTTTGTTCCCTCCCGCCCCCACAGCTCGGAGGTCTCAGGAACATTGTGCCAGCTGCTTCTGAGAGCGGCATGGGGCCCATGGCACCTCGGGGGCAATCCCGTGGGCTGGATCCAAAGCCCTGAGGGGCTGGATCTGGCCCATAGGCCATAATTTGCCCAGCTCTGAAATAAGTCATGCTAATTTTTGCTGTAAAACACAGAAATACAGTGACATTATAGAAGAATGAAAAGCTACTTCTTTTAATTAATTCATGATTATCTTGCTCATATTGAAGAGAATATTTTTAAAAAGTGGACACTCTTGGAGGGGCAGGGACTAGTGCGATACTATGTTGCAGCCCCTTTACAGTGCTCTGGACCACTGGCAAAGCACATATGTCCCCTGCAATAACAATGTTCTCTAGGTAAAATGATCTAGCATAAGAGTTCCACAGTGCCTCCCCACTGTGGAAGGTATGGCAGAGGCAGGCTGGGTGCTCATTGCTTTCTTCTGCCAAAACTGTTGCTTGGGGGGCTGCTGAAATCTAGCATAAATTTAGAGCAGCCCTGAGGCTGCTCCACCTTACCTCAGGCTTCCAACGGGACAAGAATAGGGGGGGAGGTGCAAAAACCAGGTTACAGTACCTTTGGCCCCTGCCCATTTTCTGCCTGTCATAGCTTGACTAGACCAAAGATGTAGACTGTACATCCCTCTGTTCAGCCTCAGACCAGGTAGAGCACATGTTGCAGAAGGGCAAACGGCTCTATGCGAGTCTAGCAAATTAGTTCTCACATATTATGGACAAGCTGCCTCTGGGGATGATAGGGCTGATCTATGCTAGGAACTGACATTGGTATAGCTATGGTCTCTGAGTATAAAAAAATCCACATCTCTGAGCAATGTAATGAAGCCAACCACACCCACGGTATATCTAGTGCTAGGGCAATGGAAGACTTCGCCCATTGACCTAGCTACCAGCTCTCACCGAAGTGGATTACCTATACTGATATAAGAACCCCTCCCACTGGTGTAGGTAGATACACTGTAGTGCTGCTGTTGTGCTGCTGTAGCATTTTAAGTGTAGATGTACCCTTATTCTCGAGCAGTGTTCAAGCTTTGGGCCTCTTGGCTGAATCTGAGCTTTTAATTTAATTTTATGCTGTGGACTTTGGCCCCCAGGTGCTGGAGTAAGACCATAGTTACAGACTGTCAGACTATGACGTATCAGCGCAACTGATGTTGACTACATTTGAGAAAGTGTAGGGTTGTTTGATGTAAATGAATACTCATTCTCTCTGAGCATGTCACCTTGGTAACCAAGTCCAGTTCTGCCTCCAGTACTGGAACTCTCCACGTCTGCATTTTCTGACGAGCGGACACTATTATTTGCAGTACCAATGTAGCTGTGTTGGTCCCAGGATTTTAGAGACAGGATGGATGAGGCAATATTTTTTATTGGATCAACTTCTGTTGGTGAAAGAGCTGAACTTACACAGAGCTCTTTTTCAGGTTTGGGAAAGGTACTCAGAGTGTCATAGCTAAATACAAGGTGGAATAGATTGTTTAGTATAAGTAGTTAACATATATTGTAAGAGACCATTCAAGGTGAAGTGGCCACATAACACTGCTTGTACTCATAGGACAAAAAGGGGGAGAGCTAGTGGATTGCAGATTGTTGTAATAAACCATAAATCCAGTGGCTTTATTATATTCATTATTTTTAGTGTTTAGCAAAGTTATGTATTTAAGCTCTCAAACTCTTTGGTGGTGTGCAAGTTTCCTTTGAGGATGAAAAGAAGTGATTACTTCGTGAAAAGTGTTCAGCTATGACTGTTGGATGAATTTGTCTTTTATCATTTTTTCGTATGAGTTCATTCAAGAGCATAGCGAGGGTCTAATTTTATCCACATCAATGTTATTGTGCACTGAAAACTCTTTTAGAGTAACCTGATAATTTCGCTATGAGGCTAGCTAGTATTTTGACGGCTTAGCTGTTTTTACTATTTCTTTTGGATATGCTCGATGCTTTATATGGGCATGTTCTGAGGGATATGACTGAGTGGCACTTAATGTTTCCACAGTTCCTGTTTTTTCAGGTTGCCTTACCTCTTGCCTTCCACAGTCCCATTGGAAGCACAGACCAGGTGTCATCACTAACCCCATAACAAACTAAGTATGTTAACTTTTTACTTCCTCTGAATTGGTTGTTTCTAATCCTGTGAACCATCAACTAGCCCTGCTTTGATGTAAAGAACTCAAAGGATCTTTCCATCATTCTGTAAGAGAAAATGAGGGGTAACCTGGAGAATGATTGGTGACTACATAACCAACTGTATCAGGTAGAGAAACCATGCCTGTCTGAACCAGGTCAGAACTATTCACTCTAGCTTTGTCCTTTTTTATTTTGAGTAGAACTATTGATATTAGAGGCGTCGGGGGGAGTGCAAACATTAGACCCAACAACCACTGAAGGTAAAAGGTATCCCTCATAGACTGGTGATCCAGCCTGCCTCTGGAGCAGAATTGGACACAATTCTTGTTCATAGCAATGGCAAACATATTTATCTGAGAGGTACCTCATTGCTGAAATGTGTGGTGAAGTATGATGGACTCTGTCTCCCATTCATTGTCTTGAGAGAAGTGCCTGCTGAGCGTATCCGCAGTCACATTCTGCACTCCTGGAAGGTAAGCTGCTGTGACGATGATCTGATTGTGTATGCACCAATTCCAAAGCTTGACAGCTTTGTAGCAAAGGGAGGGAGATCTTGCCCCTTCTTGTCGGTTGCTACAGAACATGCATGACATGTTGTCCATAATGACCTTTATATGTTTGCCCCGATCAATGGTAGAAATTGGAGGCAAGCATATCTGACCGTCCTGAGTTCTAGGAGGGTGATGTGCACAGTCGCCTCTGGATGTGTCTATTTGCTCTGTATCATAGGGGTGTCTAGATGTGCTCCCCAACTTAGGAGGCATGTATCCATTGTAATACCAACTGTTAAGGGAAGGGCAGGTGAAAGGGACTCCTGCACAGCCATTGGGAAAGTATTTCCACCAATTGAGAGATTCTTTTATGAAGGTGGATATGGACAGTAGTGGGGATAGACTGTCTGCTTAGTGAATAAACAGTCCTAGGCCATCCTTGGAAGCAAAGCACCTGCACTCTTGCATGGTCTATAATGAAAGTATCAGCTGCCATATGTCTCAATCACCAAAAACAATTCTTGACAAGTGTCTGAGGGCTACATTTAGATAGCTTGACTACATTGGAAAGGGTCGCAAATCTTGCATCAGGAGATAGGCTCTTACAGTTATTGAGCTGAGATAAGCTCCTATGAATTCTAACCTTTGTAAGGGATCAAGGTGGATTTTTTAATGTTCAGTTGTAGGTCCAGTGCGAGGAAGAGATGTATGGCATTGCAAGTTGCCCTTGCACTTTTATCCTGGGAGCAACCTTTTAGAAACCAATCGTCTAGGTAAGGGAACACCAGAATTCCTTTTCTGCGGAGGTGTGCCTCTACTAAAGACATGACCCTTGAAAAGATCCTTGGAGCAGATGATAGGCCAAAAAGGAAGCATCTTATACTGCAAATGGTCCCGGCTGACAGTAAAACATAGGAACCTTCTGTGAGATGGATGGATTAGTATGGAAATGTGCCGATGATTGAGGGCTGAGAACTAATCCCCTTGGTCCAGAGATGGAATTATTGCTTCAAGGTGTGATCATTTTGAATCTTTGTGCTTTCACAAATGTGTTGAGTAGCCTTAAATCTAGGATGGGTCCAACCATCATTCTTTTTTTGGAACCAGGAAGTACTTGGAATAAACCCCCTTCCCTCTGTGCTGCATGGGAACTGGTTCTATAGCACCCAAGTATAGGAGAGAGTCTATTTCCTGTCTTAAAAGGTGCTCATGAGAGAGGTCCCTGAAGAGGGATGGGGAAGGGGAGTTGGCAGGCAAAAGTGAAGTGGATGGAGTACCTTGTGGAGATGATCTCCAAAACCCACTTGGCTGTAGTGTCTGATTCGCAAGCATGCTGGAAGTGGTAAAGAGCTGCTGAAAGGAGGAAGGCAGGTGAAACAATGCAGTTGGTATGAAAAGGGATGGCAGCTCAGGGTCTCCACCCCTCCATCAAAATTGGTGCTTTGAAGCAGAGGGC
Source organism: Gopherus flavomarginatus (assembly GCF_025201925.1). Classification (NCBI taxonomy): domain Eukaryota; kingdom Metazoa; phylum Chordata; order Testudines; family Testudinidae; genus Gopherus; species Gopherus flavomarginatus. Next base: position 50,175,583 of record NC_066619.1, read on the forward strand.
TGGGAAGTGGGTGGTTTTTTCCCTCTGGAACCTCTGTCTCTTGAATTGAGGTTCATATGATCTGTGGGAACTTGAGAATTGGGTGGGCTCTCTGATGTCTGGGACCTACTGAGTTTTCTCTTTTGGATGTGTATATAGATCTCCGGAGAACATAAAGTGGCCCTCGATTGCTTACATGTGCAGAGATTTGTCTATGGTGTCAGTGAACAGGAAAGGAAGGTCTTCACTTGTATTCTGGACTTCCTCTGGAAATCCTGAGAGCTGAAGACAGGAGGCCCTCTTCATAACTATTGCTGTAGATATCAAATGAGCGGCATATAAGCAGCGTTGAGAGAGGCCTGCAGAGATGTTCTAGTGAACAGTTGGCCTTCTGCACTAATTGCCCTCTGTGTTCTTCTGGTAGATGCTCAATAAAGGAAAAGCGCCTCTATGGGAATGGATTGGAGCGCTATGGACAGATATTTGAGAGCCCAAGGCAAGATCTTCATCAGAATCCTCCTCTCCCAAGTGACTCTGAAGTGGTGGAGCAGCAGAAGAAACTTGAGAGGTACAATTCTCAGCACCAGATGCATGTCTGGGAATCTGGAGGGCCTCAGTACCAAGAACAGTTGGACCTGACCAATAGTGAGTCAGGTATCTTGGACACAGCTAGGTCTTGAGGAAAATTAAACACCTGCAGTACTGAGTGTGTTATCGGTACTGTATCCATGACCTGAGCTGAAATAATGGTAGCTGAGGGAGTTGATGGTACTGTGAATCTTGAATGGTCCAAAGGGAGTTGAGCTGGAGCAGTCTTTTTCGATAGCAAGTGAAAGGGTAGAGCTTTTTTTGCCGCCTTGCTCCCCTGACAGTACCAATGGTCCATCAGAGCCTGAAATTTTGGAGTCTCTAGATTTAACAGTGCTCTTGGTACTGAGGAACCAACAGCCTCACGCATACAGTATCAGAGACTGATGGGAGCCAAAGTGGCTCAAGTCACCGTTGTCCTCATCTTCTTTGAGGTAGATTCCCTTCCTGGAGAACTTGGGGCATAGTCTTTGGAAGTCTTATGACAGGAATCTTGGGCCTTCTTCTTAGATGCCCTTGAGGAGTGTGGCTTGGAGATAGTAGAAGTAGCCAACTTATTCAGAAACTGGCAAACTGTGGGATCTCCTGGCCTGGATCAGAGTCTGGGCTCAGCAAGCTCTCCATCCTAAGGAGTCAAAGTTTGATCTCCCACTAGATTTTAATGCCAGACTGAAGTTGCACTTCGAGATTCCCTGAGGCAATGGATGCACCAGTAGGATCACTCACTCACCACAATTGCATCCTGGAACAACAGACAGCATTTGAAACCTGGCAGAGCCAGGCATGCCCTTCTAGTAATGTAAAACTCCCAGGAAGGAGAAACTATATAACCACATTTTTTTGGAAACAACTATAATAAACTACTGTAAGAGCTAAGGGGACACGGCTGAGGTAAAATTCAACACAAACAACTGTGAAGGCTCCATCTCAGGCCAAGGCAGTTGAGAAGGAGCTGAGGGCACTTGGCCTGCGCAACACTACATAGCAACAATGCAGAGCACAAGACTGAGTAACCTGTATGGGTGGGCTGAACAGACACTATGAAATTTCTGATCAAAAGCACATGGGCTGCCAACACACTTAGAATGGAGCACCCATCGGGACACTACTTGGAGAAGAATTGTTACTTATGCATGCTGGGCTACTTATATGGGCACAGACTTACTATGATACATGTCCAGCACTACTCTAATGTCTGTGTACATATGTGCATCACCTGTGAGCTTGTAATATTATTTGTGGACTAACTGTGTCTGTATGCTAATTGATATTTAAGAGCTATGTACTCATTTACAACATCTGTAGATCTATACTTGTACAGCCAGCACTGTACTTAATTGTGGGGCAGATTCTATAATCTTTATTCACATGAAGTATCACTTATGTGATTTGTGCTACTTACAGCAATGGGACTATACATATGACCGCTACTTGGGAAGTGACAGAATATGTCCTGGGGCTTTAAGGTACGCCTCTGTAAAACAAATACTTATAGAAAAAGTAAAACCAAGTGATGTGTAAGAGAACTACTGAAAATATTATCGTTTAAGAATGGCTAACATCACATGCCTCTGACTCAGTTCATCCAGAGGGCTGTGGTATGATACAATTAGGCTCGTTTCCAGTTGGTGAAGAGTTGGGAGTTCAGCAAGAAAAACTCCATGGAGGGGGCCTAATTCTGCCATCCTTGAACTGTGATCAGTCCCATTGATTTCAGAGAGCCTACTCTCAGAGCAAGGTGGTACTGAGTGCAAAGGTGGCAGAATCAGGGCCTAGTATCACAGGAACATAATTTATGTGCAAATTAAGGAGGAAATGGATGAGATGTAGCTAAAGTGAAAAAACCATCTTGCTAGAGTTAAAACAAAATTCTAGGACTCTTGCTTTTTAGATAAGGTCTTATGCTCCAATTTTTTTTTAAGATTAAGTTTTAACCTAAGAATTAAAAAGTCCTGCAATATTTACCACTTAAATTCCTATATACAAGGTGCTGAGCTTTCTTGCAAGGTACACCTCTACCCCAATATAACGTGACCCGATATAACATAAATTTGGATATAATGTGGTAAAGCAGTGCTCTGGGTGGGGTGGGGCTGCACACTCCTGTGGATCAAAGCAAGTTCGATATAACACCGTTTCGCCTATAACTCAGTAAGATTTTTTGGCTCCCGAGGACAGTGGTGTACTTTGAAGTCAATAAGAGGAGAGGGAGCTGTGCATCTCAAAGGTGTCTTAAAGAGCTGTGCCATGCTTGCTCTCTGAACTTGCCAGTTAAAGGTCTTAGAATCGAGATACAATATCCTTTCTTGTAATTATAGATGAGAAATCTCTGCTCCTGGAAAAAACTGATTTTTAAATGCAGTTCAGCCACACAAGAGAGCCCAACTCAAAAATAAATGGATACAGTTGGTATAAATCTGAGACTGATTTATAATAGCAGTATTTCTTAGGGAAACAGTCATTCCAACATTAAAGTGTCAGAGCATTAACTATCCTCACCTTTGCTTTAGGGCTCTTAATTGTTGGCTAAAACTGATTTTTGTGGGGATTACTACTATGAACATAAATATTCCCAATTAAACTATACGGCATTTGTTATCAGGCAGACTAAAATGAAGTATGACTAATATGCTCAGACTGTATCTAAGCTAAGTAAATAAATGGTAATTTTGCAAACTCACCCTACAAGTACTCTCCAAAGAACAGTAACTAATACTTATAAAGCCACTTTCTAATTATTTCTTTGCCATAGCTCTGAAACTAATTGATTTGAGTAGATCAAAATACACAGAAAAAAGTTTGTGTTCTAATTAGTTTCTCTGTTATAAAAGAAAGCTAAAAATAGACACTAGCCCCATAACAAAACACAATGAACATATAACGCTGTTGCAGTTCACCAAATTGTTGAGTACTGTTGTACATAACATACAGGGTTACATAATATTTCTCTAAACTCAGATTGGTAATTTATGTTTCGTTGTTTTAAGGTTACAGATGCAACCCTTACAATTTTTATTATAAAAATAAAGTTTAAAACATTAAAATTGTAGTGTACAATTCCATAGAAAAATGAACTTTACTTCACAGTTCTTTATGGGGAGGCTCAGAAGAGGCTAAGCCATGGAGGAGCCAGAAGAATATTCAGTATTTACTATTGCTTCGTTTCCTTCATATATTGGAGGTAATTCAGACGAAAGATGCAGAGTGGGTAAGACGTCTGAAGAAGAACTGCTCCCGGGAATTGCATATAGTAGTTCATACTCTCTAACAGAAACCATTCCTTGAACATGTGCAAGTTGTGCCCTGTAAAACATTACACGTTAGTACATTCCAATCTCATTTATACACTAAGCCAAATCATACTTGAGTTTCACACATGCACACACAATGTAGGTGAAGCCGGTGTGTTCAAGCTGCCTTTTTTGTTTTTTTTTTTAAATAAACTGGTTCACTGCAAATACATATCTGTTTAATAAACAGTACCGTCTGTATAACAGTGTGGCCTTTTCACATTTCCTATAAAAGAGGTCTTTTTATATTCCTCTGACAACACTGCTTAGAGCAGAATAGCCAGTTGGGAATGGGAGAGATTTTCCCATCTCTTCTCCTTAGTTCCTTTGCCCCATCTTCCCCCTCTTTTCATAATCTATCATGGCCCTACTTTCCCTTTCCTTACAATAGTTATGAGTTCTAAAACTCCAGTTACTGAAATGACAATACTTCATATTCTGAGATCCTCAGATGAAAGGTGACTTACAACTTTAATTAAGCCTCCCAAAAGCCTTTAAAGTAGTTAAATAAATAGTAGTATTCTCATTTGATAGCCAGGGAAACAGAAGCAGAGAGAGGTCTCTGGATTATTCAAGTTCACACAAGTCAGCAAGTCAAAAATAGAACCCAGGCATCCAAGTCCCTTGCTCTACCCATATCCTGATGCAATCAAGGTACAAATATTTTAAAATTAAGGTAAAATATCAGAAGGAAGAAATTCAGTGAGTTACTAGAAAATTTTATAGGTGTCAGGCATAAAATCAATGATGATTAACAGAGTGTTGTCCTAGCTACACTTCAACCCATGGGTTAAACATCACAGATTCTAGAAAATAAACAAGAAGAATGTCTTACTCATTATTTACAATACTGTGGTATGGAGGAGGATTTTCACTCATAGGCAGCTCCGTAGCAAGTGGCTTATGAGTTACAGGTGGTGACAGAGAGTCAGCAAAATAAGGTGGTGGGAGGGGTGGGAATGTCATAACAGCATCACCTAAAGAGAACAAAATTAATTAGTAACACATGGAAATTTAACTCATTTCCTGATCCTCATTGTAACCTAAGAGATATTCATACTGGTGTGGTATAGTATTTGTACTTATCTTCTTTGTAGATACAGGCACCATGTTCATGCATACTTTAACTGTTCTGACATTCCTTGGTGTAGAGTACAATGGTATGTACATATTCTGGGAGGATTTTTACAATGCAAGAGATCCATCTTACTAAAAAAAAAAAAAAAAAAAAAAAAAAAAGCAGCCATAAAAAAAGTTTCATCGTCCTAAAGGACACAAATCCCTTTACTGTTGGCTGCAGAACCTACCAGCAGACAGGCTCATGTGTGTTCTCTAAACACAGAGCAGGAGCTATTGGCACACTTTCTGGCTAAGATTTTATACCATGCTCATCACTATGGTACACAAGTGCCTAGTTCTCCCCGCCTGCCTAAAATGTGGGTTTTATAAAGTTCTCTGCATACCTCTAACAATGCTATAAATAAAAATGTTCAATGCTCTGCTTAACAATTCATATTGATTTAATTTTTCCTTCAAATGTACAGTATTTCCTCTGTTAAATTATCAGGAAGTTCCTTGCTTTCTATGATTTATATGTTCTCAGTGCTTATTTATACAAAGAGGTAATAACTGCACTTATACCATTACTATAACTTGATTGCCTGTTAAGGAGCATGACATGATTTTATAACTGTAGGCACAAATGGTGATTTCTGATTGTTCTGAAATTGTAATACTCAAACCAGCGTACCTATAGTAGCATAATTAAAGAAATTTTAGACAACATTTTCATGGCTGAAGGGACAATACTAACAGAATTCATATTATAAGCAAGCAATACATGTTATGTACTAAACTGTAATTATGCAGTGCTTAATCTGAATACTAATTAGTGATAATGTTATGAAGTTGGACAATGAAGTATGGTCTCTCTTATGGTCTCTCAGAACTTTATATTTTTCAGGGGTTTTAGTTTTTTAAATGGACAGCCAACAGTCAGCTAGTTCTCATAATTAAACAGGTGCAACAATTATTTCCCCTCTGCCCACTCCACTTTTTGGTGTCTTTGCCTCTTAAGTTTTCTACGTAAAACTCAATCTCTGTTCTTGCAATGTGTTTCAGTCTTTTGATCCATCCATCACCTCCCCAAAAATCACAGTATTTAGGCAACACCTGTCTACCCAACATTAATATTGATGTTATTACATGAACTTGCTTTGCACACAAGTTGTTCTTTATGTTTGTTTAGTCAGCCTATTCTGAAAGTAGTGCGCTTAAGGAAGACAACAGAATTTAGATCTTTTCAAATATGTTATAGGAGAGGAAGTGATTGTTGGCTTACTAAACACACACACAAGGAGCATCTGCAGAGACAGTTCACACAGCAAATTAATACTGAAGTTGAGCAGGGCACGTGTTGCCTAAATACAATGATTCAGGTAAAGTGATGGTACCAAGAGACTTGGACCCCATGATCCTACAGCAATCCACATTTAAAGTCTAGTGTTTGTATGTGATCCTACAGTGATCTAGTGATCCTACAGTGTTTGTATATTTTACTTCTCTTAGAACTCTCAACATATACAAGTGTGTGTACTAGTTTTGCTTTCTCTCCTTCAAAGACTATTTTCTTAAATTGCTATTCTTCTACAACTCTCTCACTCATATACCCCGATATCTGACGTCAGCCTCCCAGGCATTCACCTTTTCCTATTAAGCATCAGGTTAAATAGTCCTTATATCGGGATGACAAAGGCAGGATTTTGTGTGCAATGGACTTCAGTTCCAATCAATCAGGTGGTAGTTGAGCAGCATGGTGGTTGATTTGTCACCCATTCCTTCTGACTACTAAAAATGTAGTTTACAACCTACAAACTGTATTCACCCAGAATTAAAATGGTGACACAAACAGTAAAAGCAGTACCCCTGCATCTGAATCATTGGAGTCCTATTTCAGGGGACAAGAAGACAGGCCAGAATTCAAAGCTAAACTGCATTTTCAGTATAGTAATTAAAAAAGCCATGGCACCTACAATTTACAATGCCTATTCCATTCTCTGGAAAAGGGAGTAGGATTGGAACTACTTATGCCAGATAGTGTGATTTCTTCCACATTTGCCTTTGGAGGTTTCTTGTAAGTCAAAAGGCAGTTTGCCCCTGAAGAAAGATGACTGATTTAACTACAGTGCGAATGTTTCCAATGTAAGGCAACTTGTTTCTCATTTGGTATGTTAAACCACACAAAATAGGAACTAGCCTACAAGTTAGTAAAACTAGCTTTCAAATGTAAAGTATATACAAATAATTTACCTACCTGCTGTAACTTGAAGTGATTCTGGACTCTGAAGCTGTTCTCCATTTTCAGAAGATTCTTGGCTGAGATTTAAATTGGTTTTCTTTTTAATATGAGCTATTACGAAGAAACTTAATCCAACAAGCACAATCAAAGGACCCATGATTTGAAGAGGCAGAAATCCACAGCCTGGGAGTTCAACATCAGAAGTGCTGGTTTGATTATACTGTAGGCTGTGCCTTCCTGGACTACATCCAGGAACCCAAATGCCCAGGAAACTAATTAGCACTCCACTAGCTAAAAACAAAAACCCAAAGATAAGAAATTGGGCAAACTGACAGTTCCCTTGACAAAAAATGAGGCTGTACACCTGCTCACCTTGCATCTGTCTCTGACTTAGGTACAGCCTAGCTCTTGATTGTGCCAGTAAGACACAAACTAATCCAACAGCAACAACCACAGGCCCAGCAATCTTAAGGGCCCTGTTGCAATCACTGAAGGTTCCAGATGGGCACGTCTGTAAAATAAAGACTGAAAGCAGAAATCCAGTGCAGAGCAATGCAACTCCAAAGACAAAAAGGAAAAAAAACTTCCTATGATGCCCATTATTTTCTTCCCCACCAGGTCTGGGAACAGCAACTGCACACATTACAAAAATGTCTCTCCAGGCAAAGGAGGAAGATATCGTTTCCTGTTAGTGTTCAGAGAGGTAGAAAACTTCTGCAAACCTGTGAACACAAATATATAATTGAAATTAGAGAATATGTAGGTAACTACATTATGTACTTTTCTTCTGCACTTATTACTCAGCCTATCCAGTGGTTTAAAGCCAGTATATCCCCAAACAACTTCATTTTAGAATAAAAGCTTAATGGAAATGGACATGGGTTATAAGACAGATAAAGGGGGATCACTGACTTAATATTTATACCAAAATCAATTGTAATAGCTCAATAAATGAAATAATATAATTAAGGGAACAACAAATAATATTTATCCAATTCTAGTTAAAAGGAGGTCACTCTAGGAGGGATGTACCCTAAAAGGAAAAATCACCATGTTTCCCTCCAACCTGCAGAAGCCCCTGAGATGGAGGCTGATGAGACACACCTAGGAAGTCATAGGTATAAGAAAGGGAGCCACAATGAGAAGGGAGGGTTGGAAGAAAGTCCTGCCTTTGTGGGCAACTAGGGAACTGAACATCGCACTGAGGATTGGAGCTATCGTTCAAAAGAGAGAAAGAATTGGGACAGAATGCAGGGGTGGTCCTTTTCCGCTTGCTAGAAGAGAGCCTTGACTGGAGGGAATTTTGATGGATAGAGGGCATTTACCAATAAAGCTTCAAATATATTACCTACTTAAAGCATGTGGATTTGTTGTTCCTCCTTCAGACATGTCAGCTCTTTTCCCTAAAAGTATTTCCTATCCCAGTGTAACTGAAAGAGCTAGGACACTACAGACAAATTATAGTTCTTTGAGTGCTTGTTCATGTCCATTCCAATCAGGTGTGTGTGTGCGCCGTGTGCATGCCAGCTGTAAGATTTTTCCCTTAGCAGCATCCATAGGGTTGGCCTGAGTGCCCCCTGGAGTTGTGCCTTTATGGCACCCAATATAGAACCCTGCCAACCCCACCCCCTCAGTTCCTTCTTACTGCCGGTGACGGCTAGCTGGAACAACTGTCGCTCTGCAAGTGCTTTTGGCATTGTCCTCTTCGCTTTTCTTTCTTAAATAGTTGTAAATAGTTTGTTAGTTATTAGTCCTAGTTAGTAGTAGTTGTTGTGACTCTTGGGGGTTCCCCCCACCAACAACTACATTTTCCCCCAGTTCTGGGGTATGCCCCAGTCCCCAGGATTCAAACTCTGTGAGGACTGTGTCAAGTTTATGCCGAAGAGTGACCCACACTCTTCTTGTCTACGGTGCCTCGGGGAGAGCCAACAAAAGGACAAGTGCAGGATCTGCAAGGGTTTTTTCACCCTAGCACCCTTAAAGAGAGGGACCAAAGACTCAAGGTCCTCTTAATGGAAGCGGCACTTTGATCGCATTCCGACCTGAGGTCCGCAGAACCCACGCTGAGCACTTCCGTGTCAGTCCAAAGTGCTCCAGTGCCGATGGTTGTGAGCCGGTGCCAAGCGAGGACTCTAAGGACTCCCAGCACCGCCATGGCTCCGCACATAAGAAACCCTCTGCAGTTTGGCACCATTCTAAATCCCCGGTGCCACAAAAGAAGAAAAAGCCCGATAGGAGTTGCTCTCCTCCTTTAAAGATCAGCAGCACTGAAGCTCATCTCGAGCCAGGTCACTTGGTCTCTCCAGCCTTCCAGGATCTCATCGACTCCTGCCCCATCTAGGGTTCAGTCAAGTCCGAACCCTCAGTGGTCCCCGGAATGCCAAGATGATCCCTCAACTCCGGAGGCATTTGAGGCAACCAGGGACCTTATATGCCTCACGGCGCCATCCTCCTCCCAGAGGAGACACAAGCCCCTGATGACTGCGCGGCCTCACGTCCAATCAAGGGGCAAACCAGGAATGATGGCACGCCAATCCCTATCTCCAGCACACCTCTCCCCAGCACGGCCCACCCATGCAGGGGAGCCGCACCGGTCCCTGACCTCTCGGCCCCGCTCTCTGGCGGTCCAGAGTACCGCTCCTCTGGGGTCCTCCTACTTGGAGGTGGAATCCTATCACTCAGATAAGACCAGGAGCAGAAGCTCCAGATCCCACCACGACCACCAGCCCTACATTTTACCATGGCATCCGCAATGGCAACCTTCCGTGCAATGGCCCTTTTGGACATGCTGGGCGTATCACCAGAGCCAGGAACAGATCTAGGGCCCAAAGTCCAGGTCAGTGTCCTTGGCTTCCTTAGTCTCCCTGCAGGCACTGCCTGCTCCACCAGCAGGGGCGCTGCCAACACTGCTGTTGTCCCCTACATTTCCAGTGCCGATCCGCCCATCAGTGGCACCGCTGGCAGCTGCAGCATCGGTAGCACCAGTGTTGATGATATTGGCACCACCAGAAACAACATCTTCGGCACCGTCTGCCTCGGCACTGATTTTTATGCCCCCAGCAGCCCTGGCACCACAAGCTCCAGAATACCGTGTGCGGCAAAACCCACAAGGTGCTGAAGGGAGTGAGCAGGGCCCGCTGCCAAGTCTCTCCTCCTCATCCTCCCCAGATGAAATGGTGGCAGGGACAGCAACGGCCCCAGTCCTGGAGGATATCAAGGTCCTCCAGCAGCTCCTACGTCATGCTGCCCAGAACCTGGGCATATAGGCAGAGGAGGTCATGGAGGAATCCAACTCGGTCGTTGAAATCCTTGCACCCTCCGGTCCCTCTCACATTGCCTTGCCCTTAATAAGGATGATTTCAGAGACAACAAAGACCTTATGGCAGACCCCTGCATCTCTGGCCCCTACAGCCAAGAGGAATGAGAAGCGGTACTTTGTCCCTTCTAAGAGATACGAACACTTATACACCCACCCACGCCGACTCCCTCATAGTTGATGTGGCCAATCAGCAGGAGTGCCAGGGCTTCCAGGGACCCTCCCCTAAAAACAGAGGGGCAAAAAGTTTCAACCTTTTTGGCTGGAAGGTCTATTCCACTAAGGGACTACAGCTCCGCATTGCTAATCCACAGGCCACCGTGAGCAGATATGCGCATGATACCTGTTTTGTGATGGCCAAGTTTGCAGAGCTACTGCCTCAGGACTCCTGTACAGAGTTCTCTGTGCTGGTGGAGGAGGGAAATCTGGTCTCCTGAGTTTCCCTGCAGGTGGCATTCGATGCACCGGATGCAGCTTCACGTACTATGGCAATGGGGGTTGTAATGAGAAAGGGTTCCTGGTTGCAGGTCTCTGTTTTGCCCCATGACGTCCAACAAACAATCCAGGACCTCTTCTTCAAGGGTTCGGCCCTTTTCTCCAATAAGATAGATAAAAGACTCCATAGTCTAAAAGACTCAAAGGCTATCCTTAGATCTTTGGGGCTCCATACACCTGCCACCCAACATAGGCACTTCTGGCCACAACCTCCCTCTAGGTTCTACCAGCCTTGTAGGAGGAATAGGAGCAGTAGAAGGAAGCAACACCCCTCCTCAGGCCAGGGCTCGCGCAAGCCCACGCCAGCGCCTGGCCCCGGATCACCCTTTTGAAGATGCGGTCACAGACAGTGCACCAGTAGTGCAGCTGTATCCACCTCTCTTACCTTTTCATCCCGACTATTCCCTTTCTACTGTGCATGGTCCTACATCACCTCGGACCTCTGGGTGCTCTGCACAGTAGACAGGGGATATTCTATCCAATTCTGTGCCCTTCCACTCCCTTCCCCATCCCTCTTCAGGGACTCCTCTCACAAACAACTTCTTATACAGGAAGTGCACTCGCTCTTCTTGGTAGGGGCAGTGGAAGAGGTTCCTGAGGAGCAAAGGGGCAAGGGCTTCTACTCTTGGTATTTCCTAATATCAAAAGCCAAGGGTAGCCTCAGACCCATCTTGTACCTGCAGGAACTCAACAAGTTCATCAAGAAACTCAGGTTCTGCATGGTCTCTTTGGTCTCCATTATCCCCTCATTGGATCCAGGAGACGGTATGCCACCCTAAACTTGAAGGATGCGGACTTTCACATAGCGATAATTCCACCCCACAGAAGATACCTCAGGTTTGTGGTGAACAACAGCCACTATCAGTTTATTGTCCTTCTATCTGGCCTGTTAGCAGCACCTCATGTGTTCACCAAGTGCATGGCAATTGTCGTGGCGTTCCTGCACAAGTTGCAGGTACAGGTGTTCCTGTACCTCGACGACTGGCTGATCAAAGGCCACTCCAGACCTGAAGTGGAAGAGCAGGTTGGCTTCATAAGAAGGATGTTTGTTTAACTGGGTCTCCTTCTAAATGAGGCCAAATCGACACTGCCTCTGGTGCAGAGGATTACAGTTTATAGGGGCAGTGCTAGACTCGACTTGAGCCAGGGTATATCTCCCAGAAGCCAGATTTTGGTCAGTGGGCAACAACATATGAGGCTTCAGGCAGTTCCTCACCACCACAGCAAGGAACTGCCTGAAACTTCTGGGGCATATGGCCGCTTGTACCTATGTAGTACAGCATGCCAGACTCAGGCTTCACCTGCTCCAGTCATGGCTAGCGTCAGTATATTGACCAACTCGGGACGCTTTGGACAGCATCGTAACCCTGCCTCACCCAATACTAGACTCCCTCTGGTGTGGCTCGACCCACAGTTAGTATGTGCGGGAGTCCCCTTCACCAGCCCCCAGCCATCCTTCTCATTAAAGACAGATGCATCAGATCTGGGATGCGGGGCACATTTTGGAGACCTCAGGACACAAGGCCTCTGGTCTCAGGCAGACCTCGCTCTGCATATCAATGTCAGAGAACTGAGAGTGGTGCGCCTGGCATGCCAGGCTTTCAGAGTCCATATATCAGGGAGATGTGTATCAGTCCTCACGGACAACACCACGGCAATGTTTTATATCAACAAACGGGGGTGCACGCTCATCTCCCCTGTGTCAGGAAGTCCTCATGGTGTGAGACTTCTGTGTAGAGCACTCAGTACACCTGCAAATATCATATCTCCCTGGGATACAGAACGAGCTGGTGGACAGTCTCAGACACTCTTTTTATGGCCATGAGTGGTCCCTCCTGCTGGACACAGTGAGATCCATCTTCCAACACTGGGGCTTTCCCCAAATAGACCAGTTTCTACACGATGCAACAGGAAATGTCAGCTATTCTGCTCCTTCCTGAATCACGGCCTAGGTTCCATCGCAGATAGGTTCCTACTTCCATGGGGAGGCCGTCTCCTATACACGTTCCCACTGGTTCCTCTCATTCACAAAGTGCTCCTCAAGATCCACAGGGACCGAGCCCTAGTGATATTGATAGCTCCAGCCTGGCTACACCAGCAGTGGTTCACATCGCTCCTGAAAATGTCTGTGGCAACTCCGGTCACCCTACCACTTGTCCCGGACCTAATCACGCAGGATCACGGCTGCTTCCACCACCTGAACCTCAAGTCGCTCCACTTCACAGCACGGAAGCTCCATGGCTGAATGCAGTGGAGCAGTCCTGCTCTGATCAAGTCAGGCAAGTTCTTCTTGGCAGTTGAAAGCCTTCCACAAGAGCGACGTAGCTTGTCAAGTGGAGCTGGTTCTCCATCTGGTTGGAGCAGCACCGTCAGTCTCCAACGCTCGCCTCGGTGACATTTATACTGGACTACTTCCTCCATCTGAAGCAGCAGGCACTGTCCCTGTCATGGACAAGGGTTCACTTGGCCGCCATCTCCACCTTCCATCTGGGCACAGATGGCTACTCAGTCTTCATGAATCCAGTGGTCAGCCATTTCCTTAAAGGTCTCGACAGACTCTACCTGCAAGTACAACAACCTATCCCGACTTGGGACCTTAAGCTAGTCCAGGGGTCGGCAACCTTTCAGAAGTGGTATGCCGAGTCTTCATTTATTCACTCTAAGGTTTCGTGTGCCAGTAATACATTTGAATGTTTTTAGAAGGTCTCTTTCTATAAATCTATAATATATAACTAAACTATTGTTGTATGCAAAGTAAATAAGATTTTAAAAATGTTTAAGAGTTTCATATAAAATTAAATTAAAATGCAGAGCCCTCCAGACCGGTGGCAAGACCTGGGCAGTGTGAGTGCCATTGAAAATCAGCTTGCATGCTGCCTTTGGCACACGTGCCATAGGTTGCCTACCCCTGAGCTAGTCCACCATTTGAGCCACTGGCAACGTTCTCCCTGCTTTATCTCTCATACAAGGTGGCGTTTCTGATGGCGATAACCTCAGGTTGGAGAGTGTTGGAGCTCAGGGCTCTTACACCAGAGCCCCCTTACACTGTATTCCATAAGGACAAGGTTGAGCTCAGACCTCACCCAGCTTTTCTCCCTAAGGCTGCCTCCCAGTTTCACATCAACAAGGACATCTTCCTCCCAGTATTCTACCCTATGCCGCACTCCAGCAGCATGGAGCAGCGGCATCATTCATTGGATGTCCGCAGGACACTAGCCTTCTATATTGAGAGAATGAAGCCGTTCTGAAAGTCTGTCCAGTTATTCATAGTGGTGACAGATAGAATGAAAGGCCTCCCTGTCTTATCGCAATGTATCTCATCGTGGATTGTTTCATGCATTCGGGAGTGTTACAACTTAGCAAAGATGCCCACTCCGTCGATCATTGCGCACTCCACCAGGATGCAGGCCTCTTCAGCAGCATTACTGGTACAAGTCCCAACACCGGAAATCTGCAGGGCAGCAACATGGTCCTCTATACACACTTTCACCATGTACTACAGGCCAGAGCCGACGCAAACTTCGGAAGAGCTGTGCTCCAATCAGTGGATGACTCTGACCCCACTTTCTGAACTTTGGCTTATGAGTCACCTGATTGGAATGGACATGAACAAGCACTTGAAGAAGAAGAAACAGTTACTCACCTTCTAGTAATTGTTGTTCTTCGAGATATGCTGTTCATGTCCATTCCAATACCCAGCCTCCTAATCCTCTGTTGGAGCAGTGGGCAAGAAGAAACTGAGAAGGTGGGGGGTCGGCAGGGCCCTATATTGAACGCCATAAAGGCATGACTCCAGGGGGTGCCCAGGCCGACCCTACAGACGCTGTTAAGGGAAAAATCTTGCAGCTGGTGTGCATGCAATGCACACACACCTGATTGAATGAACATGAACATGTGATAAGCATAAGACCAAAGAAAAGCAAAGGGACTGCAGACTTTGAATGTTTCCAATGTAAGGCAACTTCAAGAAAGAAGGGGCTGTGTCTGTAGCTTATTGCAGGGAGGAACAAACTTCAGCAGCCGCTGATAATTACACTGGACAGTTAAAAGACTTCATAATGACTGTTTACAAATTAAGTATTTTTTCATGACTCTGAGTGTGCTCTACCTCTTTTTTAAGAACAGTCTGAGCAACTGTTAGCCAAGGATCCTATTGGTGGTAATGTGGAGTGCTTGAGACTTCCCTATGGATAGCAATGGACTTGGGAAAAGCTTTACAGGAAGAGAAATTAGAAGGCGTTTTGACAGAACTATAAACTGAAGACCTTGATCCCTTAGTTAGGAGTAGCTTTAGTACAACATAAGTATTGGTGAAGCTGACCATTACATTGCTGGAGTAATACAAATTGGATTCATTTTTATTAATAATCTTCCTTGATTCTGCTAATCTTTCCTTCCCTAATAAAACTGTTACTAATAACTGTTCCATATGTTGTTTCATGATTATTATCCAAGAGTCCTGCCGTACCCTACAATGGTGGCATTTAGAATTAAGATTCTTATAGGTCATAGTAGGGTTTTGGTTTCCACACATCAATATTCAGAAACCCTTTAAAATGTAATTTTATGAAGAATAGTTAATTATAAAAAGGGAAAGATTATGAAGGAAAGATTAATTGCAAACATTTTCTTAGTATGAATTAGCCAAAGAATGGCAGGGCTTGTACTGGAGAAGTTTGGTGTAGATTTGCTAGGTCATGGGAAGAACTTTCTACCTTCAGTAACTTAAAACTACAGTACTTTCAAAAACTAAACAAGTAAAAAGCCCCAAACCTTTGTGAAAACCTTTGGCATAATGAAAGAAGACTGCATTACACACACTTTGCAGACACTCTAAAGAATGTCATTTCCTCACTGAAATAAGTTATTAGAACTAGTTGAGCAATACACAAAGATATTACCAGACAAAGTAAAAAGCCAGAAATTGATTCTAGTGAATGGCAATGAAGAATGACAGGGATCAACATCACTACAGAAGTCCAGGCAAACTAATAACATCTCCCAGCAGTTTCAACACAGATATCATTTCCAGCAATCCATTCTCTAATATATTTTTGAAAGTGTCAGCCTTAAATATGAGCAGCTAATTTTAGTTAAATCCAAGTCAAACCAAACCACACTCATATAAGAAGTAGTATCAAATGCAATTATAATATACAATGACCTGCCTCCATAAAAATCCACCACACACTAATCCACCAAGTAACCAATTCTCTCTTCTCTCACCTCCCTCAAACACTCATAACAATCTAGACTTTACAAATGAAATAATTTTATAAGGCTCAGGCCCGAATCTTCAGAGGTGACTGAGGAGCCCACAGTGCAAGTCCAAGAGAGTTGCAACAAGTGGCTTTAAGCCACCATTGCACTCCTTTCATCTTATACAGGCTGTGAAACCACACTGGTCCTGCCACACAAGCACTCCAAATTGTGCTGCCTGCCAGCAGAGGTGAAAGTAAGCCAGCAAGAGCTGGTACGCCATGCCGTACTGGACCGGCTTCCCCAGGCCAGTGACTTAAAGGGTCCGGAACAGTAGTGACAGTCGACGCCCCAGGCCCTTTAAATTGCCGCCTGAGCCCCACTGCAGGAGCCCTGGGGTAGCGGCAGCGGGGCTCCAGCGGTGATTTAAAGGGCCAAGAGCTCCCAGCCGCCACTACCGCAGTGGAGACCTGGGCCCTTTAAATCTCCACACAGAGCCCTGAGCCCGAGGGTAGCGGCGGCAACTGGGAGCCTTTGGGGCTCTGTCGGTGACTTAAAGGGCCCAGGGCTCTGCTGAGGTAGTGGCGGCCGGAGCCCTTGGCCCTTTAAATCAACCCCGAGCCCCAGGACTCCCAGCCGCCTCTGCAGCATGTAGCTGCATGGGTGATTAAAAGGGCCCAGGGCACTCAGCTGCCACTACTGCAGCCCCAGACCCTTTAAATCTTGATTTAAAGGGTCTGGGGATTCAAAGGCCCAGCCTCTTCCAGTTGAGGCCACGCCTCCTCCAGCTGAGGCCATGCCCCCTGCTCAGGACTCCAGTATACTGGTATGTCCTTTATGTTACTTTCACCCCTGCCCGCCAGCAGCCCAGCGCTGTCCCTGAGTCTGTTGCAGGGAGATGTGGCCTAGAAGCGTACGTTGGCTTTATGCCCACTGAGGATAGCTCTATCCTGGGGCGATTGTCTCATGATAAGCTATACGACTGTACATCAATGGAAAAGTGTAAAGTGGCCCTAACAGAGCTAATGATCTGAACTAAGTATAAAGTAAGTGAAATGTTCTAAAAACTTATCCAAAAGAACTCCAAGCAAAACATACTTTAAAGGTCTTTTCCTTATGTTACTAAATATACTGAGGGGACAGGGGAGGGGAAGAGGTCAGTAGTGTCACACATTGTGTTGCTTCTGTTGGCTGAGTTAATGTCACACACCATGGCTTGCATTCCTCTGTTCCGCCCTACATGTTCCCTATGTGCCACTCTCCCATCCCCTTTTATTTCAGGGATTCCTTGTTACTCCTCCCCTGCCCCACCACAATAGGGGCTCTGTCTCTCTCCCACTCTGTCCTCGACTCATGGCCAGGGATTTGCATACTTCCCCCCTTCCCAGGGTCTCCTACTCCCTCATTCTCCATGGCAAGGACTTTGTGTGCCCTGTTATATTAGTTTAGATGGAACATACGGGCTAAAAGTGCTAATGTAATCCAGTAACTGTTCAAAATTAAACTCTGTTGGAAAAAAAATTCAGGTTTGGCATACAGAAACCTCAGCCTGCTTAGTACTATGGCAAACACACCATTCAAAATCCTTTTAATTTTTTATCAAAAGATAAAGAAAAGAAGGCAGAAAAGTTAAAGCATTTGATCTATAAAGTATTAAATAAAGCTTTCATTTTAGCAACAATCCTTGCATTTTACCTGAAGAGACTTTTTAGAAGGAAAAACAAGGGGGTAGGGGACAGAGGAATGCAAGCAAATGGTGTGTGCAATGAACTTGACCTACAGTCTCGTAGGTGGTATTAAAGATGGTAGTAATTGTCCTCTTGGGGAGAACAGAAGAAATTAATAGAGATAGGCTGAAGCTGCTGTTGTTAAATCCAATCCTGTTCCATCCCAAATTGTGCTTGGGGCTCAGCTGGAATGGGTAGAAGTGGCAATGTCAACTGGGTCCAGAGTTGCCAACTCTGACTGAGGCTATTCCTGGAGACTCCCCCCACCCTCACCATGATGTAATGTCATTTTCTTAAAATATCCTATTAAAATCTCCCAGATTGCTTTCAATAGTCACTGGGAGATCTATACCGATTCCAGGAGACTCCAGGCCAATCCTGGATGATTGGGAACCCTATCTGGCTCCCCCTCTCTGGCCTGGTTAGGTCAGGACCTCTCAGGATCAGGATGACAAAAGCCTGGGGTCCCAGGCAGGGCCATATTAACTCTCCTGTAGGCCTGGAGCTCTTAGATTTCATGGGGCCCCAAGGGGTTTGGAACGGAGGAGTGGGCTCAGGGCTAGGGCAGGGGATTGGGTTGTGGGAGGGGGCTCAGCTCCAGCAGGAGGGGTGGGCTTTGGGGTGGGGCCAGGGATGGGATGGGGGTTGGGGTGCAGGCTCTGGGTGGGATTTGGGGTGCAGGGGAGGCTCAGGGCTGGGACAGGGGTTTGGGGTGCAGGGTCTAGGAGGGAGTTTGGGTGCAGAATGGGGCTCCAGGCTGGGGTAGGGGTGCAGGAGGGGGTGTGGGGTGCAGGATCTGTCCAGGAGGCGCTTACCTCAGGCGGCTCCTGGATGGCGGTGCAGCAGGGCTAAGACAGGATCCCTGCCTGCCCTGGCTCCACACTGCTCTGCTCCCCAAGGTGGCCGGCATGACCGGCCCCTAGGCAGAAGGGCCAGGCCGCTCTGCGCGGTGCATGCTGTCTATGCCCATAGGCACTGCCCCTGCAGTCCCCACTGGCCATGGTACCTGGCCAATGGGAGCTGCGGAGCTGGCGCTGAGGGGCGGAGCACCGTGCAGAGATTCCCTGAACATCCCTTGCCTAGGGGCCGCAGGGGCACATTGGCAAGCTGACGCTTGATGCTACAGCCCCCTGCGGGGGGGCACTGAGGCTCGGGGACCACTGTCAGGCCCGTGGTGCGGAGACTTGCTGGATGGAAAGAAGCAGTGGGCTGCATCCGGCCCGAGACCCTCCGGGGCCCCCCTTAGCCCGAGGCCCTGGACTGCAGCCCCTTAAGTGCCTACATTAATCCGGCTCTGGTCCCAGGACATGGTGGGGTGATAGCCATGTTGGTGAACCTTGCTCCATTAGCCAATTTTTCTCCCTAAAGTCTTTAAGGACCTGCAAAGGAGCAGAATAGCCCATTCCTTCATTGTTTTGTCCACCCATTAGGCCTAGTTTCTGACAGATCAATTTTGGTTCACTCATTTCTAGTTCCAAGCTTTTCTTATTTACCAAGCATGATCATAACTGTCTGAATTATATCAGTATGCCTTTTCATTTCGACTAATTAACTGTCTCCCCTTTTGTACCTCCCCCCATCAATATTTGTTATTATAATTTATTGTGACATCTTATGAATTTTCACTTACTTTTTACAGTTGAGCTCACAGTTCGGGTAAAGTTGTAGGTCCATTTATTATAACTGCCTCTATTATTATTTCTCTTTTTTCTGTCTGAATGATAAATCATGCAGGGTGTCAACACGTTAAGCCCTATTGGGAGGATGAACAGAGATGAAACAGCGACATTGTTATGCTGGAAGATGTTTATGCATGCCATCAATCAGTTTGATCTATAGACACTTACATGGGTGCTTGGAACTGTGGCTCTACTAACAAATGCCAGGGGCTCAGTGTGTCCCCCATTTCTCCCCTTCTGATTTTCCCTCAAAATTAATAGAGTTCTTCCCCATGATGCCTAAAATATTCCCTGACATTTTGGAATTGATTGGCTGTGGTATTCTAAAGTAATTGTATTACATCCAAACAGAGAAGTGCCATCAAGTTGAGTATAGGACCTCACAAGCTTCACCAATAACAAAAATGGCTAACTAGCACTTCAGACTATGCTATGTCAAACTATTTTTCTGCTGAAGCACATTATATTACCAGGTTTCAGAGTAGCAGCCGTGTTAGTCTGTATCCACAGAAAGAACAAGAGTACTTGTGGCACCTTAGAGACTAACAAATTTATTTCAGCATGAACTTTCGTGAGCTACAGCTCACTTCTTCAGATGCACAGAATGGAACACACAGACAGGAGATATTTATACATACAGAGAACATGAAAAGGTGGAAGAATGCATACCAACAGGAAGAGTCTAATCAATTGAGATGAGCTATCGTCAGCAGGGGAAAAAAAAACTTTTGAAGTGATAATTAAGATGACTCATAGAAGGTGTGAGGAGAACTTAACATGGGGAAATAGATTCAATTAGTGTAATGACCCAGCCATTCAGAGTGGGAATGGTTGGTCATTACACTAATTGAATCTATTTCCCTATGTTAAGTTCTCCTCACACCTTCTATGGGTCATCTCCATTATCACTTCAAAAGTTTTTTTTTCCCCTGCTGAGGATAGCTCATCGCAATTGATTAGACTCTTCCTGTTGGTATGCATCCTTCCACCTTTTCATGTTCTCTGTATGTATAAATATCTCCTGTCTGTGTGTTCCATTCTGTGCATCTCTGAAGAAGTGAGCTGTAGCTCATGCTGAAATAAATTTGTTAGTCTCTAAGGTGCCACAAGTACTCTTATTATATTACCAATTATCGTAGTGGGGCAATGGAATCAGGGAGAAACCTTCAATAAAACAATACTTTATTTTCTATTTTGTGTGGAAAAAAATAGATGGAAATGAATAAAGTGAAGTTAGGACAAAAGGAAATAATTTGAAATGAATTTTTTTTCTAATTTAGAACCTCTTAAAGAGCTCATAAATTTGTTTTGACTGCTCCTCCACAGTGTTTCCTTCTCCTGCACTAATCTTGCTGTTATACTATTAATTTGAAACACACACATTTAAAAAGGGAGTTTGTACATACTTTCTTAATTTTTTCAGTACCACAAAAGAAGGAACATTCAGAACAGTTTGTTGCGGCTTTGAAGATCAAAGAACCAGATTCTATGCTGCAAAATCCAAAGGAGGACTAATTTCACTTATGCTACCACCAAAATTTAATGGTAAAAACATTGCATGATTAAGCTCTACTACTTAAGAGTCCCACCAAAAGAGTATTTAAAGAAGAATTATGCCCACAGCTGACTGCGTGCCTGACAGCATTTCCATCAGCTCAGATGCCACCAGCTCCATGTGTATGCATGAACGTTTGCTCTCAACATTCTCCTTTGGCTTGAGAAAATTTTCAGGCCAAAAACTGTTAAGACAAAATTGGCAGGGTGGAATGGAGGTAGTTGGGTAATGGGAAAGCAGGCTGGATAAAAATCAATGATTTAAAAAAATTGGATTTTTTACATTTAAATCGGCTTTTTGAGGGGAAAAAATTATCTAAAGATAAAGATATATCTTTGAGCTATAATATCTCCTCATGGAATAGGGATTATAATTTCTAATTCTATAGTAGGAGACAATATATTTGTGTAAAGTTTAAGAAAAGTTTTGTAAATGAGTTCCAATAGTTCATGGATTAGGGACCCAATCTTATGGGGTTCCAGGGGCTTCTGTATAGATTATTTAGGTTAATCTTTCTATCTGCTCAATAGGACTCAGTGCTCAGTCTAGAAGATACCATCAGAGATGCCTAGTTTTGCAGTTCTCAAACTGTGGATTTGTGTCTCCAAAGATAACATGCTTGTTAACAGCAAAAATGTTTTTAAATAAATAAATAAATAATATATAGCGGTGAGAAATAGCAGACCTCAACCCTATTGTCCCTCTGCAAATCTGTGTACACAGAGTCAATCCCTGACCTCTCTCTAAAAGTGCAAAATTTCAAAAAGTTCAATGAATAGAAGATTGTTGGGGGCAGAATAGATCTGGACAAGGAGAAAAAGTCTGGAGATAAATGTGAGCAGGTAAGGACAGGCAGTAGAAACTAAAGTGAAACTGTTTGAGCAGCATATTCCAGAAGCCTTGAGGTCTTTCTCAGTGTAGCCTTCATTGCTTTGAGATCTACCATACCATTCTCTCACTAGAAGGGAAAACCTATAATGGCTGCAGGCCGTAAAAGACCCAGTTTGGGAATATTTTAATGAAGCTCCTCTACCTGTGGGTAAGACAGGCATGAGTGCAAAATACAAACAGTGCAACAAAGAAATGCAAGACCTGGTTTCCCAAATGAAACAACATCATGAGAAGTGTTCCTTCTCAGGAGGAAGCTGTGCTGAAGATGATGAAAGGAACATGTCTAAACATGCAGGATTTTCAGGTTGGTAAACTTATTTTTATTTCATACTTCTTTCCTAAGGACTGCCTGTCTTCCTTCTGGACTATTTTTGAATTCTCATGCTTGAGCAAAATATATAGTTGTTACTCTATGGTACTATCATTTTAGATGCAGCCACATCATGTATGTCACATAGCCACAGTATGTAGCAAAAAGAAAAAAAAATTCTCCATCATCCAGAAACAACCATAGATAAGTTTGTGATAAGAAGCAGCAGATTAAAAAAAAAAAAATGAGGTAATTGATGAAAAAATTGCCCCGTTTGTTTATGCAACAAACTCTCCTTTCCACACAATTGAGAACCCACACTTTATTAACATGGTTCAGTCATTAAGACCAGGATACAGTCCATCCACAGAGCAGATGTCGCAGACAAATTGCTGGATAAAAGTGTATGAAAGCGAAATTGAGCAGTGTGCAAAAGGTCTAGAGGGTGAAATTTTTAACCTGAGTCTTGATGGGTGCAGCAATGTCCACAATGATTCTGTCGTATGTGCTCATGTGACAACAGAAGAAGGGAATGTCTTCCTTACAGAAACAATTGATACATCAGGAAAAGCACACACAGCAGAATACTTACAAGGAGCAGCAGTAAAAGCTATAACAAACCATGAAAAAAAAATTCAAATGTCTAGTATGCAGCTTGGTCATAAACAATGCTGCAAACATATCCAAGATGAGAAGAAATAATTTAGAAGAGAATCCAAAGATAATAACATACGGTTGCAGTGCTCATTTGACACACCTCCTAGCTAAAGACTTCAGTGTTCCAGAAATAAAGGCTAATGTTATTTAAATTGCAAATTACTTCAGTAACAACCACTTTGCAGTGGCTGCTCTGAAAAAAGTGGGAGGAGCCAAGCTAACTCTCCCCCAGACATGTGATGGAATTCAGTAGTGGACTATTTTAGGCCAGTTCTTGATACAGTGCTCAATTTGATGACAGTTTGTGAACAAAACTGAAAAAATAGATGGTACTGTCACAGTCAAAGTTCTCAACATTGGGCTAAAAGAGAAATGTTGAACACATGCTGAGTTCTGTGAAGCCTATTTCTGTAGCCTTGAACAAAATGCAGGGAAATAGCTGTTTTATTGCTGACCCTGTTGAAATCTGGAAGGAACTGAGTGAGATCTCCTAATACATCATGGCAAGAAAATCCTCTAAATATTAGTGATTAATCTGTTGAATTGGAGATAGTTCACCTCCCAATGACTTAATAAATACCTGCGTCAATTACCTTTGGTAAATTAAACAACCAAACAATAATTCATTTTCTGATACAGCTATAAAACTAATCTGAAAAGTTTTCAAAATAAATCACTTAAAAATATATATAGTGTATACCTTCTAAAAATGAAACCTACATCTATCTCTGAGCTGTGAAGAATATGTATTAAGGTTATAACAACCAACAAGAATGTACTTTTATATAGAAATCCATGATTAAATTGAGTCTTCCTGACTAGTGATTTAAATCATGATAAGATGATGTTATGACCGGAACCCTGATAGAATTTCACTTGCCTATGCAGCATCCCCTACACACCAAATACGCACACAGCATTCCCTTTAATAGCTATTTGCGTGTGGTTATCACCACAATAAACAGAGTCACTGGACACTGACTCCTGCCCTGTGACAGAGGTGTTAACCCTGACCCATGTCAGTTAACTGGGGACAGGAAATAGCGACCAGTCTCTTAACATCACTCCTGCATGTCACATACAGATTACAACTTCCACATTAGTGCCAGCCCCATGCATTCAAAGATCATGAGTCACACACCAAATCAACATTTAAAAAAAATAAAATAAACTGTGGTACTTTTTATTTTCCTTCTGGTTTTTGAGCCTGTAAAGTTAACAGTTTCAAGCTTTTCTTCATGATCATAAGGGCTAGAAATTTACTTCCTCCTCCCGCCATCATGAAAACTGAGATTCTCATTAAATCATATGACTTTGGGAGCTGGGACTTTAAAAACAAAAACAAAACAAAAAATATCACACAAGCTGACAATACTGCTGTCCCCCCGTTAGCTAATACTTCCCAAGTTAGGGGATCAGCATAGGCACAAAAATCTATGCACGCAGACCCAACTCCAGGATTAGTGCTTTTTTGAAAATGTGAAGTGCTATATAAATGCACAATGTAATATATTATTTATTAGTAATTGTGATCAGAACTGGCACCTCTAATTAGTCCCAAAAAATAATAATCAAGATTTAAAAAATATATTGCTTTTTGTCTGCCTTCTGAGTTTTTAAACCTTTAAATTGCCTGCCCCCAATTTGTGTTTGATTATTCCAGGTTGAAAATTTAACATTAAAAACGCACACACTGTGAGCCTTCCACTAGGGGAAACTCCTTTTATCCTAGCCAGCCACTCTCTCCATACACCTTCCTTATCACTGCTCTATTTTCCTCCCTACCACATCCAGTTTCCTGTCTCACTTAGAGGTCGATTAAGCTTTTGTGGGGCCCTGGGCCAGAGCAAGTGGGGGGCCCTCTCCACCCCTTCTGCCTGAAGTTATCCCCCCCACTTCTGCTGGGAAGCAAGGTTGGGGTGCAGGGGCACCCATTTGTCTGGGGTCCCTCAATTGGCCAGGGACCCTGGGCACGGGCCCTGTCGGCCCAGTGGCTAATCCCCACACTGGTCCCACTCTCATTCCGCTTCTGTAGTCTCCCACAGGTCTCACCTGACTCAGTTTCCCCTCCTTTTCCCTCTCAATTTCCCTCTCTGCTCCCATACTTTAACCATAGAGGTCCAGGTAGGGTGACCAGATGTCCTGATTTTATATGGACTGTCACAATTTTTGGGTCTTTTTCTTATATAGGCTCCTATTACCCCCCACCCCCATCCCGATTTTTCACACTTGCTGTCTAGTCACCCTAGGTCCAGGTATCCATCTTCCCTGAGAACAGCCTGTTGAGCCCAATAAAAAGCAAAGGGAGATGGCAGTCATCTTTACTGGAGATTAGCCTCATTTCCACATGCAAAGGCTATATGGAAATCAAGCCATTTTGACTGAGTGCCATCTGAAACGTCAGTCACCTTCTTCCTCCAAGGTGCCTGCACCCAGCAGGGGCATTGAGAGCACAAGAGTGACAGCTTGCTCTCAGTTCCAGAGCCTGGTCCCACCCTGCTCTGCAGCTAGGAACTGCAGCTGCAGGGGAAGATTGGCTTCACCCTGGGTCCACCAGGCACCATGGAAGGTGTCTGACTCAAATGCAGCAGGGACAACAGCTAGACTGTGGGGAGAGAAGAAAGAGTAGATTGAGACAAAGGGCCAGACAGGTGGGACAGGCTGGGAAAAAAGATTGGGACTGGGAGCCAGGGAGGGAAATGATTGGTCAGAGGGACAGGCAGGAGATGGAGATTGAAGGAGGAGCTAGGGAGACTGGGACTAGCTGGGCAAAGAATATAGGATTAGCAGGGCTGGCTCCAACAGTTCTGCCACCCCAAGCGGCAGAGGAAGAAAAAAAAAGCCACGATTGGCTTCAGCCTTCGGCTGCAATTCGGCGGCAGGTCCTTCCCTCTGAGAGGGACTGAGAGACCCGCTGCCAAAGACCTGGACGTGCCGCCCCTTTCTGTTGGCCACCCCAAGCATCTGCTTGCTGCGCTGGTGCCTGGAGCTGGCCCTGAGGACTAGCAATCAGTGGAGAGGAGGGGGGCCAAATCTGACAAGGTCCAGGAGCTGGTGTGCAGGGAGAGAACTGGGACAAGGATCTGGCAGTGGGGAGGAGGTAGACTGACTAAGATTGGATGAAGAGACCGGGGAAGGAAGGAGAAACAGTGGCAGACAAATGGAAGTCGGCATGGGGGAAAGGAAGACAGATCAGGGAGTGGCTGGACAGAAGCCAGAGGATGGAGGGAACTGGATGGACTAGGAGGCTGAGACTGCAGGTGGGACACAGATTGAACAAAGAAACTGGGAGTGGTGTGTGACAGATGCAATTCTATGTAAACAGGATTATTGTGTTAACTTTATAATATATGTCTCTTTATGGGCAGGCTCCTGATTGTATTCAGGGCCAAATGGGTCAAATAAGGGGTGCTTCCTGCAGGAACTAAAGACAACAGAAGATCCTCAATGCAAATCCCCAATATTGCAACAATGCAGGTAAAGTACCTTTTGAAGTTTCACAGCACCACCTCAGGGTGAAGTGCATATACTGGTTCAACCTGGTTCTAGAGGCCTAAATACAAAGAGCCGTTCCTTAAAACAGTCCTAACCTAGGGAGAGACTGGTACACAGATGCCATCTGGAAACTGACAGGCATGAGGCTGTGTCCAACAGAATCAGACCCTGTGAGAAGGCCCAAAGTATTTCAGAACCTACCAGAATGTCCATATGAAAGATGGGTGACTGCCTGGTTAGCCAGGCATGCATGTTAGCTGGTCATTGTTTTAAGATTTATTTTCTTTATAATATTTTTCTCTAAATAAATAGTACTTTGGTTTAATGAGAGCTGGCTGATCACTGGCTACCCCTATCATTGCCTCAGAGGGTACAACTGCAGGTGCTGAACTGAACTCAGATCTGCCCTGGTGATCACAGGGAATTGAAAGAATTGGCAGCTTAAGACCCTGGGCTAGAGGGAAAGCATTAAGGCATCCCACCCTGAGAAAGGTGATGGCTATTGGCCTCAGACCTAAGTGGGCCCCCTCATGGAGACCAGGAGAGGGTGATAGGTGCAGTTAATTCAAGAACTGTGACATGGTGAATTGTGACAGGCTGGGCCTGGGATGAGAAGCCTGAGGAATGGAGACTGCGACTGGAACAAAAAATTGCCAGTGAAAGGACATGGATAGATTGCTGGGGGTGGGGCAGAAGTGTCCATGCCCACTACAGCACACTCTTCTCCAACATCTGAAATAGAACCCAAGATTCCTGAGTCTTGCCATTCCTCTGCTGTCAGCAAAACCTGTGAAACACACTGGCAAAGTGTCCCACCCACCTCTAGTGCTGGTCCACCTAGAGAGGATGACAACTTATTACTGCTAGCAGTGGTTCCATTAGCTCAAGTGGCAGAGGTCTGTGCAGTGGATCTAAAAGTTCCAACCCTGCTGACGTACCATGGAGGTGTTAATAGGAAACCACATGATAGATAGGCCACATGTTTTTTCAATTTGCTTTTTTGAAAAAAAAACAAAAAACAAAAAACCTGAAGATTATTACACACAAAAACGCCCCAAATTAAAAGAACATTATTAAAGTTGCAAAGTCAACACTTAAAAATTAGAAATACCAGAATTATGGTTGCCTGTGCAACCTTAATTCAGCTTACTAGGACGTATGCTTTGGGACACAGTATTTAATTACACGATCACATACATTTTTTCTCCATAGTGACCCCTCCACAGTGACCCCTTGACAGTGTTCACTGAATGAGCAGCTATTCAGTATGAGCAGCTATTGTTTTATTCTCATTCAGCATGTGGCACTGCATTAAAGACAGAATTATTAATTTTCTCATGGGCTTTCCTGTAATACTCATCACTATAGTAGAGGGGTGGGCAAACTTTCTGAGCCGAGGGCCACATCGGGCAACAGAAATTGTATGGCTAACCATGAATTCTCACAAAATTGGAATTGGGGTGCAGGAGGGTGTGCAGGCTCTGGAGTGGGGCTAGGGATGAAAGGTTTGGGGTGCAGGAGGGTGCTCCAGGCTGAGATCGAGGGGTTTGGAGAGTGGGAGGGGTAACTAGTCATTTCAAGTACTGCAGAATAAGACTTTCAGAATTATTCTCTCTGTCCAGAGAATAGCATGATTGGGGTAGAGGGACAAGAACATAGGAATTGCCATGATGGATCAGTCTTCTGGTCCATTTATTCCAATATTTTGTCTCTGACGGGCCAGCACCAGATGCTTTGGAGAAAGGTAGAAGAATCCTCATATTAGGCAGATGTGGGATAATCTGCCCCCTCCGCCTTTTAGGTTTGTTCCTAATCCCTAGTAATTAGATTAGTTTAAACCTTGAAGCATGACATTTCACATTTCTTCCAAAATGTGTTCAAGTTAACAGTTTTAACTTTGGATATTCTTGTCATCCATAAAAGCAGCAAAGAATCCTGTGGCATCTTATAGACTAACAGATGTTTTGGTCTGTAAGTTAGTCTATAAGGTGCCACAGGATTCTTTGCTGCTTTTACAGATCCAGACTAACACGGCTACCCCTCTAATACTTGTCATCCATACAATGCAAGGTAGATAACAAAAAATCAGTGATTAAAAAACCCCCAGATGATTTTATTTAAATTAAATACAGGTTTGTTTTTTTAAATTAACCTATTTAAAGTTAAATTTGAAACTGACAATCTATTAAACTAATTTAAATTAAAACACAAAAAATATTAAACAGTACGTTTGCTGTCAAGTTTTAAAGAAAGGCAAACAATTCGGGCTGTCAATTAATCACAGTTAACTCACGTGATTAACTCAAAAAAGATTAATCGCAATTTCATATAGATCTTGTATTCTGTGTTGTAATTGAAATCAAAGTGTACATTCTGATTACAAATATTTGCACTGTAAAAATGATTACCAGAAGAAATACTATTTTTTCAATTCACCTCATACAAGTACTGTAGTGCAATCTCTTGGTCCAGAAAGTGCAACTTACAAATGTAGATTTTTTGTTTTGTTACATAGCTCCACTCAAAAACAAAACAATGTCAAACTTCAGAGCCTACAAGTCCGCTCAGTCCTACTTCTTGTTCAGCCAATCGCTAAAACAAACAAGATTGTTTAATTTACAGGAGATAATGCTGTCCTCTTCTTATTTACAATGTCACCAGAAAGTGAGAACAGGCATTTGCATGGCACTTTTGTAGCCAGCATTGCAAGGTATTTACGTGCCAGATATGGTAAACATTTGTACGCTCCTTCATGCTTCAGCCACCATTCCATAGGACATGCTTCCATGCTTGATGACGCTCATTAAAAAAAAAAATGCATTAATTAAATTTGTGACTGAACTTCTTGGGGAAGAACTGTACATTCCCTGCTCTGTTTTACCCACATTCTGCCATATAGTTCATGTCATAGCAGTCTCAGATGATGACCCAGCACATGTTGTTGTTCGTTTTAAGAAAACTTTCACTGCAAATTTGACAAAATGCAAAGTACCAATGTGAGATTTGTAAAGATCGACCCAAGATTTAAGAATCTGAAGTGCCTTCCAAAATCAGAGAGGGACAAGGTAGGGAGCATGCTTTCAGAAGTCTTAAAAGAGCAACACTCCAATGCAGAAACCACAGAACCCAAACCACCAAAACAGAAAATGAACCTTCTGCTGGTGGCATCTGACTCAGATGATGAAAATGAACATGCGTCGGCGTGCAGTGCTTTGGATGATTTTCGAGCAGAACCAATCATCAGCATGGACGCATGTCTCCTGGAATGGTGGTGGAAACATGAAGGGACATATGAATCTTTAGCGCATCTGGCACGTAAATATCTTGCGCTACAACAGTATCATAAGAATGCCTGTTCTCAATTTCAGGTGACATTGTCAACAAGAAGAGGGCAATATTATCTCCTGCAAATGTAAACAATCTTGTTTGTCTGAGCGACTGGTTGAACAAGAAGTAGGAGTGAGTGGACTTGCAATCTCTAAAATTTTGCATTGTTCTATTTTTGAATGCAGTTATTTTGTACGTAATTCTATATTTGTAAGTTCAACTTTTATGATAAAGAGATTGCACTACAGTATTTGTATTAGGTAAATCGAAAAATATTATTTATTTTGTCTTTTGACAGTGCAAACACTTGTAATCAAAAATAAATATGAAGTGAGCATTATACACTTTATATTCTGTGTTGTAATTGAAACCAACATGTTTGAAAATATAGAAAACATCCAAAATATTTAAATAAATGGTATTCTATTTTTTTTAATGGCACAATTAATTTTTTAAATCACTTGACAGCCCTACAAACAACTGATCTGGTGGAAATTACTAGCTAAGCACCTGAAACCAAAATTTGTTAAATCACCTTTTGACAACAGCAACCTCTTTTGTAGGAGTAGAGAGAACATTTTATTCAGTTTATTCAAGTAGTTCAATTCAATGTCAAGTTCATTCAAAGTTAAGAAACCAATTGGAAGTTGAAAAGAAAGAAAAAAGAGGAAAGATGTGAGAAGATGAAATCCTCTAGTTCTAAAATCTTGAATTACATGATGAGCAAAAACAATTAGTTAAAATATTTAATAATGGCCTTTTCAATCTAGCAGAGAAATCCAATGGCTGAAAGTTGAAGCTAGGGAAATTCAGACCATTGAAACAATTTGGCAAGTATTGTGATGGATTTGCCTTCACTGACAATTTTTAAATCAAGATTGGATGTTTTTCTGAGATATATGTTCTAGGAATTATTCTGGGAACGTTCTATGGCTTGCATTATACAGAAGGTCAGACTAGATCAGTGGTTCTCAAACTTTTGTACTGGTGCCCCTTTCACATAGCAAGCCTCTGAGTGCAACCACCCCGCATAAATTAAAAACACCTTTTTATATATTTAACACTATTATAAATGCTGGAGGCAAAGCGGGGTTTGGGGTGGAGGCTGACAACTCACGACCCCCCATGTAATAACCTCACGATCCCCTGAGGGGTCCCACCCCCAGTTTGAGAACTCCTGGACTAGATGATTATAATGGTCCCTTCTGGCAGAGCTGTAAGTAGGCATTTTAGCACCTGGGGCAAGCAAGCATATTTGCTCTCCCTACTGTTTTTTCATAATTTTTCTGCCCTATTTGACTTTGCACCTTGCCCTGCCCTGGTTATGGTCCTGCTTTCTGGTCTTGAAATCTATGAATGCTCCATCCCATTCCTCATGCAGCCTAACAGTTAGATTGCTTTTTTAAAAGTGAAGCTGCACATTGAGCCAATGTCTTCACTGAGTGTCCACAGTGACACTCAGGCTCCTTTCTTGAGTTGATAACTTTAATTTAGAACCTTGTGAGGTATATGAGCAGTTTAAATTAAAGGGAGTTAAAAGGAGAAAGTGGTGATAAACAAGAAGGCAAATCAACACTGCTGAGAATGGAATCAAAGGAACACAGGGATTGCCTAGGCCAGTGGTTCTCACAACAAATTTTTGGTGGCCCCAGAGTGTGGCCACTAACTCTTCTGAGTATCAGGGGGGTAGCCGTGTTAGTCTGGATCTGTAAAAGCAGCAAAGAGTCCTGTGGCACCTTATAGACTAACAGACGTCAGTCTATAAGGTGCCACTGGACTCTTTGCTGCTTTAACTCTTGCTTGTGGCTGCTCTGACACTTTTTCCTAATACACCTAATTAATTGTAGGAAAAACAAATATATATGCACATATACATGCTCAAATCATCGTAATTTATGTGGCTTTTTTTTTCACTCGATAATAAAAATAATGTACAGTTGTCTTTATATTCTGTACTGGACCTAGACAGAATAGAAACAAATAAGGTGCTTTGCATGTTCTTGTCTTTTTTTGTTGTTGTTTCTTTTTAGACTTGCTAGCTAGTAAGTGTGTTTCT